>NC_047169.1:5986008-6321104 GCF_009819705.1 Hippoglossus hippoglossus | reverse complement strand
AATGGTGGAGCAGGAGTGGAGTCAGTCCAGTGGAGAGAGCCAATCATCATCGCACTGGAGTGAAGGGAGCCCAGGGACACTCACACACACATACTGTATAGGAGCGTGTGTGTGTTCCTGAACAGTTTGCGTGTATAATTCGCACCACACTCCGATGGATTCATTTTTGAATGTGACCGTCAAGCACCCCGAGTGTTCTTCAGTTGCATGTGCTGTTACACGCGTGTGAATGAAGCGACCCCTGCACCTTCACGTGCAACATAGCAAAGCGCGATGAGACACTGAATTCACATCTATGATCTGTATTAATCGGGATTAATTTAGCGTTAACTTAATATTTGAAACCTCCTGCATACATTGCAGAGGGCCATGATGAATGGTGGTTCCCTGTCATCTCTCCCCTCACAGAATCACGCTCGCCTGTACTTACACTCAAACCCTTTTTATTCCTCTTTGTACCTTTCATTTATTTATTTGCGTTTCCGTCCTTCTTCTCTTTCCGTGCTGCCATGCCGCTCCAACACTGTGGTGGTACCGTGGGCTTTGCACAGACAGCATTCAATGCTAATTAGTTACTTTTAATTTAGTCGATGTCAGGATTTAAGCTTGTTTCTGTGCCGTTGCACTTGTATTTGGATAAGAACGCGCCGACAGTATAAACGGACAATACAGGGAGGATTTAGGCTCCATGTACGAAGCAGTAACCCATCCTGACAGTGGGAAGATTAAAGCCACATGTCAGCTAATAACTGTCCACTGCTCCACTAATTGAAAGAGAACCTCGGGTGTGATTGGCTTTCGTACGTGTGGACGTGGATTCCGATGCTCTAGATACTCTGGATGACGCAAACCAGCACGAAGGCTTGAGTTGAGTGAATCCCATAATGTCTTTTCATGTATGTACTATAATAATTTGAGAGGGAAAAATTCCCTAAAGGCTTTGAAAACACTAACATGTTCTGGTGTATGAACGTTGAAAACTGTAATGATTAATTTATTCGTCTATTGTATTTGGATCCTCATCACCTGCTGCTATTGTAACTCAGAGGGTTAGTGGCCACAACAAAGCCATACACTTATAATTAAAAGTAAACGAAATAAGATTACATATGTTTCTTTAGTATGTTTTGTATTTCCAATTAATGTTTTTTAAATACAAAGCAGATAGACATGCAGAACGTACAAATAATATAAGAAAATATAAACTCACAACTGGATTTTCCATTAACTCTATAATATGCATGACAAAATATTTAAACTCTCTTTATTCATTGATTTAAGAAAGTTGACGTTCATCACAAAGACTTGCTGACTGGTTTCTTCTCAGCATATTTCAATGATCAGCACTTTTTCACATCTTTTTGAGAAGGAATGATGGAATACATCACGAATCAGCGTCGAACCCTCACCTCCACTTACACCCTCCATTCTACTCAGCAATTTGAGTCTGTCACTCAAGCAACTTGGAATCAAAAGAATGTGGAGCATCACCGGAGACCTGAGAATAACCTCAGGCTCAGCCAATCAGGGAAGGGCCGCTGGAACTAATCTATTACCTGACGGACTCACCTTCAGTAGCTGCTGGTCACCAGGAACAATATTAGGCTCTTTAGAGATAACTCTGTTTACAGGTAAACAGGAGGAGGCTGCAGCTCACGCACACAGAAATAAATAACATGTGCCGTTTACTTTCTGACTTTTCGAACCGGAGAGATTTTCAAAACCGTCTGAGTCGGATCTAATTTGTAGCTGGGAAATAAAAAGGTCATGCTCACAAATAAGCCAGACACAGAATTCCCTGACCTCCCAGCCCGACTTCAGCAGCTCCTCCTCTGTGGCTCCCTTTTAAAAGCCGACTTACCACAAGCTAATGGTCGCGTATGAATGTTTAAACACATATGGATGGGATCAAAGATTTTTTAGATGTGCGTGACAGCAACCCATTCCACCCCTGGTGGCCTTTCCTGGCCTCAACTAAAGATCCTTGAGTGAAGTCATGCTGAAAGAACCAGATGACACTGTCGCTGCTGCCTTAGTGCTGTGTGCACGTGTGTGCACGTGCGTGTGTGCTCACAAGGGGAGTGCGGAGAAAGGTATGATGGAGGTGGAGGAAAAGCTGTCTTCACACCGAACAACCAGCCAAGATCGTGATTTAAAATGATACAAATGCATTGCGTGTGGAGAGATGCAGCGGCTCGGCTCCTAGTCCCAGATTTAGAGAGGCTAGGGCTGCCAAAATGGACTCCTCCCAAAACATCCAGGCTTCTGCAAATATTAGAGAAGGGCAGAATCTTTGCATGAGGTGGGCGACGTGCACATACACGTCCTTGCCCTAATGGCTATTCCCGTTTTTTGACTTATCTTTGCTAATGCACAAATATGTCCTTCTACTAATACATCAATTTCCCGCGCATCCCGTTTCTATCACTTTGTTTTTCCTTTTTATCGATCAGGCAAATGGAATGCTGGACAGTGCTGCCTTTGCATGTGTGCCTGGTGTGTGACCTTGTACACTGAGTAAACACGCGTGTGCATATGTTATTGGGATGCGCACGGATCGCAAGGGCACGGGAGAGGGTTTGTTTTAAATTGATGCTGCTGCCTTTCACTCGTCTGACAAGTTGACAGGACTTTTTAGTGCACCGGCATAACAACACAGGCACTGGGGAGAAAACGCTGCAGACAACAGACAGGAAAGAACCAGGAGGAGTCACATGTCTGGTTTATAAAAAGAAAAAAACTGAAAAGTGTTCAAATTAACTGACAGTTGTCTCCCAGAACGTGGGGCTGTTTGGGATGTGATTAGTCTGGAAATAAACTTGTTTTCCCACCCAAGGTGAACGAAAATCCCCCCCCCCTGCTTGTTGCCTTAGGATCAGGATTAGTACATTGAACCCTGAATGCACAGTTCAATTTATAATTTACAGGCAATGACATTTACAATTTAAACTTCATATATATATTTATTTTTCTCAATTATCTTGCCCGTTATTATTATTTTTGAATTTACTGGGATGTGAACGGTAACAAATATCAAAATGTCCAAGTTTGAAATGTTTATTTATTTTTTCTCTCTTATTAAAATGAGCAATTTTCCAGCTAAATAAACCTGACGGCGATGTTATCGTTTCTGGAAACCAGCCGTTATCTGGAAGTGTTTTGTGATTAGGATTTGCAGATTGAAAACGATGCATAAGGCCGACGAGCAGTCACTAAGTTTTCGGAGTTTATAGCTTTAGATGTGAGGCAAACGGTTAAAACCCACCAAGTGTCTTATGTCTGTTTGACAATGTGGCATGTGGTGCGGCAAACGTGATATTGCCAAAACACATCAGTGCGGCGGACCGACTGGATTTCACAAGTCAAGTCAAGCCGCTTTAATGCATCACGTACATGTCCTTATTGCCGAGCCTGGGGGCAGCGAGGTAGAAATAATTTCTCCTGTTTCTGCCACTTTCCCGCAAGTCAATAATATTCCAATCTCTCGACGTAAATGCAAAACGAATGATGTCGATCGGAGCAGTGAGTCAGGGCCGCCCTGGCTGGGGCCTCTTTAAAATTGAATCTTTCCAGATCGGGGCGTCACTTTCTTTTTCGCCGGCGCCTTGTAAACAAAGACTGGTTGCATATTGTCTAATCCAGGATTAGATTCACCTGTAATTGGGCCCCGCTCGGAGTGAGTTAACTGTTAAATTGCTCTTTAGCGCGGGGATGCCACCTGATACGCCTGGGCCAGCCGTACGGGGACCGCGGTGATGAATCTCTAACAAGATGGGAAAACAAAAGAGCAACGAGCTGCCGAAGAATCAAAAGCCTCTCATGGTCCTTGAGGCTGTTTTGGCAACACTCACAGCAGAGTCAGTTCGGTGGCAGAGGAGATGAGCAGGAGCGTAATTATCTCTGTCCACTAAACCGTTCGCTGGCTCGCCACAGCGACAGTGGACTGTGGGGTTGGGTGAGGAAGTTGTGACCACATTAGCTCCATTCATTGGTGCATTCGGGGGCAATTTCATAACGATGTAGAGTGGCGGCCATTAGGGTTGTGGCGTGGTAACGGTAATAGTCCGGCGATTGCAGCAGGTGCTTACAGGGGTTATGAGCCCATTCAGGCCTCATCATTACAGAGCAGTTAAGAACCGAAAGAGGATTCACTTAAATCTGAATGTGAGGCAATTTAACACATGCATGCTTCATGCGTTGTTGTCGGCGGCGTTTGCTTCCTGTGATTCTGTGGCTCCTATTGATCTGCACTGTTACTAACATCGAACCGCTTGCTAATGCTCCTCCGCGGCCGACGGAATTAAAACCTTGACGCTCGCATGAAAAAGCCATCATCTTTTTTTTTTTTTGCATCGTCAGTGTCTTCAATAGCTTTTTTAAATTTCAGTCTGTTGAGTTCCTTTGAACGCTCGTGCCGGCCCATTCCTGAGGGTCTTAAATCACTGGGAGCCCATTGTATTCAAATGCTCTGAGCTGCCCATTTGGATGGGATTAATATTCCAGCGGGATGTGGGTGATAAAATATTAGGCATGCTCCTCCGCAACAAGGACTCATCATTCTGGACAGCGTTTTAGCCACGGTGACATTTTACAGAAGGTGGTTTCGGAAGAGACGCCGCAAGAGACGAGAGAAACCAGGCCGACAACACGTGACATCTGCTGTAAGGCGGCCAAAAGCCAAGACGTCACATCCGCCCATGTGAAGAGCACAATCTCCCACTGTCTTTCCTGTTCCTTGTGTTGCTGTATGGGCTAACAAATGTGTTTTTATCATAAGATTTTTCACGTTTTCACACGTCACCCTTCTTTACTCAAACTGCATACAGAGCTGAAGAAACTAACACTAGACAAAGCTGTTTATGTGTGGAAACTACTCAAGGAAACATGTTAAAACCCGATGGACTTCAGTCTTACTAGCAGTGAGGAAATTCTCCTGCACATGATTGCCAGTTGCTTTGGGTCACGTGATCCAGATGTGTTATGAATGTTCCCCTTGTGGACGGGATGCACAGGCTGAGTCGGTAAAGCAAGCTGCAATAAACTCTTGCAGGATGTCCATGTTTCTCATTAACTATCTGGACTGCGGTGTCCACGCAGACAGGCAGTCCTCAAAGCTTCAGCTGCTGTTGTGCACGTACCTACAAGTGGCGTCAATGCGGTTCTCTCTCTCAATGAGAACTTGTCTTTCACTCTTCCGTCTACCTGCCACTTGGAATCTGTTGGGAGTGAGAGTGATGTTTATGTGCGTGCATGTGCTCTAACGCTACTACCGTAGATTAAATACATTTAAATGCTGGGATACGCTTCTGTGCACATTTAAGTAGCCCTTATAGAATATGGGAAATAGAACAGACGGAGGTAAAAGTTGCCGGATTATCCCCCAACTGCTCTTGAATTAAAGAGCTGAAAGGTAACAAGGATTGCATCACATATGGACAGTAAAACAAATGATACAACAGGGAATTAGCATTGAGGTGTATTCAGTTGTATTTTTGTGTAACGGCATTAATTTCCATCTGCCACAGCTAGAAATCCTGAGCCCCTCTGATAAGATTCCGTCTCACCTCCGTCGCAGGCATCTTAGCGATATCCTCCTGAGCTCTATGACTGGGTTGTGTGCCTATAATGGAGATTTTTTTTAAATGATTTTCTTTGCTCTCTTTCTGTGATTGTCTGTATGATGTGCTCCTGGCTTGGCCCGCTGACGGGGGAGTGGCCCGACAAATCACGTCAATTATACCTCATTTCCGTTCTGAAGTAGGGCGCGCACGTCTTAATTTGAGAGCACACATGGTCATTTATCCTCTCGCACCTCCGGGGAACACGCGCGCACATTAGCTCCGCGCTTCGCCTTCCCAGTTTCCCCGCTTATACTATGGCGCGAATCCAAAGACAAATTGCAGCTGTCTCCGCGGACAGATTCTAGGTGGCGAGGATCTCTGAGGCTCTTGAGCGCAGTGTCAATATCTTTGATCTTATTAACACAGAGATGTGGGAAATGATCAATGCCTTCCTGTCATGCGGTCATAGTTTTCCTGATGTCTCGATTATAAGTAGTTGTCATTTTATTTAATGTCCATTTGGCATGGCAATGGTAATCGTCCCTCTGTCACTGTTCATTTGTCTCCATTTCTCAGTATTAGGATATAGACAGAGCACTAAATGAAGACTATGTTTTAAATGACATACTCCATAGGACTGGTTGTTAGATTCTAATTCCTAGCATCAATTTTCCTTAATGAAAACCAGAGTGTATATATATATATATATATATATATATATATATATATATATATACTACAGACAGTATAAAGTATAGTATAGTATTTTCTCATCAGGATGTTCATACTCTGCACTGTTATCCTGCAAGCTATTTGTCAATAAGATATTTGTGAGAGAATAAAGCTAGCACATCTAATCTGAGTGAAGGCTTCTTTCAAAATCCATTGAAAAAGAATGTGAGCGAGCGAGAGCTTTCTTTCTTTTTTCCTTTTTTATGGATAATACCTGGTGACTTAAGGAGCAGGATTGTCTTATTGACTTCAAAGCTTTGGGTGGAGATGTGAGGGATTTATCTATCACCGCTTTGAAAAAGAAAAGAGTGGTTTTAAATGCATCACTGTCTGGGATGATGGCGTTGATGGAAGTGCTCCACATTACTGTTTAATAAGCGCCTACACCTGCAGCTGAAGACACATAATTGAACTAATTCATACAGTCTTCTAGAAAATAATTGCATTTTTAGGATTACACGATAATGAAAGATGAGCTTCAGGTGAATGTAGCTGATGCAAATTGGGTTTTGCCTCCCTGGTTTAACGTAATGACTTCAGACGCAACACTGCAGGTCGGTGTGAATCGTAGATTAATTGTTGAAACTATGGAGTACTGCAGTTAATTAGTGATGCTTTGAAAAAACTTCTAAACTACCGCTTCAGTTAATAGTTGGGGGGGGGCTGCACCCATTGGACAGTACTAGCTGCCAATCACACGGTATCCATGCTTCAATGCATACGCTCCACAGGGCTGAGATGGAGTACATGTGTGGAGGGCAGCGACAGGCTTTCCAGATCTACTGCCGTTGTCACAGTCCTGATTAATGTGGCCTGAAGAAGCAGGCAGCTCTCCCTCTGCCTGTCGGACCAGCCATAACGTTGCTTTAAGCCATAGTGGTCTTTATGCCACCTTCATTAATTACCCATATAAGCAGCAGCCATACCCGACAGTTCTCATGATAAGAAATTCTCTGTCCCCCCCCCCATGTTTGCTAACATGCAATTTCCTCTATTATTTTTCCGTCCGCTGCAATTCGGTGAACAAATAAACGAATCCGATTTGTCAGACAAGGATCTAAGAGCACGACAACACTTGCATAAATCCCTGACCAGGTGCAGAATTCTTGTTCTTGTTCTCTTGATGCCTTGACCTTTTCAGAAAGCGATCCACAATGGTCGGGCTGAAAGTGATCAGATCCGGGCAGGCAAGGTCTTAATCGCCCATGGCCTTTACTCCTGGGAGGCTGTCGGCAGCGTTTTTCCACTTGACCGTATAACCCCACAAACAGCCATACGTCTCTGCTGTAAAGAAATAAAATGTCGTGTCGTCAACGCTATGTGCCCCTTTAAAGAAAATCCCTTTCTTGTTCCCATTCATTATTTTGAGTGATGGAAAATCCCCCCCCTTTGTGGTGGAGGATCCCAGCGCTCCCATTTCCCACAGCACCCTCCTGCAAATGAACTGAGGGAGCAATGAAGAGAAAAGAGATGTGTGCATGAATCTTATTGACCAAGTGAGACGTCCTCGCTCTCTGCGGCTCCATTTTAAGAGACTCCAATCAGTCACGGTGCACAGCTGTATCACCTGTCACCTGTATTGTCGTGTCAGAGCTTGTTTTTGCTTCACTAATGTGACGCCGCGTTGACAGATGTATTTCTCTGTCATGTTATTGCCACTCTCTTATTCCTTTAGTCATTCCCCTCCCCACAAAATGGCAGATATGAAACTAGGGTGAGAGGAATTGTTCCTATTTTGCATCAGAATTGCCCCATAGATCCATACATGCACAATAACCTGCCACGAGAGCAAGTAAATAAAATCTGTCACATCGAGCTTGTGTATTCCAGCGTCGTGTAATAGGAGGATTCCATCAACTCCAACATCAAAATCTATTTCGTCAGTCATCATTCATTCGTCCAATCCATCAATACAGTTTTTAACTGACTTTAAGCACAGCGGAAATGTTGCTGAGCATCATCATGGCCGCCAGTCGCCAGTATCATTAGCTATTCTCATTTACAGTGATGCCAGGATTTCTGCCTGGTTTAAATTCTTTGAGGTAGGTCTTATGCTAACGTTCATTTAATGATACTTCCAATTAGCTTCAAATCGAGTTGTGTTTTTCTTCTTATGGTGGCAAAGTTTATAATAGGTCTGGTTGTTGTAGTTCTTTCTCAACAAGAGATGTTAGCACGTTGTAATAAAACTACAAAAAGAACAAACATAGCTTGGCTGTGGAAAAGATTACAGAGCAATAACGTGGCTTTCGAGGTTTTATTCTGTACGAGGCTACTTCAATTATGGCGAAGTAATTCTGGAATTCCAATATTCCTTCCTATTTGGCGTTCTTGACATAGGTTTTAAATTTTCATTAACGTTGGTCCTTAAAAGATCTTTAAAAGTCTTAAATTTGTCTTGTTGAAACCGGCAGAAACTAGGTTACATAATAAGACCAGACTCATTTATTTCCATGTAAAATAAACCCCAAGTTTGCATCTGAAGCTGCTCTTTGCGCCCACAGCTCTTTTTATTGCTCTCGTGTTTTAATTTCTATGCATTCGGAGTACGCAGAGGATGTTCCGTAAATGCGGGAATGATTTACAGTTTATAGAAAAACAAATATGGGATTGGGAAATGATATTAAAAGTTTAAGTGTTTCAGCCTGACAGTGACTGATGATGCTTTCTGCTCCGATACTGATGATGGATCGACTGCAGGCGTCACAGACTGTGACTAAATGAAAATAACACATACAGAGAGTAGAAATCTTTCCGTTGCGACGTGCGAGCTGCATTCAGAGCAGCTATGAAAGCTGTAAATGAAGTCTATAGCTTGTTTGTGTTTTGCGAAAGGAAGCAGGTGCTGTATCTTTTTATGCTTTGATACTAGAGGAGTAATGACGGCTGGTAAATTAGGAAAAGGAAGGGAAGGTGGGAAAGTGTCAGATAAACACGCAGCTAATACTTTTCAGAATCATGTAACACCCACGGCTGGTGCTACTCTTTGTCCCCATTGAGCTTTGTACAGTCACAGTCTCTCACCAGCCTTCGACACTCCTTCAATCGGATGAGCATTAGTGGCCGATCAATAAGCAGATTTTGAGGGGAAATGGTGTTACTGTCGGGTAACAGACTCAACTGTGCATCTCCTTCCTCCTCTATCTCCGCTCCTCATCTCCTCCGACCTGCATCGAGCCGACTGGAACATCCTCTGTAATGGCGGACCTTGATTGATTCATGGGTCACAGTGTGGAGAGCGGAAAGAGGAGAGGAGGGCAGACGAGGGAGCACAAATGGAGCTCGTAGCCTGACGGCTCGGGCGGGAACAAAAATCATTGACGCCATCCACTCCGGCTGAGCGTCGGCTGATCTCCCTAATCGCCTTCTTTACGCCTACACACACATTTACCTTGGTAATCTATTTAAAGGCCCAACACACCTATGGTGCACCCACACAGGTGTTGTTTTGGCTCATTAGACGTCTCCGTAGGATCTGAGTGTGCTGACTGAAAAATCTCCTTCACTGTCCTTTTTTCACCAGACTTACAGCAACACCTGAATAGAATGGAGTCAGCAGTAATGGCATCAGGTACACCTGGGTTTTTCTGCTGGTATAAGCCATAATAGCAGGTGTTGAGCCGTTCGGCCGACTTACGGACCGTACCTTCACCACGTACCTGCTAGTAAGCAATAGACACACTACAGCTGCGTCTGATATATATAGGAATGTGTGTAGGTGTGAGTTTTAGGTGGAGCACATGTTATATAATATTCACGTATTAACCTAATTAAGACAATAGTCTGAATAAGACACGGTCATGTAAACAGCATTTTCTGATGATCTTAACCTAAATAAACTCAAACGAGGAATAAGCAACAATCCCTATAAGACATGTGGAGTATTCCAACCTTTTAAAGATACATTGTTCCCTTCTGGAACATTTTGGGCAGTATTGAAGACTTTAACGATGCTGGTATCGTAACATCTTTAGTTGCATGTGTACGTCTTAATCGCATTGTGATATCCTACTAGAGTTTGCATTTTGACTTACCAACTGCTCGGCGATGTTTGAGGACATAATGTTGATGAGTTATTATCAGTAAACGTGAACAGAACGTCATAATCATAATAATGTCTTATTCAGATTAAGGTAAATAGTTGGAATATTGCTATCCATGGAAACGTAGTCATTAATCATCTAACCCCGGCTGTAGAAACAGTGTCATATAATGACAATGGGGGTTCACCTAGCGAGCAGCGATTTCTGCAGTAAGACCCAAGAGGTGCGATCTGATGGGAAATTTCAATGGCATGAAATGACTCCACTGAAGCCTCCTGTGGTCCGGCCGGTGGCGAGGGTCCGAGGGAAGGAGACCAGAGAAGCTGGGAGGCCGAGCAGGAAGCACAGAGATGCAGGTTCAGTGAAGATACTGTGTGAATGTGCATTTGTTAATTGTGGGTTATTTGTCTGAGTAGAACCCCCCCCCCCCCCCTCCTCCTCTCTCATGTATTACTTCATTTTGATCTCCTTTCATGTTAATGCAGCTTTACATCTTCTCAATGACTCACACAAAATAAGTGTACCTGTGGTGCAGTGAACTGTATTATCCTATTTGTGTTACACAAAAGAATTAAGCTGAAAGTGGATTAAAACATCAGCTACTCCTCTAATTAAAAAAAAGACAATATCTCAGTGGAAATGATAATCTTTTTTCAAATAATTTAATATGACGTAAAAATGAGAAAGACGAATGAGAGGAGGAGGGGGGCTTCTAGTCACTAATAAAAAAACCTAATTAACAAACTCCAGGAGCACATTCCCACAGAATATTATTTCATGTGGTATCTCTATAGGTGTGAAACTTGGTGCATCCTCCTCGCCCCCCCCCCCCCCCCCCCCCCCCCCCGGCTTCTCTGATATCTGCTCCCTGGATCCTCGCCACCAGCTGGACCACAGGAGGCCTGAATATAGTCATTTCATGCCTGTAAAAAAAATGTCCCATAGGCCTCCACCTCTCGGGTTTTGCCACATGTATCACCGCCGGATGTGTGAAGCCGTATTATCATGTTATGACACCGTATATCTGGCACCAGGGGCAGATGATAAATGAGTGGACACACACTGCACGGAAAATAAAAAAGGGAAAAAAGTCTCCAGGCTGCGAGTGACCAGCGAAACCTCCCGAGCGTAATCAGCGGATAATTTGGCTCTTTTTAAACACACTGAGGAGTAAATAAACACATACATTTGGTGAATTCCAGCTTGGGCGTGCAGGCGTTCGATTTAAGTAATGTCTCCATAATGTCTCCGTCAAAATGTCTGCACCCGAGACAGCTTCAGTCAACTAGCGGAGGTCTAATCAACCAGAATAACTGTGAGCACCTGTGTTGGCGCGCATCGTCCTCCTCCTCCTCCTCCATCTGACTGCTGCTGCTGCTGCTGCTGCTGCTAACCAGCGTTCACTGACATCTTTGCACACAAAGCTGATTCATAAAACACGTTCGATTTAAATGTATATTGTGTCGTCACATGTGCTCTGGCCACTCACCCTCTCTCCATTAGGCTTCTTGTTTTTTTGCTCTAGCCAATAACATAAAATGACTTCCTGACTGAGTGGCCACGTTATTGTAAACAGAGCCATTATGCCCATTCCAATTGTATTTGCCATAATATTAACTGCAGCGTGATGAGAATGGCTCTGGCTGAAGCAGCTAATTGGAAAGAACCCCCCCCCCATGTGTGGCCTCCTTCAGTTTTTTAAAACCACTGTAAGGGCTCGGGAGGAAGAGAGGGTCCTCCACAAGTCAGAGGGTCGGTCCGCATCCCCTGCACCTTCATTCCAAAGGGTCCTTGAGCAAGATGCTGAACCCAGAAAAGGCCCCTGACGGCTGTGTGTGATGGAATGATGAATATAATAGATGTATGAATGTTTGTGAATGGGCGAATGCGACTTGTACTATAGAGCACTCTGCGAGGGTCGATAAGAACAGAAAAGTGCTGTATGAATACAGTCCATTTGCCACTTTCCATTTCTGGGACACTTAAGTGATAACCCCACTATAGTATTTATCATATAAGAAGGCTACCTTGCGTATAACTACCAAGAAGTCATCTGAGAGTGTTTCTAGGAAAGAAAGAGGAAAGGACGACTTGTGCACATCAGTGGGTTTAGACAAATATGTGGAGTGGAACCTCCCTAGAACAAATAACACCACGAAAACGTCCCCACCTGAAACACAAGTAGCCGTTTTGTTAACTTTCGTCTGTTCAGCGTCTCTCTCTCTCGTAGTGGGATACAGGATGCGATATGACGAGAGACAAGAGAACGTCAAACAGAATGAGAAGTTGCGTTTTCCTGTCAAAAATAAAGTGCTGTTTTAAGAGCAGCTATAAAGGTTCGTATTATGTTTCATACCCAACTCAGAGGTAAACAGACACAGAGAGGAGGAGATCATCCCAGTGTGCATTGCATCCGCTCTCTGCCAAACGGAAAAAACGCCAACATCAGCGTTATCACGGTGCACGCCATTCGACCGCAGGAAAGACACGAGCAAGTAATGAGTACTGATCCTGCAAGAGAGAGACAAAGGCAGATTAGATTAGACAACTCTGGACCTTCCTACAATCAACATTTAAGTAATAGCTATAATACCGTGATAATAAAAGCACTTCAGTGGTAATGACAGAGAGCACTGCAGCAAATTGAAGATGTATGTGAAGTGCACTTTGAAGGACCTGCCGGTTCAGCACCGCGGAACTTCAGCAGGAGCCCAACGGCGGGCAACACAACAGTTTTCATTTCCACTTTCACGCTGTTTGTTTGAAGCTAATCGCTGCAACAACACATGTTGCTTTGAGAAATCCAATGAAGGAGCAGTAGGATTTTTCCCACGTGTTTTTTACCATTGTGCCTTTTGATTAAATCTGCCAATCACAGACAAATTAAGTGTCAGATTGTTTTTTTGGAACAGTGGAAAAGAAACATGTAAGGGAAATGCAGGTTTAAATGATAAAGAACTAATGACTATAAATAACAATACACCTCAACAATAGTCCTCTGCTTTTATTCTGCATAAACCAGAGCTAGAGCTGTAAAGGAGGAATTCATCCACACGTTGTCTAATACTTTACAGCCACTGTGACTGTACATGTGCTATATACTGAAGTGAATGTCCCTCACATGGCGGCTTTAGCAGTGGCTTAGTCATTGGATTAATTCAATCTATAAGTAGCATAAAGTTCATGGTTTCATTTACAGTGCAAGTGCAGGTGGGTCATGTTACCTCAGCTCGCCTTACATCACCTCATTACTGTATATACTGTCGTGCTCTGCCGCCTATTACAGCTGAAAAAGTGCAGGAGTCAAAGAGAGATTTTAGATGGACATTTTTCTGACGTTAATATTGCAGTTTAACACGTAATTTCCTGCAGAGCTGTTTTCCTGTTAAAACATCGGCTATTCCACTTTGCACATGGGAACCTCCCTGAAACCCTGCTGCTGCTGCTGCAAAAAGAATAACTTTCTCCGTTCAGAATGCACCAGCAGAATTATCAGTAAGCCCGGAGCCAGTGTTGCCAGCCCCCGATGCTCGGGTGTTTGGAAGTGGCAGGAAGCCACAGTGAAAGGGACACCATCCCTCAACTGGAAGATCCGGGGGTTTAAGCTTCTGTGTTGGTAAGCATTCGGCCTGCTTAAGCATCCTTGAGCAAGACACTGATCCCCTCCAGCTTTGCAGGGGCTGCTCTGTGGCCGAGTCGCTCTTGCAGGGAGGAAAGCAGCAGAGACAGTTAGCTTTTGAAGATCCATTACGTTTATAATTCTTATTATTATTAAAGCGCTATATCGTACCTGGATTTGTAATTGTTTTAAATATTGGGAACTTTATTGCGTGAATATATTTCTGTAAAATTAGCCGCCAAGATGCTAACAGTAAAGCCGCAATTTGCATTTAATATTGTCAGATTTGTGGTGAAATGATTAGTTTTGCCCTTTTTTTGAATTATAATATACATCACAGGAAAAGTGGGGAAACATACTTCGTATATCAGGTGGTGAGACTGTGTTGTGTTTGTGTTTTCCATGGACCAACACCTTCTGCTTTTCAGGAGAGAAAAAAATAAAGCCAAGAATCCCCGGAAAGCACTCATGTGTGGGTGGGGGAAAGTGGAGCTAAACCTGTTGTATCCCACATTTCCCTGTCTGGCTTTTTGGAGACACAGTTAAGTGCTTTACCTCCTGAACTTCAGGGAGCAGAGAGATAGAGAGAGGGAGGGAGAGTGGAGGGGGGAGCTGTGATGTGGGGTCACTGGTGTAAAGACTTCATGTGTGACTGAGCTAAAGGTTCCATGGAGGGAGGTCATTTCATCCCCTCATGAAACCTAGATTGAAAGCATTTGTGATCTTCTGATCTTCCTTAATCTCTGCACAACAGATGCCCGACTTTCACTCAAAATGGCCGCCGTGCAGCTGCAGCACTGTTACAGTAGAGATTGACAGTGATACTAGATTACAGGGCCAGGAAGAGCACTAATAAAGGAGGGATTATGGAGAAATTAAAGACAATGTGCAGAAAAGTAATGAATAAGTTGTGTTGAATATTTTTTAAACAGACGTTTGCGGCTGTTTTACATGACTTTGGTAGGGTAACACTTCTGATGGCAAGGAATATACATTTTGTTTTTTTTATCTGGAGCCAATTTTCTTTAAAACATATAAAACAGAACATTTGATTAACAGATAAACTTGACAAACCTGGAATCAAACCCTGAAGATTTCCCCCTTGATTTAAAGTGATAAGACTTTTTGCACCAGGAGACGTTTCCCTTGATTTAGAAGAAAAATGTGAACATATGAATAATTTGTTCATTTCTAGTAAGTCAGCACAGATTCTCACAGCCAGGTCTCGGGTCATTCTCCGCTCTCTGGAGCTCGTGGAGATGCGCTGATCAAATTTTCATCAAGTTTGCAAGGTCACCAGATTTCAACAGGTTCTGTTTCTGCTTTTCATCGGGTATTATTAAAAAAATAAATTTAAAACAAGTCATTGAACCTGTTTGGCAAAGCATTCTGGGATGCAGCATCTAGAGGTCAAGGTCAACACTCTGAAGACTAAAGAATTTCAGATGTTGTCTGTGTCGAGCCCACAGCGACCTTGAATGAGGGAGGAAGCTCAGACTGTTGCATTCACGGCGGGTGACTCAGAATAATCGTTTCACTTTGCTCGCAGTCGTCAGCCCCTCCTCTGCACGATCCACAATTAATTATTCAGGCCTTTTTTTTCGACACCGAGAGGGTCGCACATCTCCCTCCGCTTTTTGTCACAGTTGAAATCGAGTGTGCGCCTCCACCTTCCTCACTCATATCACGATGCATTGATTATACAACAGCATGTGTCACTATCTGTATTTAGATATAAACAAGGGGGTCAAGTCAGTGTCTTGGATATTGTGATTACACTTAAATGTCAGAATTCATAATGCAATTTGGTTGATTTTATGTTTTTGCACCATTTTATGTGAGTCATTGGAAAATAATCTTGTAGGCAGGAGAAACAAAATATAGACGGCCATAAATAAAACACAAATACATTATTTTGTTTGCAATTACAATTATAAAATATACTTTAACACCGAGGATATTTTGGCAGTTTTTTCCATCCAGTCTGAAATCTGTATTATTATTTACGGCTCCAAATAACAAAGCTGCAGTGACTTCAAATATGAAGCTACACTCACTAACCACATAAAGGCCTCCTTATGGGAATTACTCCAAAGTAAATTGTGCCTGTATTTCCATTTTATTTGTCAGATTTACTCACAGTTCACCCTTAACAATTTATATGATAAAATCGAATAAAATGTGCATTTGTTGGTAGAATAAGACGAGAGGTCTCATATTGAATAACAAGCTTATTATACCATCATATGTGCGTCCTGTATTGTCGGCTGCATGCGGAGGAATATCGGAACAAAGCAGTGGGCTGCTAGTGTTTGCTTAACGCTGTTATTGCATAATGTATGTTCCACAATAAGAAGCAATGAAATATTGTATGAAACAAATAATTAACCTTGTAAATTAAGGACTATTGAGTCAGTTCAGTAATACTATTTAAAATTATACATAGTAGGGAAAGAGAAAAGGGATTTTCCTCCTGCTCTGAAGTAAAAATCAATCAAGAGAAAAGGTCGAAATTGATTAACATTTTATGATTATTTTAATGACGCGTTCAAGGGCTGCAGGTTAATATTGTTTTTCATTATTGGTTAATCTGCTGATTATAGAATGGTCATTTAAAGCAAAAGCCTAATGAGATGTCAGGAAATTGCCTTTTGTTTCTGACCAAAACTTAAACAGTCTTCACTTTATTATCATTAAAAACAAATAGAAAAGCAGTTTTAAAAAGAACGTTTTGTGATTGTGGATTTAATTGGGGCCGTATCATGATTCATCTTTCATATCAATTGATAATTGTTGTGCTAATGTAAAATTATTATTCCTTTCAAGTGTTAAGACAGATTTTTGCTCACGATTGAAGGTTGTGGATTAAAACGTTTGTTTATGAGCCGACAATGAAAAACAAAACACAAAAGTTTCTAAATATCTTTTCCTGTTGACCACTTGTTTATTTGATTTCCTGCTGATAGTGAAAGCTGTAAATCTCTGTAAAACAAACACAAAGGGAAGAAAGAAGAAATCAATGCTTTTTAATGTATATCTTTTGGCGTGCGATTGTGTTGCAGCGTTTATCTTGCGCCCCGAGCGGATCAGCCTGTAAACATTACAATAAATACATTTTCAAATAGTTGTACTGCTGTACTTCAGTGAGACTGAGCTCCAGGGGGGACCGCTTTGAATAATTCCGCCGCTTCACATAAAGAAAAAACGGTTATGCCTTTTTTATTTTTCAGCTTAACTGCCCACACGTTCGCTTCATGACTCCAAAGAGGCAGAGGGACGTTATATATGCATCAGATAAGACAACAGATCTCTCAAACTGCACATGTTCCCACAGCGGTTTGAAATGAAATGTAATTTGAAGTCTGGATCCTCTCGAGGGCCAAAGGTCTTTAAACTCTGCACAGTTACGTCCGAGAGGTTGTTCAGTGGGTCAGTCCCTGTTTTACCTTATTGTTTGATAATGTAGTTGGATGATGCCACGTTAAAAGTTCTTGTAACAGGAAGCAGAGGGAATCCCAGCCCGAGATTAATTAGAATGCACCTAAAAAAAAATAAAATAAAAAGGACTTTAAGTAAAGTTTTAAATAGAGCAATGATGCAATCACTCCCGGATTACTGCTACCATTTGTACAGTGAATGGCAAAAGGCCGCCCGAGGTAAGATTAACTTGCAGCGTTATATAACCCAGATGTTAGAAGATGTTCTCGCTGTTCTCTCTGTTGTCCCTTTGCTGTTGACTGCACTGGAATATCTTTCCTCGGCTTGTTTCTTTTTTTTTTCCGTTGCTTTCTTTTTGCTCTTCGTGTGCTTCTTTTGACGTAAACATTAACTAACAACCGACAGACTACAAGCGTGTTTTTGCGCACACGGGCCGAGAGTTTTAGCGGATACAGAACATGCATCTCGGATGGATGTATATTTCATGACCCCTTGATTATTCATTTGTGTTTATTTTACCGCGCAGCCAAAGTCTCTGGGAAGTCTTGCGCAATGCCGTTGAAAATCGTTCCAGGGGACTTGGGCAGCCATTTGCAGGGTTTTCCAGAGCCGATGAGAGAAGTGTGTCTTACAGCTGGCACATCTGGCCATGGTGTGTTTTCACAGTTTTACGAGCTGGCAGAGCTGCAGTGAAACGTATGCAGGGGATAAACAAAATGGCATGACTGCTTTTTACTGGGCAAGATGTATAAAATGCACAACCAGAGTTAAGCTCACAGTGTGTAAAAGCATATGCTGATCATAACATTTAATAGGAAATCTCAAGCCAGCGTGCCCACTGCACTCCAGTCGGTTCCGAGGTGCAGGGTAATTACTATGCAGAGCAGGGAAAATGTTCTTTGCTCATGTCCCCTCACAGCTTTAGCCACGACTGAAAGAACTCCTCACCCCTCTATTCAACAGGCACACACACACACACACACACACACTCCACATAATCTATAATTTAGTGTCAGAGAGCGTGATGGAGGCAGTGTGTATCAGCAGGAGTGGGTGCACACATCCAGCATCTTGGAGCCCGGGCTGATCAAAGTATCTTCGGGTCAGAAGGTTAGATATGCAGTAATCAAAGGTGGTGTGAGGCATGTAGAGGCATCTCCAGTTCCTTATGTATTCAGAGCTCACAGTCACAGGCCTGCTTGTGGCTGCTTTAGAGTATTAAGGCTGAGTGGATATAGATTTTCAGTGTTTTTAGTATGGCACATGTGTAGTTGGCAGCTGTGAGAGATGGAGCTGTGCAACCTTCCACACATTATGTGGAGGGAAAACCAAGGATGACCAGCTGTCCTTTAACAAAGCCCCAGAGCTCACATGGGTACGAGACGTTTCTGGAATAACGTGTAAAAACTAACTCCTTTGTTATGTATTTGCAAATAAGTATTAGAACATAAGACTTTGCAGATGCACATACAAAATCGAATTGTTGTTACATCCTCACTGAACAAGAATAGCACTCAGTCCCCTTATGAAACACTTTAAAGATTCTGTATGGATTTCCTATTTGATCTGCTCTAAATTGTCATAAATATCAGTCCCCTATAGATTTCAGATTTTTTTACTTCAAGATCCATGAATTGTTCCCCCGGGAAATCAATGAATATGCTATAAAAGTCATATCTCGCAATGCTATAGAAACGGGAAAATATACCTAGAACCGCCCCCTGATTTGGATGTGAACCAAACTTTAATGGATTTAGATATGATTCAATTCTTCCTTGGCTCTTGCTCCGCCCTTCCAGAAAATGTTATAGAAATTGCATGTGTGGTTTTTGTGTAATAAATAAGAAGGAAACATTACCTCCTTGGCAGAGGTAATTATGGCCACAGTTATTTCATGCTGGTGTCGCCCGCGCCCTTTACTTAGTGGTGATCTAGCTGCCGAGAGTGCGGCGACAAATCACCGCTGCCTTCCAGAGAGAGATGAAAACCATTAAGAGAGAGTTACCTTTCAGATGGGTTAACTAACAATTTCTGCTGTAAATGTTGTGTCTAGCAGTGAGCCCCCGAGTGTGGCTTTTTGTTAGAGTGGCCTCTCTGGGCCGCATCTCTCCCCAGGCTAAGAGAGAAGAGTCAATATAAAGTAATCAGAAAGTGTCATGTCCTCCATTTGCCTGTGGACAAGCCTAAATGAATGTTGAGTCCGGCCGGCCTTGGTTTGGTGGCTGCATCGTTTGTCACCGAAACACCGACGGGGGCAGAATGTCTGAGGCTTTTCTCAAGGGTCACCGACTAATTTATAGTCAAAGAGCTTATTCGGTTAATGCACCAGTGTGACCATGTGAATCCCCGTGGCACCAACCGAATGGAACTCACATGATCACACCGGCTTACTTGGCTTTATGTAAAATGATGTCATTCATTTTCCTTTATTGTAGGAACCACAAGATTTCACCTTTAAGGGGCTTTTAATTATTTTGCTCTACTCAGGTCAGCCAAACGTAGGAGTGTATGTAAAGGAATGGTGTTGCAATGTAGTCTACAGGTGAGCATGCACACACACACCGTTGTGTTTTTGAGATATGCTGCAGCACATTGTCTGTGGTAAAGCCTGTATGTATCACAGAGTCGTCCATAACTGCCAACACAACAAGACCGCAGCTCAGTTCTGTATCCTAATGAGCCCTGATGCATCCTAAACCTCCCAGTCCCAGTGGAGGCTGCTGTTCCCCCCATTGTTTGAGAGCCGCTCGTACACCAACTGAAAACATGACCGGTATCTCAATGTCAGTAAATTTTTTATCATCCCCGGCCTTAACTGGGCTACTGCACTTAGCTCCTCCTGTTGTAATGACCAAGCAACATCTGCACATAAAGTTTGTTGCTTGCTTCTCATTCTTGTTAACGAGAAAACAGGCTGTAAAGAGTTTATTTTAATCTATTTTTAAACCATTTCGTCCGTGATCTCTATGCAGTGGTGAGGAAAGGGACAGAAGTGATCAAATCAAATGTGAGATCAACCCAAACATTGTGATCACGTTTGGAGTGGTCATTGTTGTACAGTACGCCATTGATGATGCTGTTTTTAAAGTTGGAGCTAGTGTTGCTGTGAAATTAAAGTGACATATACAGTGACTTAACGACATGGTTCTCGCCCAGTGGAAAAGCTTAAATGGTTTTGACTTTGAACCAACTCTAAACCAGCACTAGCACCAGGTTGGTTGTGATGGGGCCTTGCAGTCATTATAACCCTGATTTAGATGAGCCTAGCTAAGCTTTATTTTGAGGTGCTATCCAAAATGATTGACTTCGTTTAGGTAATTAGCTAATTCAGGTTCATTAAAAGTAGAGTGTAGTGAACATTCTTCACATGAAGAAGCTAAAGCTGATAAATGAACCTCATATGCACACGATGTGGCTCACAGAGCCATGGAATCTTGGCAAACTTGCAATATTTGCCATATTTCCTTTTAGTCCCTTTCCTAAAGCCTCAGTTGTAGGCTCCTTGGTGTGAATAAATTCTTATGCCAACCTCAATGTGAGATGGTTTCGGGTAAAATCTCATATTTTTGCATGGACCGCTAGAAAGGAAAACTTAAGGACAGGGGGAGTGGGAATAAAATGTGTCTTGCTCCCTCCAAGTGCCAATCCTGTGATGGTTCATAAGTTAACTTAAAAGGCAGGAAATCGGGCTCGCCCAGGGTTAAGTTTCGGAGCAAGTGCAGCAAGAGTAGAGCTCACCCAAATGTCAAATGAGGTTCCTCAGACATAACTTTCAGCGAGCTGAGTGCAGTCTCTTTCTAAAGGTTCCTATAATAGCTGCCCCTGTTTCCTTCAGTCAATCAGGACCTACTCTACTGTGCTCCGTTTACATGGAGGATACCAGCTTTCCTTCACCATCACCGCCAGCTGTCCAAAAACCTACAAAACTGTTTCTCCAAGACAGCTAAAAGGTCGAGTGAGAGGTGTGTGTGTGTGTGTGCGTGTGTGTGTGTGTGTGTGTGTGTGTGTGTGTGTTGACAGGCTGGTGATGTGTAGTTCTGTGTGTTGGACACACATCACAGCAGCTAAGAAGCCATGAAATCCAAAACATCCTGTTTTCAAAGTAACACAGAGAAAAGAGCAGTGGGAATTGAGGGTTCGGGATAAACAGGAGGCTCCTACGATCCAGAATATGTGCTTTTCTTCCGATCTCCACCAACTGTTTGTTTTTTAAATAAAATATGAAGTCTAGCTATTTTGTATAAGCTATCCATTTCCTTTTTCTCTGTGTAAAAAGGACTGTAAACAATCAGGTCAAACAGCACAAGCGGCAAGGGAGTCCGAACAGGTGTTAAGATGATTATTTAAATGCACAAGAGAAGCAGCATTACTCATTCGGGGAGACGGATTCATCCTCTGTGCCGCTCTGGTGAAAGTCCTATCAGCAGACTTCTGAGACAGGATAGCCAGCAATCCACAGTGGGAGGATCTGAGAGGCCGAGCAGGGCTGCAGGGGATTGAAGTTTGCTGTGGGGGAAGTTTTTCAGAGACTGTGCAGAGGTGTGAAGACAAACAGTCGAATTTTTGTTTGGAACAAGTATAAAGAGGCTAGTATTGGTGTAATGTGGTGGGGTTTTTTTTATTATATATTTGAATAATCAATACCAAATTCATGGGAAAATAGAGAGTCTCACAGTAGCCAAGAGGATAAAGGTGCAATGTCTGACAGACAGGGGGCTGATTCGGGAGATAATCCGTAATTGGAGGAAGCTCGATTTCACCACTGAGTTGATTTGTTTGTCAAACCACAGCGCAAATATCACCTCAAGGTTTTCTTTTGCCATGTGGCCTGACACGGGCGAACAACAGATCCGAGCTCTGGGCCATGACAACAGCTGCAGGGCCAAACAATATTCTCATTCAACCGTGGAAAGTTGTTCCATCCAACTTTTACAGTTGTGTTAGCAGAGAGCTCTGAAGGCTGCGCGGGGGTCATAGTTCAGTGGTTGGTTCTGCCAGTTTTCAAGTTAAAGGACGTCCTTTACTTTTGCAACAAAGGCTACCATTACTGGGTAATTGCTATAATCATACGCTGGGTAAATGATACATTGGGAAATTACCTAGACCTACGAGACCTATAGGAAAAAAATGAATGAATATGAATCCTAGTGCACGCTTAAGTAGTCACGTGTTCGTTAATGCTGGCGGTCTTCTGGGTGACATTACCTGTCCTGTTCAATGTTCTCTGTGCGTCATGAAGGATTTATGCACAGTACACGCCACAACAAACCGTCATGCGACTCCACGCAGCATCGGACGATCATCTTGCAAGGGGGGAACCAAATGTTTACGCGATTGTGACTCGAGCTCAGCAGAAATAAGTGCCACTTTCAGACGTAATTGCATGAAATAAAAAGCTGCCAAGCGGGAGGTTCTTAAAATCAGTGTGGCATGATTGAGAGGGAGGGAGGAATCTTCTGGAGTCACAGCTGGAGTCCCTGGTTGTATAAAGCCCTTGGCTGTAGCGCTGTGTATTTAGGTTTCATGGCTTTGTTGTTGTATTTGCAGATTTCTGTTATGTCTGGGGAAATTATCGGAAATTATTGAGTGTGGGTTCAACCCGCAGGTCTAGAGATCGCATGTTTGCAGATTTGTTTGTGCTGGTGTTTACATATATACGCGGAGTGAGTGCACTGAGCGATGTGGGAAGAGGTACAGGACACGTGAGTCCTGGGAGTAGATTTCCTGTGGCGTGGTAATGAACATATACAGCGCTATAATTGAGGAGGCAGGTGAAGGCCTCATCCAGCAGGTCTTAATTACATCACAGCCAGTCCCTACATGGTTGGCTGAACATTGCTGGCTTAGCAGGTAATGGCTACTATACAGTTGGCATATTAATAAGGCTGTGTGGGGCGGATTTTCTTTCCTCTCAATGCTTGAAGATGGTCTTTGATCAAAAGCTTACGCTAACAAGTCAGAATTGCCAGGCAGGACCGGGCTGTGTGGAAGCTTTGCCTATATTATTTTTACCCTGAATCTCCACCAGCACCTCCACCCCAACAAGCTTTTATCTGTCGAGCAGAGTTCCTTCTACGCTGATGATAATTGTGTCTGGGAGGTAAACGGGTCCTCCCCGGTTCATTCCACATGCGGCAGAGCAGGGAGATTTAACAAGCTGCGAGCTACACACAATTCAAAGCGCGAGAAATAATTTTTATGAGTGATCTCGAGTCACATCATAAAAAAAAAGCTGGATGGCTTAACTAAATGGAGCTGGTCAGTTACTCAGAGCCTCAGATGTACATGTATGTTTCGCCGAATCACTGTCTCCATCATTTAGGTCCTCGGACTGAAACTCTGGCTGTGCAGCTGGAACGTAGCCTTGAATTTGATACACTGGTATACATACAAACAAATGATCACATGTCACCGAAACAACAACAATAATGATAATATTCATTCTATAATTCAAATGATTATTATTTGTAGGAGGATAAATGATCAGCTTCCCAAAGAAATCAGGATCTTTATTCACCCTATCGCCGGAGCATATTCACAGGGATTGCGTCACATGTTATATCAAGGTGTTGAGTTTTTGTACATAACAATGTTGTTCCTGGTAAAAGCTTTTTCAGTTTGTGAGCTGAAATGTTGCTGCATCTTTGTGAATGCCAGGAGACTCTCAGGTTTGCTTTCCATCTCGACACGTAACCTATCTAGCAGAGGCTTTTTAAAGTTTAAAGAACACACGGATACGGTGCTAACGCACTCACACACTTACCTCCGTGTTTTTTCTCGTGTGCATGCACTCTGCACAACCGCACGCTTTCTCACAACAACTACAAACCCGAAAGAAACCCAGTTTTGCCTGCGCAGGCGAAAAAAGAAACAAACCACGAGGCACAACCTCTGCTGTAAATACGAGGTGAATTTTGTCCACACTGTAGGCAAACATGGAGGCCATCTCATAAATTGTTAAGATGGCTCGGGGTGTGTAAATTAGGGAGTAGACTCATTACCTGCTTTGTAGAGTAGCCTAGACAGCGCCTTGAGCAGGAGCAGTAAACACGCCATTACAACAACTCTGCGGTCGCCTGCTGAACTTTATCTCAGTCCTCCATCTCTCTTCTGATTTTCTTGCTGCCTTCATGCTGTTTTGTTGTTTCTGGCAGCCTCCCTCCACGGGCAGCCACATTCATAAAACCTCTCCAGGACAAGTTTATTCTGCAGCGCTGACCAATATAAACCTGTTCCTCTGGTATTCGATCTGTTAGAATACTTCACAAACACACAATCCAGCGGCGAAGAACAATCTCCTGAAAGGAATGAGTCGCTATTTTGGGAAATTTAGCGTTTCACTTTCTTGAGATGAGGAGATTCGCTGTCATGTCTGCAAATTGAATATGAAGTTAAATTAAGCAGCAGCTTAGCTTAGCACAAACACTGGAAATGGGGGGATTTAGTTCGCCTGGCTTTGTCCAATAATAACAAATCAATTACCCGGGACTCAAATCTTTTATCTCTATTGCATTAAAAACACACTTTGTGGTTTTATGAGAGGTTATGTGTTATTTACAATCTTTTTTTAGTTGGTGAACAATTTCCTTTTTTGTGTAAAACCTATATCTCTAAAGTAAAATCAAGCAGTTTGTTCCAGCAGGTCTCCTCAACACTAACTGTTACACAATGTGAAAGAGATCATATAACACCAGCGTACATTATATACCTGCTGAGTGGATGCGTTCCGGTAGCTGCTGTGCAGTTTTGCAGAAAATTACAGATCCCAACCTCACGCTAGGTACAAGGGGAAAAACTCCCACAGAAAAAAGATTGAATTGTGATGTTATGAATCCAAAATTAACTGCACAGAACAAACAAACAAACAAACAACCTTAACATGGTAATCTAAGTGCAGTATGTGAATGTCTGTAATGGGAACCTTTTAAAACAATTTTCAGGCTCCTCCGCGGCACCTGTGCACGGTGTGGGATGTGTTTCTGGGCCCTTATTAAATTTTTGAAGTCTGTCAAAGGGGTCAGTGTAAATGCAATATCATTATGCACCACACAAGATAGGGCTGGAGAGGGCCTTGTCAGTGCCTGTTTAAATGCAGGACGTGCACGGTATTACCATCACAAGATCTCTCGGGCTCTGCCACAGCATCCGCTCACATACAATGCAGAACAAGACAGCAAATGGGATTGAATCCAGCGATGTATTTTGGGAACAGGGTCTATAACAGCGGGTTTAATTGCCACGCTGTTTGATTAGTTGTGTGTAAAAAAGATAGTAACACATCTCGTCGTGAGGCTAAAGTCAAACTCCTTCCTGCAGAAGAGAAAGCTGATGCAAAAAATAATGCTCGGCTGAACGTACCCTCCGTCCTTTATCAGATTAAACGGGTCCACTTTAATTACCGCAGTCATTGATTTAAAGACAGGTTATTACCTTATTCATCAGAATCCGCTGCGACCTGGTCAGTCACCTGGCATAACTAATTCAGGATTAGCTGTGCTCTGTTACAGAGAATACTGGTGTAACGTCTGCGGCTGTTAAAGACATAAAACACATCATAGTGAATACTTGATACTCTGCACAGCGGCACGCCGATGTCTCCTTTTGTTCTGATCGTTGAGGATGAAATCTCTACAATTTTCAGAAGAGGTGTCGGCGAGGTGATTAGATGTAGAGTTTGCTCAGGAGGATTGGCACTGACACCTTCACGCTTTTGCAGGAACGAAGATTAGCAGCATTAAACGTTGCCCTGTAGCCAGTGTAAATAAGTGTTTTCCTGGCCAAGGTCGTCCTCAGCCACGGGATGAATGATCTGATGTGTTTTGCGCCTCGTACGCCGAGCAATTGCAGAAACAACGGAGCCGAGCGAAATTCTGATGTAGTTTGTTAAATGGATTGTAAAATACACCTCTGTGTCTGTTTTTTATTTCCTTTTTCCAAGAGAGTCGAGCCTTTTCTCTCTTTTTGGTCTTTGGTTTCCAATCCTGCCTCGAACAGAGCACAATATACTGAGGTTTTAGAACAGCATTTCCAAAATGGAGATAAGGGAGGATTTGTTGACAATGATTGCATTTCACTTCATTCAGCTCCGGCATTTGCAAATACGCCCTTATGAATTTAACATAATCCCAACTGTAGCCTGGGTGGAACACGACTGAGCCGTGGAAAGAAAATATCTCGGTATCTGCAGCGGTTCAATTTCAGGGGGGGGGAGTTGGGGAATTGGAAACTGTTGCGCAGTTGTGCAGATACAGATCTAAATTCTGTCGTGACATCAGCAGAACCGTGTTAAACTACAAGATTTCACAGTGTTTTTCTATAGGGACGATGCTGAAGCTATTACTGATTTAATTCAGTTTTTTCCTGGGAACCATCTCTTGGGGATCTGCTTTATCTCCGGCATCTGCATAAACTGGGGGATTTTAAACGCCCTGTTATTTGTTTTCATTTAGAATGTTAACAGTTGACATTTTGTACATGGAAATATGCACAATACCACTCAGATCCTGTTGGATGAACTGCACATGCACAGAGACACAGAAAAAGATACAAAGACGGAATTCGGGGGAATTCGGGGACGAGACGAGCACCGTGTGCAAAGACTAAACAAACGGAAAGATTGTGCACACCCACACAGCGACCTCCCTCTGAACCGAAACTGGCACAGATACCGATTTCTTTATTTATCAGGTTACGAGCCTCTGGAGCAGAATGCTGCTTAGTTAACAGGCTACTTCTTCAGCTTTAATCAGTTCAGACTCAGCCAGAGATCCTTTGATACCATTTTCTCACCATAATTCCTGATGTGACGTTGCCGGGGAATTAATCCTGTTAGTGAACAGCTCAAAACTGGGATTGCTTTGGATTATGGGAATGAAAAAAAAATGCTTTTCTTTAATGAAACTCTGCTCCAAATCAATTATTACTATTTCAGTAATGCTCAAATTACTTCATTTCTCGCAGTGCTCACCTGAAGAGGAGCTTTTCACGCAGAGATAGAAATGTACTCGGCAGTTCGAGACCTTTTGATGAAAAGGTGGTTGGCGTATTTTTTTGATTTCACAATGAGTCTTGTGGAGAATTCTAAAGGAAGTGGAAATTAAAAAAATAAGCCCTGTGAAACATCACGGTGAAAGCAGTAGGGGCCACGGTCTCTCGCAATGAGATACAATGAAGACCCTGTCCCTCAGATTGCAGCTCCATCCTCCTCGTTCGCACATCGGACGGTTTCTAAACTGGTTCAAATTCCATTAGAATTTCAAACGTGAAAGCACAGGAAACAGGACGTAGATCCTACAGTAGAATTTTACATAAAAAGACCTGCCTGGCGGTGAATGTATTATCACATCGCTTTCCGATCAGATGGCGTGGCAGGTTGCAGCTTATTACATGCAACTCAATGCAATGGAACCTTTATTTTGTATTTTTGTCAGCTTCATAATAGCCTGGACGATTCCTCTGACAGCAGGTGGCGTTATTGGCAATTGTACTTGTGCAATGTTCCCGGTTATTTGTCGCACTCCGATGCAAAGCACATGTTATCGGGTCTCTCTCTGCATGTCGTCTCTCCGATAGTCGTGTTCGCCTGTGCCGCTCACTGCTGTTACCAGGGGAGATGTAACTCGCACGGACAGATGATGTCATGTCGGGCATTAGCGATGCCAGGACGGGGAAAAGCCAAAGCACTACAGTATGCAAGGCGATGTGTAATGACAGAGGGATAAGCAAACCTTTGAGTCACCGACTGCTGCAGCCACTTCACCTTTTTTTGACTCATTTCTGTCTCGAGCTTTTTGTTTACTCGACTTCTGACTATAGCCCAGACTGGAATCTTGATCTGTTTCAAGTGATTTCATGCAGCCTGATGTTTATTTAGCTATGATTGACTTTTGTACATGAATGAAAAGGTACAAAAGGTCCTATAGGCTGCACAAAGAACAGAAGCCCTCATTTCATATTCCCGAGACTTGTGTCAGTATAATTCATTCACAAACAATTGATTTTTTTTCTCCGGCGCTATAATTCACCAATCTGTTGTATCACATCTGTCTCTTGTGCGTTTGCTTTTTCTAATAACCAGACTATTCAAATTTAAACAAAAGCACGATACTGCATGTTGGTTGTAAAAAGAACACGTTTAGCCTGGCGGGTGCTTTTAAAGATACAAAATGATGATTGAAGATAGAATTGAAATAATTACAGATGTAATTATCGCTGCTTCTTTGTGGAAAAACAGCCTTGTAATTATGAGCCGGAGACGAGCGGCGCTGCTGCTTGTCAGACACGCGGCCCACACGTGCTCGGCGTGATGGTCCTGAAATCAAGGTGCTGCTTAAGTAAATGTTTTGCTGCAGTTGAAGCACGATAAAACCGAGTGCAAAAAGCATTTTAAATGAGTTTTTAACCCGCAGACATTGATAGTATGAACCACGTCAAATAATAGAGTTGAAGTGGAAATGGAAAAGGGCAGCTGGGATTTGACGCAAATTAAGCCACCGGTGATGAAAATTGTGAACAGCGACTAGCGTGAAATGACATTTTCAGGTGAAACAGTTGCATCTGTGCAGACGGACGGCGAGGGCCCGACAGCACAGACCTGGCTCGGCGGAGGAATCCTGGCTCGTCCTGCAGTGCTCCAGCTGCCAGTTTGTGTTCCACTATGTCGGATGGAGTAGCCCCCTCACAATTGGATGGTAATGAGAGTGACTGACGGGGATGCTCGGAGAGGCTGCCAAATATAATGTTTTGTGTCTGTCTCGCTCTGTCTGCCTCTACGTCTGCTGCGCCTTATTTAACGCTGTAGTCTGACAAAATTTGGGGGAATTTAGCAGGATCAAAATTAGGGTGAGCCTGAGTGATTCCAGCAGGGACAGAGAAAAAAACAGAGCAGATGTCATAAATATGATAATTTAATGATTTCCCCGTCACTAAACAGGAGAGAAAATGAAGTCAAGAGTACAAATTTGCATTGGAGAGCAGCAGCTGCGATTCCATATGTGTAATTTTCCTCTGTCCTGACGTGAACAGGTTAAAATAATACACAGTTGTGAGAATACACGATGAGCGAGGCACGATCGAAAACGGTGACGGCACCTGGCTACAGTAGTTGTAATCCTGCGATTACGGAGTGCATGACATCACGCGGAGCATCTGCGTGCACTTGACAGCAGAAGGGTAACAATGAGAGCAATGGCTTGTGAGAGCAGTGTCGCTTTAAACCCCTGGCCAGAGGTTCAACATCCCAGCCACAGATATGTGCCTGTTACACGGCCGGGATTACAACATCTGTTGTTGTCAAAAAAAGGAGGCAGGACCACATTGCTTTTCCCTGAGCAGTCGCGTTCTTTGTGCGAGCTCTGGAGGGGCCTCGGCTCCGAGCTGCGGCGTCTGATGTATTTCTGCGTCACCGCGTCTTAGTGAGTCGCACAAAGACTCGCTGTTCGTGCCCGGTCCCGCTCATTATTCCCCCCCGAGTGCCGACGAAAGAGGACAGAGGGCCGAGATCTGGCCCCGCTGTTTCGACGGCGCTCCTGTTGCTGCCACGATGATAGATGGAAGACAAAAGTTGAGTCTTCTTCCTTCAGCTCTCACCTCAACCCCTTCGCCCGTCCTGCTCCTTTTAATGATGTGATAAAACGAGACGCGGCACTTTCTCAAGGCCAAAAGAGGGAAATATATCAAACGCAAAAAGAGTGATGTTTTGATCTTCTGACTTGCACTGGATGCCTGTGGATCTGTGTTGCACCTCTATAATCAGACGTGCTTTTTACTTGTGGCTGCTCCACTTCCAGAAAGTTGTGTTTTCTGCTCTGATTCGGGGTTTGCTTCCTCTCCTGCACTTTTTTACAATGACCATGTCAGGAATACACCGAGAAATACAGAACGGCTCTCCGTGAACCTTCCTGCCACAGAGGATGCAGTGGCTCTCACAGCCACTCAGACGTTTCCTGGTCCTGTTATTACAGTGTCATTTTGAAAATGGCACGGTGCAGTGAAAAGCATCAATTCCCCAAGTTATCAAACTCGACTCACAGGCGCGTGTAACAGTGAAAGGAATGGGAGGGAGCATAAACTAAGGACCTAAGTCATCTGTCTGATCTTATTATGCGAGATGGACTCTCACTTGCTTCCATTTTAGATGTGAGTCCTGGTTGGAATGATGTGGTATTAAATATACATTCTGAATCAGAATCCTATTAACGGGGAAGTGGCTAAGGAAGCATGGGGGATGTTTTACTCTTACATGCCGGGAATGGCTAAAGGGACGCTCCTCTTTCTGAACGCAGGTAGTTCGCAGTGCGGCTAGTGAGTTTACGACAAAATCCTGAATATAGTGTACACCCTAAAGTCGAGGAAATGTGTGTTGAGGTATTACACCAGCAATGTAGAGGCCTTTATTTGTATGTGGTGAGCGGCATGCACATTTGTTTTTATGTCTGTGCGAAGTCAGGTTAAGTCATCATAGTGTAAAGTGTAAAATTGTACAGGTCCACATTTACGTAGTTATTCTGGTCCTTACGACAAGTTAGGGTCCATTGAATTGCCCAACGACACTTCTTCATGTGGACTGCAGGAACCTACGATGTAAAGGCAGCGTTTCCCACAGAATCGGTTCAATAATTGACAACCATCATGTTCATGTGGGCACAAAGGTCACTCGTGCGCAACAGATCGAGAGTGACGGGTACACAAGTTCTCACGAGAGAGAGAGAGAGGACTGCATTGATGCCACAGCTGAAACTATGAGGTCAGACTGTCTGCGTGGGCGGTAAAAACGTCCTGGACCATAGGGCCAGCAAACGGTAGCTCGCGGTAGCACAAGCGGTAGTTAGATGTCAAGTTGGAGACCCATTAGTTATCATGAAATATGAAGCTGTCGTGGGACCAATTAGAATCTGGCGGGATGCCACGGTCCAAATAATTAATGGTAATCATTGAAAGATTTAAAGATGATTGGTGGGTGATCAGATCCAATCACGTTGACTTCTCAATAAATCCAGCTGCTAAATTATCACGATAATGAAACCTCCAGAAGTCAAGGTATATACTCAGCTGCTGCTTTCAAATGTACAATATGTAATTAATATTTATATATGCTTAGTAATAAAAAAAAAACAATTCCTCATTAAGGGAAATTGAGAGCATAAAAAGGAAAGTAGAAGGTCACACTAGTGTTTAAAAGGCAAAACCAATGTGATCTATCTGAAATTCAATTACATTTCTGTAAATACTGAAGAATGATGTCTACAGGCTCAGGGCTTTGAGGAAAGATGGCAATAGGGTTGTAAGACGCTCTGTGGAGGTCAAGGAGAAGAACAAGGTAGAGATAACTCATAAATAGCAGGTGCTGGTGCGTAGGGACGGGAAAAAGTCGACGGAACGAGGGCTGGAAATAAAGAAAAAGCTGGCAGGGGGTTGAGAGGGGAGACAGACAGGGCAGGATTGAAAAGTTGAGGGATCAGAGATTAAGCCAATGTCATTAGGGAGGGGTCCGGCAGCTGTCCTGCCCCAGACACCTTACTCAGTGGCTTAGGACGAGAGGCCTCTTAGTCTCATACAAGTCAAGCTAAATGTCAATCAAATGTCAAGAAGACGACGGAAAAATAAAACAAGGATTTCGCTCAATCTGCTGCATCAAATCGGATAAATGCGCTTGTAATATTTCTGCAGGGCCACTGTTTTCAAGGCCCCGGTTTACTGCGTTCCGATACCATCCATGAGATATATAGCGTGCCACACTTTTTTTTTATTTGTGTTACACACACATTTCCCAACAGTTTGCAGGTAGAGATGTGATGTGGCGGCTGAGATGCGGGGGGGGGGGGGGGGGGGGGGGGGTATTGTTCAGCAGTGTATGTTCAATGTCGTTCCCCGGTGTGTGGGAGATTCTTTATAGCTGACGTTCCTCCATGCAGCCGTGTTTTTCATCAAAACGTCGCCATCCTCCACCGTCTCTCCTCAGCTCTCTTGCAGTGCTCACTGTACTGCCGTGTGCTTTGGCTGGATGTCAAACAAAAATGAACAGATTGGGCTGTCTGAGTTTTTTTCCGCTATCCGCCGCTGTGTCATACCGCACAACTGTGACGAATTGAGACCTCAGCAAGTCCTTTGGTGAATAATAAACACTGAATGTTGTTTGGGTTTTGAAGAAAGAGGCCGTACAAAGGAGACGGAGGCGAGCGAGGGCACGGCCACCTTAATAAAAACTCCCTGTGCTGGAGATGCCCGGAGTTCATTCAGGAGCCAGACTGAAGAAATCTCCACTCACCCGAGAGACAAAGTGAACAGTGGAATTCCGCCTGCGTCTGGCGGGAGAGATGGCGGTAATTTCAAGCCCTGATTGGTGATATTTCATGCCGTTCAAAGAGCAAAACAAAGAAATGCATTTTGGCAATAGTATAAAATGGCCGGGCAGTCATAATGGCCATTACAGAGACTTGCCAGGGAGAACATCCGTTATGGACAAAAACCCTGGATTATGTCCAGTGACAATGTTTGTTAATCATACCCTGCACTGCAGCTTCAGAGGAGGATAGTAAAAGTTCAACTGAAACTCTCCCAGTTAATGTTCAGGAAAGACTGGTTGTAATTAATCATACTGGTTCATTATTACAGTTGCAGGGCATCTACGGTTAAGCGGCTGCAGAGTAATTTCATGTAGTACCTTGTATATAAAATGTCATAAATAGGACCTTGGTCCCTCCAGACAGGGTTTGTGAGGATGTCAAAGTTATGCATTTAAATGGTCCAATATAATCAACTTTACTAATAAGATGGGACAAATTGACTTAGTTATATGCCAAAATAATATATAAGATGATAATATATAACACATAGAAATAATAGGGTTTAAAGTCTTGTCTAACATGCGCCACATGACTCAAGTTGTTTTTTTAAAAAGCACAACTGTCCTTTTCTCCAGGTTTCTGTTTTTAGGCATTTTCTCTTTTGAGGACAAACCACCTAGGTTGTTTTGCGATTACAGAGCCTCCATTTCTTCCTGGAAGTGTTTTTCAAATCCTCCTCAACACCACTGAGCGCTAGTCCAGGTACATGCGTCAGAGGAGCCAGCAGAGGGCTCAACTGCTGGTGGGAGAGGAGGGATTTATATACTCCCTTGTAAGGACAGCCAAACCGCTGTGATTACTGCCTAATCCTCTCCAACATATCATGTGCATCATGGCAGCCCAGTGAGCCTTTGTAACATCGCGGGGGAGGCTGATTTGGGGATGTTTAGTCAATATTTCCCTCAGTCTTTCCTGTGCTGCCTCTGTAACCTATCTCCTCCCTCACGCCATTACCTTACCGTGCGCCCCTCTCTCGATGTGTCCCCCCTCCCTCCCCATTGTCTGATGGCCGGGGAGGGCGAGGGGAGGGGAGAGGCAGAGAGGAGATCAGTGGGGATTATCACTGTCTGGAGAACACGGATGGATTTGTGCGCCATCTCCGTAGTTGGATGCTGTGCCAGCCTGCCCTCGACTAATGGGACAGCAGTGCACTCTCGTAGCACAAGTTGATATCAGTCGAAAGCTCTTATCCAACAAAAAGCGGTCCCCTTCCGCGACTCATGTGGGGCACTCTCCTTCAAGCTCCCTGCGAGGAGGCCATCGATAAACAAAAATGAGACGCATCAAACCCTTCCACGACGGGGGGGGGGTTGCTGCGATGTTTCGATTCACCAAAAAATTAAACCTGAATCCGCTTATTAAAAATACAGTAAGCCCCTGGCTCCCTTTCCCCCATATTTTAATCTGCCTCTGTGCTGTCTGTTTTGTGTCCTGCTCTTCGTCATCTAACTCTCGCGCCGTCCTTCGAGCGTGCCGGCGAGCTTTCTGCTCCGACCAACGCTAAGGTCAAGGAGAACTTGACGAGGATGTTTAAAATAAAAAATCAATCAGAATCAGAATTCTTGGGTCTAGATGGACCGCCTCAGGGTCCTGTAGTATATGCTTAAACAAGTCTTTGTGTTTTCTATTCTTCTGAGAATCAACCCTTTTGCTGTCTCATGTCAGCGACCCTGTGTAAGAATGCATGTTCGGCGACTTTGAAGCCACACACAGAAATGTAGCGTCGAGCGGTACGTCTGCTTTCATTGCAGGCTCATGACACGATGCTTGGTATATTTATTTAGACTTTATCATGTCAACGTTGAAACAAAACAAACATCAATTGGACAATCGCAGCGTTTGAAAAATGACATCTGAAATGTGGCCTGCAGGGCAACGTCTGAGCATCGCCTCCCCACTGATGCTCCTTCCAGAAAGCAAAGGAGGGAGCGATATTAGAGCACTTGTCATCTCTATTTCAGGAACATCTAAAATTATCTGTATGTGCATCTTCTCTGAAGGAATGTGACTCCTCATAATATCACTGACAGGCATACGTGTGTTCATACGGCTCATCTTATGCTATTTCCAATCGAAAATGACATGGATTATATATATATTTATATCATCAGGAAGCGAGACTGAAAAAATTGATAATGATGCACTCACAGACTAGAATTAAATTGCAACCCCTCAATAAATATAATGTGTTGATTTGTGAGTGTCGGAAGTTCAATCTTTGCATGCAAGCCAAAAAGCATATTCCCCACAAAATGTCAAGCTACTCCCTTTGGGACAAACATTACAGATTTTGCCTTTTAAACGTGTTCCAAAAAAAACCCATAGCCTTCAGCTGGCTGACGTCTCCAAGGATTCCTTAGAGACACATTCCTTTATGATGCATTTCTGACAGAATTGTGAATTTGTTGCAGCAAATTTCATTGAGTTCGAGAAGAAACACCTGATAACGTGGTGTCGGAAAACAGTCGGGCCAAACCACTCCGTCAAATGCGTTTTCGGAGAAGTGAGGAGAGATGTCGCCCAGCTTGTAGGTGAAGGCGGAGTGTAATGCCAGTCTCTGGCGTTTGAGTCGTCAGTCAACTTGTCAATTAATCACAGCCGTCAGCCGAGGGCCGCGGAGAGCCTGCTCAGATGTGTCCCTGCGTGCTCTCAAAGACCAGGAGAAACTGGGTCCGCGCTATTGACAGGGCCGTTTTCACTCAGCAAACCTTGACAGGGAATGCTCGAGGCTGGACCGAGGCACAGGCTGAATTAAATAACTGGCGAATGTTTAAAAACCCTTTAATTCTGATGCAAAAACAAGTATTCGAGGCCTCAGATCCAGTATCACTATTCTTTTGCTGATTAAGCGTTCGCAAAAGTGGATTTCACTGCGACTATTTCTGCTTGTAAAAACAAAACACAGTTAAAGTGCAGTGGAAAAAGATTCCTATAATATTTAATGACACGATACAAACAGAATCCGAGTAGTCGCCTGCAGATTTATTCTATGAATTTAGGATTGTAGCACACACACTGTGGAGTTAGTTTAAAGTTGTATTCTGTTGCGAGGGTATGTACTGTAATATATAGCTTCGGCAGGCCATTTTGGATGTATATTTTATGACTTCTATCCGCTCACATCAGGAAACCCACTGGTTCCTTTTTTTTAAATGGCTGTGCCCACGGCTACTCACAGCGGGTGATGCTACACCTCAAAGCTGCATCCACACACGTGCACACTCCTGCAGTGAACCCACAACAATACCACACTCGGCTCAGTCCGTCAACACTGATGAACATGTGTGAAGTGAGCGTGGGAGATGAAGCCACATAGGATAAATATCAGATTTGGTTTTGCGTGAATACTAATCTGCGATCATCGAGGATCAAGTCCGAAACACAGGAACATATATAAATACCTCGGTTAGGATTCCAGTGATTTATCTTATTTTCTCTCTGCTCCTCCACTGATCGTTTCATCTCATACGATATGTAGGAGTTTGTGCTGCAGATAAGCTGGTGCAAGAAACAAAGGTGTCGCGAGGAGTGGGCAGGCGGCGGTGGTGGTGGTGGTGGTGATGAAAAGGAAGGATGTGGAGAGCAGTTCCTGGACAGCTGTATTTACTCACATAAACATACTTAGGTAGAGAATATTCTGGAAATTCACTCCTACATTTTGACGTCTGGGAACTTAAACAAACTAATAATCAACAACTTCCGACCCCCTTTTCATTTTCCATGTATAAAAGGTTCTTATTTACTGTAAACTACAGCGATCTGCATCTTTTTATTCTTGCAGGAGAAAAAAAAACAAACATTGTATTCTAATCTGCTCCTTTTATAAAAATCTATTATGGGCTATTTGCGCTGAACATCTGCAGTAAAAACAGATGATATCTCTTGTGTACACAGTGTGAATGTAAACACACATGCCATCACCGGAGGCATCCTTGTGTCTCCATAGAGTCAACACAAACCCAGGACACAGGAAATATCATGGACACATAAATATTCTCCTGGTCTCCTGGTGTTAGGCTCATAATGACTTTTTTTTGTGTCTCACCTAAAGATTTTTATTGAACATTGCTTTTGAGTAATTGCTAAACAGCTGAAACCTTGTAAATCCTGAAATAGTTGTCAGAAAGATGTGAAAATGCCAAAACCACAGAATTGCCTCCCTGCTTCTGCATCAAATGGCGACGCTGCCTGTGTTTAGCACAGACTCAGTGAATTTTGTTTGGTGCCGAGCAGCAGAATCGCATCCTATAAAAGGCGGATAATGAGAACACAGGGGAACACGGGGAATGTAGGCGCCGAATTGCGTGGCACGGATGTGAAGGAGATGGTAATGGCGGAATAAGACTGCAGAGATTGTGCACTAATTTGACTCGCATGTGTGGCAACCTTTTGTGTGTTGATTCCATTAAAAGTGGCAGCAAATGAGAGGGAGAGAAAAAGTGATGCTCAAACAGAGTCAAGTGACGCTTCACCCCGGAGCGGCGAGGTCTGAAGTGGGGACTGGTGAGAGCCCACTGGCGAGGTGGCTCTGTCAAAGCGATGACGCCAACAGACCTGTAGACGCAGCAATGTAAACGAGAGGCGGCCGCGGCGCCGAAGCGAGGAAGCCACGACAGCGTGTTTGTGTTTGTATCAGCTGCATGTGGCTGAGCGTTGTATGGCATTGCTTGTGGATATCGTGTTTTTCCAAAAGTAATCTTTGCTCTGGTGATGTGTTTGGAAGGTGCGGGGCCCTCTGCAGAGTGCGGATGATAGACGGGCTGCCAGCACGGATGGATGAAGTGAGCTGGCAGCGCTGACGCTCGTCTGGTGCCAGAAACGCGGCGCACATTGTTCATTCTTGGCCTCTAATACATGTTATCTGAAACAGAGGTGCTGACTCCGGTCAAACAGCCCGAGCACCGTCGGTAACGAAAGCTACCCCCCCTGCTTACCACTCGACGTCACGGCTTTAAAAATAGCTCCTCTGCCGAAAGAACACACACACTCTCTCGTCTGCCCATTTCACATTGTCCCTCTTTTATTAGCCCTCAGGATTATGATTACTCTCCAGTTTTAAATTCATGCCAAACCGACCCCAACGGAGTTTGCAAGGGATCCTCAAGGCGGAAACAAGTCCCTGCACATTAAGTTTATAAGACCCGCAGAAAGCATACTGTATCTCCGTGTGCAGTGATTCAGCAGTGCTCTCTTAGGTACAGTGTTTTATTTTAATGTGATGCATCACCAAAAAAAAAAGGAGGCCCTCGCATTTTCTTACTTCCCACAGCAGCATCATAATTTGTGGCTCACAAGGGGAAAACACCTCATGAGCATTGCACCGGTAGAAGGTAGAAGTTAACAGGTAGAAGGTTAATGAAGCCCTTATCCGTGTTATTTCCAAGCATAATAAAATGTCTCATTATTTGAAGTAAAAAATAAAAGCCTTACTTTTGTTTTCTCTTAAGGATATTTCCAGTGAGCCTGCAGGCATCAACCAGACTTTGTTCTCTCCAAGTCCTTAGATTAAATGGGAAATATGCTACTTCTACCCATAAAGAAAAGTTAATTGAAACTGGATGAGAAAAGGTAGCCCTTTTTTGAAGTAAATTATCAACGGACTTTTTTTAAAAGCCCTCCAGCGAAAATCTGAAATTAAAATCTATTCAAAGTCAATTTTAATCAAGTTAAATGTTGGCAGCGGCGAGTATAATCAAGTACATTTTCAATGAGCGCGACTCCGCAAACAATGGAAATTCATGATAAACACTGCAGAGCTCCCTGTCGCCGAGGGATATGAATCCAGGTCATGGCTCTGCATGTTCTATCCACACGGCCGAGGGAGACATCACATTGAATCATCTGCCCACGAGAGGACATGTTTGTTCTGACGAGTCCAGAGGATCAACAACCTCTTGCCCCCGGCCCCCCTCCTCGAGCCACGGATAGTCCGCACTTCAACTCTGTTTAAACAAATCCAAGTGACTCGCCGCTCCTGTCAATGTCATCACCTACCAGAGTGAGATCATGTCTCATCCACCCACACTCAGAGCAGCGATCGCACTTGAGAGGAGTTTGGGAGCGCCGGGGAGAGACACACGCTTTTAGATTTCGGAAAGGGCAGAGACGGCGGTGTGCACTCAGGGCAGCTGGGCCCCGGACCGATGTGACGAGCCACCGCATATTCTGTCACTCTGCGAATCAAAGGAAACAGTGATGGTCATCTGAAACCAGAAGGGGCAGCGTGTTTTCTTGATCCTGACATCTTAGGGGGGGGGGGGGGGGGGGTGGTCGTGCGAGCAGATCCATAACCTTCTCTTTGAGCCCTTCAGTGTAAACTCATTTCTACGCCCAATTACAATTGATGTCAAATGAAAGATGCCACACTTAATGTTTACGTCTGATTAAGTATTGAAGTGTGGGTTATGGTTTCATGGGGCATTGAGCTTGGTATTTGTTTAATTGCTGTAAAGACAAACCATTTCAATCACCATTTAATATGTTGATTATGTCTTAAAGCGTATTTTTGCATAGATTAAGGAAAGGTCATGACAATTTGCCAGTAAAGAAAACGTCTTCCCTCTGATTGTCCTCCTAAAGAAGCTGGATTATAAGTATCATGACATTGTATAAAGCCCAGTAATGAAAGCAGACTGTCATATTCACTCTTAAGATTCCATATTTGTGAGTATTGGTGCCATCACACTTCATTAATTAGCGGAATTCATCACAGCCCGAGACCCTGCAGTACATTTTCTGCCTGTGCACTGATGATAATGCCTTTTTGTCTTTTCAGAGGCTGTAATAGAAAGTGAGATTCACCCAAATGAATGTCTTGCTTGAACGAGCTTCTTGCAGACAAATATATTGTGTACGGCACAGTCTGTGTAGTTCACTCCACGAACTAACTAAATTATACTTGTCCTTACCACATGGGCAAGGGAGTGATATCTATATACCACACATATCACACACAGGCGTTATTCAAAGTGCTCGACAGGCCAAAGACAAGATAAATGCTTAAAACATTTAAAGGATACACATATGAATAAAATAAGTAAAAGTACTGAGAAGTATAAAACTGAATTAATAAAATAGCATGGGGAAAAAAGATGAAATTAGGATTTTGTTACAGCTTTCATTCGGATACTGAAATTTTAAATCCTCATGAATGACAACCAAGATTCTTGATCTGGATCTGAAGGCACAAACATCAACAAAAGTCTAAAGGACCATAATCTTTTTTGTGAGACCGCTACAAAGATCTGTGTGTCGTCTGCATCTCTTGAGAGAAAGTATGTAAAGGTTGAACAGTAAGGGGCCCAAGAACTGATCCTTGTGGGACTCCATACATCATGGGAATTCTTTCAAATTCATAATTGCTGATACAGTCTACGTATGACATGTTCCAGAGAGCCCAACCTAATTTTCCAGTCTATCCACAGTGTCAAACTCTACATTAATATCCAGCAACACCAGGACTGATTCCCCAGATCAGTATTCAGGTGGATGTCTTGTTCATTTCTTGTGAGTGCAGCATAATCGAAAGCTGTAATTAAACAACTTTCTCAATGATTTGGCTAATGAAGAGAAGATTCGCGATAGGCCTGAAGTTGTTGAATTTCGAAGCATCTTTTTCAAGTTTTCTCTTTCTCAGACAACTGCAGTTCTTTTGTGCTGCTGGAAAGTTGCCTGGGAGTAGTGAGCCATTTATAATATGAAACAAATCCACTGCCAAAGAGCTAGAAACCCTTTAAAAAGCTTGTAAGCAGAATATCCTGTGAGCACACAGATGGTTTCATATGCTGCACTATTTCTTCAAGAATTTTGTTATTCGTTTAATTAATATTGTTATTAATGCAGTGAATCAGACATGAAGAGAAACCTGTGGGCTGCAAGAAATAGAGAGAGAGAGAGGGGGAGCTTAGTTTCTACATTTCCTCCATTTTCTCTGAACCCCAGGTGCAGGGATGTGTGTTCCAAGTGACTGGGGTGTATTACGGCTCTCATCCTGAGGGGGGGGGGGAGTTCAGTTTGAGTCATGTCATTGAACAGACAATATAGCGGCTGATGTTTATCACTGTGTTCCTCAAACGCGGCCATATCATCACTGATAGCGCCATGAGGCCACAGCTAGTGATGATCATGTCCTTGGGCAGTGAGTGTGCTGGCTGCAGTGTGTTGTCCAGCTCTTGGTTGGTTAGAGATGGAAAGTCCTCCCGCAGTCCAGCAGGGGCCCGCCGCCTGGCACGTGGCGTAAAACACTGGTGGCTAAGTACCAACATATCTACTGTTCTCTTGATTTGATGGATAAAAGTTAACGTTTAGCAGCCATTGGAGCGAAGGTTGTGTCGTCCAAGTTGAAAAATATGTTGGTGGTACAACTTTTTGACCGTGTTGCAACAGCCTATTACATTTGGTGAAATCTATGGACCTATACACCACCAAGTGTAGCTTGCTACGTTGCTCTGGCTCCATCAGCCTCATCGTCGTTAGCAGAGACTTCAGATGCTCTTGGCATAAACTGCGAGTTTCCAAATCACAATTTCCTGCAAAAACAACCTTCAGCAACTTCTGTCTGCTTCAGGTTCTGTACAGTCTGAACAGTACTGGGCAGTTTAGCAGGTGATGCTGTAAGTCAAGCAGGCAGGCAGGTATATGGCTTCAAAATTAGTTTAACCCGTGTGCACTTTGTCCAATTGCATTATCTCGCTCTGTTCTGTTCTGTTCTCTTGTACAAACCACGTCATTGTGTTAGTTGGTAGGTTGTGATAGTTTTATTCAATATAAAACCTCTATGGATTCAATTTGTCAGAACTTTTCTTCATTCAGTTCTACAAATACTCTTGTGCATTTCCCCATACACCAGAATACCATTCAGTCTTGTGAGCATATCACAGTAAGTTAAGTTCACCTTCTTGTGGACGGTGTCCAAACCCATCTGTTATTAATAGCTGCTCTGTGAAAGCACAGAGCCAAGGACACAGGAGATTTGTTTCTGCTTTTGTGTTCTGCTTTCAGCACCAATAAAATAATAACACAGTTTAAAGGAAGGAGTCAAGTACTCGCAGTACCATGGAGCGATACGATAACATTTCCTCCCTGGTCCTTTCTGGCCGTTTCACACTTAATCAAATCACTTTGAATCTCCATAGCTCATTTGCCAGCACCTATTGAGAGCGCGCCGGGTTTGAAGGAAGGTTAATTGAGTGCACGTACCTCCGTGACCCACTAGTCCACTCCTGACTCTCTAACTCTTGACCAGTGCTTGTCGGAGAGACTCGCACCTGGCGTTTGTGAAACACTTTACACAATATCTAATGGAAAACACTGGATTTCAATAGGGAAAAATGCCAAGCAGAGCGAATGGATAAAGATCTATTGAATCTGCATAGACCGAATAAACCGTCCTGTTGTGTGTCTCAAGCACATGGATCCTATTCATTTAGGATCCATGTGCTAAATGATGTGTCTTTCTCTCTCTCAGCCTCAGAAGCACATGCACACTCATGCCTCTTGAATCAGATGATGATGTAATAGAAAAGAAACCCCAACAACTCTATGATATGTTTATACTCATCCTGGGCTATCATCATCATCATTATCTACTGTATATATGCAGAAAAATGTCTTTATTGCTGTTGAAATGCAAAAATCTACTATTTATAGAATGAAAATACATTGAATGGTTACTTCAGATGAAAATGCAGAACGTGAATAGTTTCATAAATGGGTTTTTACTTCATGAAAACCTTGAGCATTACACATTTACATGTCAGCATGTTTTCCTTTAAGCTCTGGGATGATTTCTGAATCAGATTACTATGCGCTCTAATTTATGTTGTTATGTTACTGACATGCCGTTTCCGAGTTAAACACATTTCCTTTGGGAGGCATGCAGCTTCTTTTCTTTTTTTTCTTCTTTCTCTCTTTTCTCTCATTACGATGATGTGAATTCTGAATATAACCAAGTAGAGAGTTACACGCAGGAGATGAAAGGGGGGCGAACAATAGTATCCCTCTCAGAGTTTGCTCACAGTTTCCTCAAGCTAAATGCTGAGCTGGTGACACAGACTCGGAGCACATGAATTATTCAACAGCCTAGTTTCATTTTTTCGGGAAAAAACTTGGGCTGGAGGTGATTATTATATCTACTGTCTTCGGGGTGAATAAACACTGTTGCTTTTCGCTCAGCCCCCCCCCCCCACACGTTGTATATTCTTGGGTGTGACGAGGATGAATATATCAGCCACAATATGAAGTAGCTGCGAGCTGTGTCTACTTACTGTGCGGTGTGATCTCTCCAATGTGGGAAACTAAAGAAATGACCATGCAGTTTTTGTTTTTTATGTGGCAGAGCTCGCTGCCTGGGTTTTGTCTCCCAAATTTCGGATCATTAGTCAAGGTGAGCATAGACCTGTTTGTCTGTATTGACTTATTTGTCTCATCTTATTTAACGCGCTGTTATCTTAAGGAGCATCCTCTCTTTTCCCATTCACAAACTAAAGACCTGCGTTAATTAAAGGCCCGAATAGGATCTAACAGATCAGATCTTAAAGTAAACATTATGCGGAGACACTTTAATATATCTTTTAATTGTAAACAGGTTTTACGCCTGTTAATTAGCTGTCTGTCACGATTAATTGCTGATTGTGAACAAGCAGCGTTTTCTGTGCAAACTGTAAATGTTGCCTTACCGGACTGGAAATGAACAGGAAGTAAAGTAAACACCCCGTTACGTGGTTTTACAACAAATAAAATCCTTCACTGCAGTCTCAAATTAGACCCCGCGTTAATTTTGCGGATTAAACATATTTCGATAAGCAGATGAGGGAAAACAACATTGTAGGTGAAAAAAGCACCAGGAGACGGTAAACAGAGTTTGTGAACATGTAATTGGGATACTCGGGATAATGAGGAAGAGGGGCTGGTTCTGAAATGAGGAATCGCAAAAAAGATGGCACGGTTCAAAGACTGCATTTAATTTGAGATTCATTCCTCACAAACAAATGCACTTTTGATACCGCATGTTTATTTATTGTTTAATAAGTCGACAACACGGCTGAGCTTGATTTTTAATACGTTTTTTTGTTTTTCTTTCACAGAGCAAAGTAACATATAATTTAGCCAAATGACAATGGATTTAGATTATATGCTTTAAGTTTGCTTTCCCATGCTGGCTGATAGTAAAGCATTTATGGTAATATGCTTGGTTGGTTCATGAGTGGCCAGCTCTGATAAAGCACTGTGTCTAATTAACACAGTGACAGCGGCACTGTCTGGGCAATCACACTCTTCCAGTTTATTAAAGTGGTTAAGGAAGTCACTCTGGCCCTTGGGGGACTGGTACAGTAATTTTCCCCCTGCAAGCCACGATGATACGGCCAGAGATGAGGCAAACCAAGTGTGACTGTCTCTCCCTCTCGCTTTCTTTCTCTCTCTCTCTCTCTCCCTCCCCTCCATTTTCCCCCGTGCATGCCTCTCCCGCACATCAATATCTCCCCTCCTTGTCCCTTTATCATCTCTGCCTCCACCACCACACCCTCCCCCCCTGCCCCCTTCACTCTCGGCGCGAGTCAGAAATGTAATATCGCATGCATTTTCCTGCCCCCCTTTTTCTTTTTTTTTCTTTTTTTATTCCGCCAGTGGACTCTAAAAATAACTCGCAGTAGAAATTGCTGACTTTTTGCTTCCTGCACGACTTCAGTGTAAGCAGCGAGACGGTTTGATTGGTCAAGACAGGCCTTCTTAAGAGCGGCGCAGGAGAGCTCAGCCTGATCGGTGTCTTGTCAGCAGCAGTAAACAGCAAAAGCACAACACAGAACACTTTGAAGCTGCAAACAATAATTAGCATGAGGGATGAGGGGGAGATCTGGTAATTGTATTTACTACTTGGCATGCTGAACTGGAATACTTAATACAAGCCAGGCTCTTTCAAATATGATTTAGATGATCCTTTATTCCCGTAAATTGTTGTTGACCTTTTATTTCCCCAGAGATAAATCAGTTCACGAGATTAGACCCTTTGCCAAATATCCTTATACTAATTAGAGTCAGAGGTACGGGCTTGTGCAGCTTTTTTCTGAGCGAGGCAATCTTTTAAGATAACGTGAGGCTCAAAAAGTTAAGGAGGCGTCATCAGACTTGAGAAGACGTTAGCGCGAGAAACAGCGTTTGAGCTTTACCTCCCAGCTTGTTGCTGTGGAGCTCTGATGTGAAACGGATACTTCTCCGTTTCCTGCCACGAGTCGTTGAGCAGAGTATTCTTACAAAGTGGTTTGAGCGCGACAGTGTTGAGGCCAAGGAATCTTATCTTCTCCGTAGCCGCCATCTTGGTGCCTTGCATCATTTGTCCTTTGTGAAATTCATTTTTAGTTTGGAGACATAAAAAGGGGAAATGTGTTCAGTGTGTGGTAGGACTCTGATACGGCTACGGCTCGGTGAATTTCAGTATTTTCAACTCACAGGTGAGCGAATGATGAATATCCTGCTAATATCCGCACTGCCTCCAAAGACTTGGCATCGGCCTGGCGTTGTGCTTCCCCTCCCGAGCGCTGTACTGTACGTCGCCACAGCTTGCTTATGTTTTTTACAGGCGAGGGGAATCTTGCTGGGAGAGTTTAAAGGCTCTTGTCCTTTCCCCCTCGTGCTCGGAGAGACCTCTGGGTAATTCTTAGCACTTCGCCAGCCGATCAAAGGTCAACACTTGGCGGGGCAGTGACACTGACCTTAGGCGCGTGTGTCGTGTGAGGTGGCGAAGTCTAAGGCAATCTGACACGAGCCATAGTGACTCAGTCGGGCTTTAACCCACGGTGCACACTCGACTAAACTGCGCCGTATAGTTTTTGCCCACCAAGCAATCAAACTGTTCTCGTCACTGAGCAGCTCTTGGGTTTTTTATTTTTTGCTGTTTATATATTTATTTCTCCCTCGGAAAGGTTACGCTGCACTCGGTTCAGGGAATGATTGTTCACGTTCGAGCAACCTAAAGATGGAAAACGCCACGAGCAGTTGGCAACGTACAAGTAAGGGATGTACTCGGAGTGTAAATGTTCACCGCTCCTGTAGGAAAACTAAAAAACTGCTTAATAAAATAACTTATAACCCCACTGGGCTTTGACAAGACAAATAAATCACATTCCTTTTTTTAAAAAACAATTCTGGCCTTAAAATTACCTGCACATTTTTAAAAGTTGAACACTGACGTCCCCCCCCCCCCCTCTGTGCCAGGAGATATAATTAAGCTCGTGTTCTCCCACCTGCCTCTAAAGGTTAGACTTATCAAAGCAGTAATGATGATTAGAAGCAAGATGAATTACCATCATGCTTTCGTACATGTGGGGGCCCAAATGAGCCGCTCGGCTCGCGACACATACTGGAGCTCGCAGAGGAAGCGACGACCGACCAATCAATTTCCCGTCGAGCTAATTATGCACATGTTTGTTTATTCCTGTTTAATGATGATAAGGTTATACCTCTGTGATGTGGATAATGATGTCATGGTTTTGCAGATTTACCAGGGACCATGGGGAGCACGGCCACAGGAAGCTATTGATTTTGTAATCTCTTATCTTATCTTATATATCTATATATATACAGTATATATAGCCTATAGAAGACCTTTCCCCTCAGAGAGAGAGGCTAAAAAAAGGTGTTGCTTCATGATGCTAAAAAAACCCATCTCTCCTACATTTGACTGGGATTTATTTTCTATACATCCGCAGCCAGTTGGCATCTTTAATTAAGTGTTATTTTTGCTTTTGAATGTGAAAATGTTGCGTCTCCTTTTCCAGCAAATAGATGCGTCCGCAGGTCTTTTGTCCGTGAAGGATCACGTAGCTATTATCATACATTTCCACGAGTAAATACGTGCAACAAGGGTATTCAGGCTTACGCGGGCTGTTTCCCGCTTCCCCAGTGGTAATCAGTCAAGTCATTGTGAGCGTAATAGCTCCGAACCTTGATTTCGTAGCGTTGTGTACAACATGCCCTCTTGACGCCTAATCCCGAAGGTCTTTTTCAGTCCACGGAGATACAGCTTGACGGGGGGGGGGAGGAAATGCAAATGCGTTCTACAAGTTAATGTCTGCACACACATGCGGGCGGTCGACAGGCGCAGGCACACTCGGTAAACATGAAGACTGCTGTCGCATTTCCCCCCCCCCCACCCATCCACCCACCCACCCACCTACCCAGCAACCCAGAGGGTGTCATTTTCTCCCTTTTCCCCTGGAGTGGTGGTAACAGTGAGTGAGGAGGCACAACTATACCTCCACCACACACAGGAGAGGGAAGCCTCCTTCACGCCTCATTGACTTTGTTTTCTCTGGCTAATTTTTCCTTTCTCCTCACTGTCCGCCTCCCACCACCCCCACCCCCCACCCATAAAACACACACACACACACACACACACGTTCAATTCATCTCCTGCCCTCCCCTTTCCACGCCTCACCGTTTTGATGGTGATTTTGACATGCTGGCTGTCATGCAGCAGTTCTCCGGGAGGGTGGGCGATTAACAGAGCTGTTGCCATATGGAGGGAGATCAGCCGTCAAAACCCAACGTAATTGGCTCAGGGAGGAAAAAATACTAAGGCAACAGCGCTGAGAAAGGGGAGTGAGAGAGCGGGGGTGGGGGTTGGACACCTTGGTCCCTGCGTCCAGCAGATATTTAATGCTCATTAAAACACAAGCAAATGATTCATTAGTAATGAGAAAGTAAATGCATCGTACAACCCGAAGGGAGGAGGGTTCACATCGAGCATTCTGCACAGTGGAAGAGGAGAGTAATTCCCCTTGGCCCTGGAAGAGGAACCAGTGTAACAGAACAGGAACATTAGACAGCTGTGCGTCGTGACGAGCCACATAGACGGATGAGAAAGAACCATTTATCAAATTCACACAGGGAAAACTCACATTTGATGAAGCCATTGTCATGTCTGCACTTAATACTGAAATGGACTTCAAGTCTGAGCCAGGGGTTTACATTGCTGACGGCCTAATTATATGGATTGGCTGCAGTAGAGCGTAGCCTATCAGCTCTGGGGAAAAATTAATTCTGGTACAGGGGAAGAGAGGGAGAGAGAGAGGGGCAGGCTGCAGTCAGCCTCACTGCTGTGAATTGATGGCTGCGGAGGGCCGGGCTGCACCGTGTGTGCACGCACCGGGTCCTGGTTCACTTAGAGCCACGCACGGCTTTACTGGAGGGTGTATTCTCTGTGATTTAGAAACTGCGTGTGGCTCTGACAGGTATGTGCTGAATTGTAAAAACAGCCAGGAGCAAGATGTAAACGCAGTTCCGTTGATTCACGGCCCCGGCGTCCGCGTACACGGGCTGATTCTTCACTCACTGAACAGTCGTACGTTCGTTAGCCCCGTTTATTTCAAACATCCAGCTCAACGTAATGCATATCATTCAAACACGTGCTGTCGGTGTTGACTCATAATGTCACTTTTAGGCTCCGAGTGCTGTGAGAGCAGTTACTCTCTCAAGCAGATAACTAGGACAATTTAAAGTGCCGACACGTAAAGGTAGTGACTATTATTAGGTAAGATGTGGGCTCATGTTTCATTCTATTCATCACACATCCATCTCGAAGCTCTACAGAAGAAATGCTAATTGGGGTTACGTTCACCTCCAGATGTGGACAGCTGTTCTCACCACGGCTTCTTTTCCTGCGCCGGCCCCACTGACATTTCCACGACAGCATGCGCAGAAACCCTGTCAGGCTGAGTTCTGTGTTAACATCTCCAGTAATGTAGCGAGGCTGATGTAATGACATTTATGCATGGTGGCACTTTTTCCCTCGCACCGATTGGTCAGCCACCTTATGAATCAAATATGATATGCCAGTTACAGCGTCTGCTGCAGGGCTCATCATGCAGCGCCCTTGCACTTCTTTATTTAGCCTGCTTGATTCGGACTAAAAGAAATAAACAATAAAAAATATATAACTTCTTGTGTGCACGGAAGATGATATTAATTAGGGAGAGAATTGCTAAACACAGGAGGGCAGAAACACATTTTTAAGCAAATCAGGAACAATGAAATAAAAATGTCACCGTCTCACTTGCAGGACTCGTAATATAAAATAACCGGAGATCGGTGCGTTAGTTAAATGTGCATGAGGAATCGAAATGATGGTCCTTTCCCTAACAGCTTGCAAACAGGGTTTCAACTCTGAATATGCTGTATTTTCACGAAGATCAAAAAGAGAAGAAAAATACATGTCCAATCAAAATTCTTTTGCGAAAGGAGACTTTTGAGTTTTGTGCTAACGCATAAATTGGGAGAACTCTTAACGAAGAAAATATCTTGAACAGTTCACAAGGGCAGTGAAAGCATCCTGCCTCCACGCCGTGTTAATTGGCTGAGTCTGACTCTTGTCTGCTGTCTCCACAAACAAGCACCTAATATTCTCTGTGTTGCAACAAAACAGAAACATATTCAGACTTATACCCAACCTTTTTTTTTTTGTATTGTTCAGTAAAGCCAGGATATTGCACCTTTCCCCCACAGAATCCCTTCTCCGAATTTCACGCCACATGCCTCGTACATGGGTGCAGAGAGCGGGGAGCGGGCTGCCAGTGATTGACGGACCCTAAGTGTCGAGTACACGCCCACAGGCCGGAGCCTCCCGAGCAGAACATCCGTCTCTGCCCTCTGCCTTCTAGTGCTTCCATGTTATCAGCCCAGTCAGCCTGACCAGCCGGTTATTTATGTGTGGCGTCGCCTCTTCCTCATGCTTGGCGGTGACATGTGTCAGTGGCTCCGTTGGAAATCCTCGACCAGATCCTCTGTCTTACTTATGCTGAGCTGTGGACGGCGGACATAGACGGCAGCATTGGGTGGGACTTTAGGAACGCTTCAAGAGGATGCACATATATTTTTAAATGCTGCTCGTGCTACAGAGGCTTACAAATTGCACAGAGTAGTATCTATCAAGGGCAACACCTTTTATTTCCATATCCGTCATGGCAACCGTCATTTGAACCTGACCTAATCTGCACCAGTTATGTGATCACATGAGTAACGATAATAACAACGGTCACTTCAAGCTGAAGCAACTGAGAAACAAAAGCACCCGAACAAATCTTTACATCATTTGCCGGTGGTCCGACTGTCAGTCCCGCAGGACGGATGATTCCAGCAAGCGTGTCCATCAGAAGACATTTGTCCCGTCAAAGCAAGACACTAATCCGCTGCCCGCTCCCTAAATGTCCACTCCGCTCTCCACACGCTGCAGATGTCAGGTTCTCTGATGCCACTGAAACTGAACCGATCAGGATTTGGACTGCTGGAGGACGAGGATCGACTTCCACCTACTCTTGTTTTTTCGCTGAGATGGCGTGCGGCTGATTTGTGTTGTTGCATGGATCCGTCTACAAATGAGATGCATAGTCCCAACTACTGCATTTGTTTGGACGATGCCACAGTCGTCTTGTTTTTTTAGGTTCTGTTTCTCCCCCCACATCTGTCACTGTCATGAGATCACCGCTAGTGATCCGTTAAATAAAACATCTGTGTCATCTTCGAAGGTGATTGCAGATCGCTGATCCCAGGCCTGTGAGCTCGTGGCTGTAATCTGAACACGGTGCACAGTTGTGGCACTTGACCTTTTTTTCCCTCCACTGGAATGAAAATAGTAAACATGACAAGCTGAGGTCCTGGCAGAAGTCCCCAATTTTCACCGGGACACATCTGTCTAGAGTGAGGACTGCAGGCTGGTTGGGGGTGTCACAGCGGAGAGCAGTCATCCAGTCAATAAGGCCACATAAACCATTAACCAAAATCAGCATCACTTTCGACAGCTTATTTATGAGGAGGGTTCTCTCTCCATGACAATTGTTGCTTTTTGGTCTGGAGGCACAAAGGGAAGATCAGTGAGCTGCCACTTGAAATTGCAGCGAGGGCGTTAATGTGAGCCGCCGTCGTGCTGTAACTGGATTAAGGTACGCCGCGCAATTTGTCATTTCTGGCTTCCAATGCCTTTCCTATTTGTCAATGGTGACAATGGTGAGGTTGCTATTTTCAGCCTGAGCATTTACCTGACTGTGAGCACATCACTAATGATTGCATGAAAAGATAATGTGCTTCGGTCTCACTAATTCAATCATTCGTAATCTGTTTAACAGACTCGGCGTGTGATTGTGCAGAAGCCCCCAAAATATGATCCGTTGCCCCCCAGAGGCTATTTTGTTGTCAGACTACAGCCGATGGGCTCAGAGATTATAATTTGAACTATTTGAAACACAAATGTAAGGAATTACAAATGGTTTATTCTATTTTTCATTTTCCTATTCGTATGCAGTCTGATTCATCATAATTACATCTTATTATAGTAGAGTATACGAAGACATGGGCATCTTTCGGCAGTGTAATGGTTGGTGTGGCTGTAACATCACAGTTATATGACATTACTATTAGGATGACGGTTAGGGCTGGAATTAGCGTCACTATGCTCACATTACTGATGCCAATTGACTTTAATGTCAAAATGCTTTTATCAAAATCCTCATATCTTTACTTGTGCGAGTATAAATGCTCGAATCCCATCATGAAAATCGAATTACGTCGTGTCATATCGTTGTACTAATGTTTTGTCACTTTGCTAAAGAGGATCTTTTCTCTGTGACCATAGTTTAGACGTCTGTAGCAACTGTTGCTGCAAACAGCCGTCACTTGCCGCATTGATTCATTCGGAGCCGCTCTCCAATGAAGCTGTTTGTTTACCATTCAAGAGAACTTGATCTTGAGCTTCAGCTTGAGTGTTTTAAGTGCTTATCTCTGTGCAATGTGCAGTATCTTCTGTCCTTAATGTGCCAAATTCAATGGAAACAAACAAATATAGAGATAAAGCAGAGAAATACTAGCATTTCCGCTCTTCTTCCATGCAGCTGGAATTCTCCACCTTTTTGTTTCCTCAAGAGGTCTTTTGCAGTAATTTGGAAACAAACATCCAGTCGGTAAAATATATCCGCCCCCGGCGTTCACTGAGTGTGACATATCAAGAAGCGGCGGTATTGTTGTGTGGAGCAACGAGGGGACTGCATTGTATTCATCCCCAAATGGCTCTGAGCGAAACTTCTTTGATTAATATGTCTGTAAGGGAATGCCAGGCACCGGAGAGAACCACTTTCTGAAAACACGACCATCATTCAACGCACAGCATTTTGTCCGTCAGGTTTAATGTTTCCGTACGTCCTTTGATGGAGGCCGTAGAGGAGAATGGAGAAGAATATTTTGGGGGGGGGAGCAATATGTTTTCAAGGGGATTTTAACGGCTCCGGCGTGACAGGAGAAATCATCGCCATTAATCACGTCATGCACTCGTGCAGGGTGACTTGCATTAACATCAAGCCCCATTGATCATGCCTGGCCGTTTTGAAGTTTGCAATTAAAACCGACATTTTTTCAGCGCTGCTCGATGTGTGAGTTTGGTTTAATTACGGAAAACTTAAGAAAAACATACTAAAATAGGCTTGTTTGTGCTTGTGTGTGTGTGTGTGTGTGTGTGGGTCTCCGGCAGTCGTGCTTCATCTCGGAGAACGAGGTCACTCCTGTACACTCACCACACTCTTCCCGGCTTAGCTCCGAACACAAACACACACAGACGGCTTCTGTCTTTCCTCACACACTCGTGCACATAAACGCAGCAGGTGGTGAGGTGTTAAACTGACCATGATTTGGCTCGAATTAGACAGCAGACACTCCCTTTAGGCCGGAGGGGGGGGGGGGCTTAACAGAATTTCCCTGATTGAGCGTCGCGGCCAACGCTTCTGGTCCCGGTGCCACTCTGGCATTTGTGCACAATTGGACATGCACCTCAGTTTGTGTTTGGCTGCTTCGGGGTAAAAGCCTGCAGGTGCATCTGTGCTTATAAAACCTGCAACATTAACTTAATACTCCTCACAAACTCGTTGTCACAGCAACACCACACCCCCTCCCCCCTACCGTTATCTTTTTTTGCTAAATCCGTTTAAAACCGGCACGTTATCGCCGAGATGTCAGAGGGAGGGCCGACCGGCAACCTTTTCCTTGTTTCTGCATGTCACCATTATTGGATCAGAGCTACGTCTTCCTGCGGAGAGTGAGCAGTCTGAAAGGCGTGTAATCCTGTTGCCGCTGCTCCGTTGAGAGAGCGGCGGGCGTTTGCGGGTGTGTGTGGCTGCGTGTTTCTATCCAAGTTTATTTCCGTAGAGCTTTGGGGTGATAATGCCAGGGCGCATTTGCTGTATCATTGTGTGTGTGTGTGGGTGTGTGGGTGTGTGGGTGGGTGGGTGGAGAGAGGAAGCAACCCCCAAAGATATGGCTGGCTATATTGAGCAGAGTGGGGTGATGAGGGAAATCATCGGGGCTCTGCTTCGTCCAAGAGATGCACAGTTAGTGGGATTTATAATTGGGATTAACTGTCGTCCCCTGGTGAGTTTTTCCAAGCTGGTTATCATTAATGTAATCCAATTAGTCCATTCATTGTGTTTAAAGATTTGTCTCAAATTGACTGAATGCAGGTGTAGATTCTATTATTAACCTTCAGGAAAACAGATTGCACTTTCTATAGATTGTTCCACTTCACTGGTGCTCGGAGGCGGATGTTAATGTGAATTTAAGTTGGTTTATTAACATTTGAATTGTTTTGCTGATGCCTCCCTTCACTTGAACTTAAAGACATAATACGTCACAGTTCTTCAGTAAAATGTCTAACCTGGAGAAATCTAAATTTTTTTTGTTTACGGTAAGGCAAAGGACATATGACAAAGCAAAAACTCACTGTTAGCCAGTCAAATATTGAATTAATATGTGAGTTAAACCATTTTTAAACAAAGAAGTTGTTATTTTAACCATGTGATTTTATAACTCAACCAGTTCTCTTACTTCGTGAAACTATAGAAACTATAACTTGTAATATAAATGTCTTAATCCTTCAAATCCGTTAAATTATCTCTTAGTGGGTGCACAGCTTTTGCAGTGATCCCTTAGAAAAGTGCAACTGAGCCCTTTCGATCTCGCTCCAGCCGAATCCTGGCTCCAGCGCTAATGAGAGAAGCAAGTAGGTATTGATCTTCCCTGGTATTATTGCTGTAATTGCAATGTAACTTATTTACCTTATCTGCACCATTAGAAGTAGCTGCTGGTTGAAGAGTGTATATGAAAAAAGAAAACCTGCAACACAAAGGCAGCAGTTTGAATGAAAGGGGGTTTGTGTCTGAGGCTGGAGGGGGGGTCTGTAGGAGTGTGGCTCCACCAACGTGTCAGGTGACCTGCCGACCTCGAGACGGGCGGCAGACGACACAAACATGACAGCGAAATTACAGTGTAACAGTGGATTGACAGTCACACAACCCCCTGCTGTGCCTCTCCTCCAACTGCAGCAGACGCACCAAAATACAAAGAATGAGACACTTGGTAGATAAAGTGTTTTCAGTCCCACAATCCTACAATCAAGCTGCACCCAATTGCAGACACTCATGGAAATCAGTCTCCTAAATATGCCTGATTGTTTTGATCATGATCCGTGACTTATTCCCTGTGGAAAAAGGTTAACATGTGGAAAACTGAAATCTTCTCAATCATCTCAATGTTAAAGAAAGTGGGGAAAAAACAAAATCCTGGATCTGCCCCTTGGATCAGGACCCCCTTGCCGACATTGAATGGTTTATTTCCCCGACCCACTATCGCTTCCTTCCACCAGGTTTCGTGGAAATCAGTTTTTTTATGTGTAATCTTGCAAACAAACAAACAAACAAACAGACAGACAGACAGGGGTTGAAAACATAACCTCCCTGGCAGAGGCAGCAAACAGGCCCGAGCGCAGATGAACATTTTCAAGGCACCGTCTGTGTGTCAAATACACCCCCCCCCCCCCCCTTGGACTGCTCTTGCTTTTTCATATCAACAGAATCAGCAGATGAGACGGTGCTAGGGCTAATCACATCTTCCCTCCAGTAAGCACAAGTCCCAAACCCCACCCCAGTCAATTTTTGCACCATCTCCGTTAATCCCTCTCCCTTTTGATGTTCCCTTCTGTTTGTATGAAATCAATAAAATATACGGCACAAAAACCGCTCCCCACCTCCCTCATCTCGGCCGGAGCCGCCACAAGGAGCCAGTTTCTGTCTTTCTGGTCCCCGGGAGTCAGAAAAAGAGTAAATTGTTATTGGTGGGTGCTAAGACCGGCCCCCCTGCTATGCTCATGTATGCCCTCAGTGGCTCCATATGCCAAGAGAGCTGCCAAGAGAGCGGACAGGCAAGCTCAGTGACTGCCAATCTGCAGATGCAGGAGCCGTCCGCTCATGCATATTAAACCCACACCACCTGCTCGTCGTACATCACACCCTGCATTCTTGGTCCCAGGAATTTTAATCAACCGCGCTGACAGGAAGCTCCTCTCTGGTCCACGTAGCCGAATCGTCCCTGCTCCTCTCCTCTTACGCCGCAGCTCGGATGGCGCTGCATGTTGATGTTGCGTTTCTGCGGCATCTCAGAGTCGCCCGTGAGGAAGATGGAGGGTGGCAGGGAGAAAAGCGAAATGTGGCGTCGAGGCAGAGGAGAGGAGAGACCACAAACCTTGAAATTCCGAATGCATCCGATGCTGTTTGGTTCGTCTCTCTTGTCGAGTGCTCGCGAGTTGCACCTCCTCTGCTGTTGTTCTCTGGGATGTGAATAATCGTCTGCATTCTTTTAGACTAATGTAAAAGCTAGACCCAGAGAGACAGAGGAAAAACACAGAGGTAACCAGTGACCAAAGCGGCTTCTCGGTCTTTAATTGGTTTACACGGTGTGGTCGAGACAAATCACTCGTTCCAACTTTTCCTGTCCTGCTTTTCTTTCTCTCCCCTTTCATGATTATTTGATCTGTTTGCTCGTGCACAAACCGCATCTCGAGATGAGTGCTGCATGAAACAGTAGTTTGAGTCATTTCCAATTCAAATATCTTTTGGCAGGCGTAAAGAGGACGCATGGCGAATGCTCATGGAGGGAAAATGTGTTTTCACAAAGAGGCAGTTTTAACACAACTGCGCCGCGATCACATCACCGACAACACAATGATTCTGATGCTGATGAGCTGAGATGCACACATCTCCTCATCAGCTTAGAAAAAAAACCTGCATTGTTTAGCTTCGAGCAACCTGTCACGTGGGCTATGATATTACAGTAAGTAAACGAGGGCACAATTAGGTACTCATTCAACTGCACCTCTCAGTCTCTCTTCCAGACTCCCCTGGCAAAGAATAATCCTCTAGACCCCCAGGATTAAAGTTTCATGCCATCCTTTTAAATATAGTCTTAAATGCAGAAAAAAGAGAAGAGAACAAGAAAAAGGCAGATGGAGACGGGCACTGCCAAGACGAGCCCAAGTGTGGTATCGGCACCGTGGTAACAGTCAGAAGCACATGAAGCCAAATATGTCACGTTTGATGAATGGTTTGTTAATAAATTGTGATGAAGAACAAAAGACCTTTCATGGAAATGAAAAAAATATTAAATGGAGGCATGTTGCGCTTGTACGCACGCACGGAAATACTCACACCGAGGACAGATTGAGATCATATCTGCAAATCGTAAATCATATCTGCAGATGGAGTGTTTGCAAATAACGAAAACTAATTATGCTGCTGTTATTTAATAGGTGATATAGTTGATTATGAATTTGTAAGAGATGATCAGATTGGATGTTTAGGGCTGCAACCTCCTAATGGATATTGTGGATATTGTGTGTCCTTATAAAATATATAAAAACCCTCTATACACTGCATTTAATTTGTAAGTCTATGAGTCCATGGGTGCTCGTCACTGCTTCCATGCGTCCTTGCACATATGTGTGCGTGCATTGTGTGTTCTTTCTCCTATTTCATGGTGTATTCAGCCTTTCCTCAAGCAAAACAACAAGCAAGGTACTTCCAGTATTTTTCAGCAAAGAATAACAACAACAGGAAGCTTTAATTAATTTGTGTCTCGTTTCTCTGCGCGCGTCCTCTCCTGCCATCCAAATCTAAATCTAAGGCCATTGCTGTGGCAAAAATCAACAAAGCACTAAAGCAGCCCCACTCATTAAATATGCATTTGATAGATTCAAATTTATTTCTCCAGTTGCTGGTTATTCTCCGTTATTTGCTCTGTAAGTAATGGAGATAATGGCGTTAAAGTACATTGGGCCACTGTTGAATATGAGGTAGAGGCACTCATCCCATTCTGAACAGCTTTTACGAGTTTCCCCCCCGGAGTAAACGGACGTATGTTTACGGCTGCGCTGGTGTCCGCTGTACTTCACAGCGCTTTAGCTAATGCGATGCTAATGTGCAGCACGTATCGCTGCAGAGATCACCTGGGACTCGCTATTAACGCACAGATCTGTCACAAAATAAAGAAATACGGCAAAGAAGTCAAACAAAACTGGGAGCAGCCGTTTGTTTGATTCCTGAGGCCATGAGCAGCAACGCACTTTTCTCCCTCCTGGTGGTACATTATGATAATTATACCCCAAATTACAATCAATGAATCAGGATAAATTATCTGTCTGGTTCCATATTACTGCAAATGGGTTGCGAAGACAAATTAGCGCGGGAGAAATTGCATCTAATAACACCGCTCTGCGTTGGCGCATTCTTATAAAGCTCATTAGTGATTCTGGTCTTAAACAGTGAGTCTATCACCTCTGACGGATTACATGTTGACCTTGATCGCCTGAAAAGAAAACAGCTACAGGAGGGATGTGCAGGTGGAGAGAAAGGGAGTCGCTCGCAGCCTCTCAGTCACAGCGCCACTGCTGCGAAGCCCCATTTGAAGTCGGAGGGCATCGTGGCTTCATCAGCGCCCGCAGTCGGAGTAATGTGCAGCTGAGGTGGCAAATTATCTTTGAAAGCCCTGAAGACGACATCAAAAAAACACATCACGGTGCTGATAATAACCTGACAATACTCATCTTAATATTCATGCACCCCTCTGTGATCTCATTATCTTCTTAAAGGTACTTTTGTAATACTTAATCTGGAGCAGGAACAGCTGCAAGTCCACGGCACAGACTGTATATAAAGTCCAGGTCATGAACCCCTCCTCCTCCATGTTAGCATTCAGGACAGGGGCCGCATCCCCTATTTCTACTGTGTATGACATCGTCGGTGCAAGATGGGAGCATTTGTATCCTGGGTTACTTTGGCTTCCTTTCTGGATGATGTGTGGAAGTAGACACGTGTTGTCCATCTTTACGTCTACGCTCCATGGTCTGTTACAGTCTCTGTCACATTTGTACAAACGGGTAATAAAGTAATGTGGCTCCAGTTTCCTCAGAGCTCAGCTGAGGATAAAACAAAAGCATATTTCTTCTCCCTTTCTGCGGAAAAAAAGTGTTTCGAATGTCTGTGTGCCTTTTTGTCAAGTAACAGTCCCACTCAAAAATTACACACTCCCTCTCCTGTCAGCCGCTGCTCCCCCGATGTTTGCACAGTTTCTCGTATCGGTGATGCAGGTTATGTCTGACAGCGCAGACACCGCTCACCTCCAGCAGAGGTACAGTGCACATAAGACAACAAACAAGCCGAAGCCGTCTGATAGAGAGCGCAGCGCAGGCGACGCGGACCGAACGGTGAAGTCTCGTCGGCTGCAAAAACACTTGCACTGTGCTTTGCGTGGGTTTTGTGTGGGGGAGAAATTTCATGGTCACTTTATGATCTGTTTTGGAGCCGCTCTGGGAGAGGGAGGGGGTCCGGAGCTGCAGGGACTTCTGCTTGTTGTGTGCGAACACTGATCACCCGAACTTTAATCAAGATTCAGCTGACACCGGGTCAGGGGATAATGTAGATAATTAAAACTTTTCATTAGTTCCCTTAAGGTTTAATGCATGTTTGATGTCTTCCGGGGGTCTACTTTATTAACCTGCTGCTTTGGGCCCGCCACAGTGAACGTATCCAGAACCTGTTTTTTACTTTGTCTTGTAATGATACTATTAGATAATGACTTGCCTCGAAGGTGTTGCAGAGACACTTGTGAATGCAAGTTCCCTTGAGATTCCTCACGAAAACCTTTGCAGCCGCGTATCAATAGACGGCAAAACTGTTCCACTATTGATGTGTTTGTTTGAACAAATGCAAAATAGTTACGATTAACGTGCAGCCTGTCAGCTTGAGGCTCCACAGCCAACGCCACTGGGACAGGGAAGTGAAGGACGCGCGGAGTAACTGTGACAAATGTCCCATCACCAGGATGTCACGGTAAACCAAGGCTGCGTGCTCTTTAACCCGGCACAGAGGCAGCGACGGGCCACCTTTAACCAAATGTTCTGCAGGTCAACGACTATTTGTTTGTCTCAGGTCAGGGACAGAAGGTCCTCAGGGCTTGTCGTCTTGATAGACATGCAAGGCATACAAACAGACCAAGGCTATGACATGCGTGTCTCGTGAACCTTAAGGCTTATACGTATTGACCCACAGCTTTATCTGCCTTTATTCACGCTTACCAGCTCAATGTATTTTAAATATTCATGTGTGCTGTTTACAGCTTATGTAACAAGGCGTATACGCAGCATATAGCATCTTTTGCCACGTGTTCTGCCGTAGTTGGATTAAATTACTTTCATGTGTGTTAATCCTCAACCTAACATGCTAGTTTAGTGTCTCCCAGTGCTTGAGATCAAACAGTGAAATTGACTTTGACAGCAGTTTATTTACGTAGAGAAACGTGATAAGAACCAGATTTGTTCTACAGAAAATCCCCAAAGTCATGTTAAACATCCACCAGCTTGTTTACGCAGTATAGAGCATATACGCCGCCATTAAGGTGTAAAAACCTTAAATTAGAGGAAGTTCTCAAACATTTTACTTGAAGGTACAAATAAATAGCCAAAAATGTACTAAAGTAAAGTTAAATGTACCACATTAACTATTCTACCTCAGTAAAAGTACTTGCTTTTACTTATAGTTTAAGAGTGAAAGTAACTTGCGGAGTGGAGCCTGCACCCTAATGCAACGGCATTTTGCGTAGTAGGAAGTAAAGGTATTTGGTATTATATATGTAGTGAAGTAAAAGTGAAAAGTACCCAAACAAATCTACTCAGGATTAAGTACAGATCTAGATGCATGAACAATGTGCTTTAGTTCAGTAATGAAGTACATGTACTTTGTTACATCCCAAGATTGTTTACCAACATCTGTATTGGCCTCTATGACATAAAATTGTGCTTTTAAAGATTAGACACATTGATTTGCGTTGTCTCTTACTTTATTGACCTCAGCTGCTAATGCAATGTCCAGTGGAGTTTAAGTGAGAAAGATACTGTTCAGTCATTAGAATGAACTTTGTGATGGAGCTCATTGGAAACAATCACATTAAAATCGCATGTTTAGCACATTTTAAAGTCCAGTTAAACTACATCTGCATGTGTATAAATAATATCTTTTGGTATTTTGTTTTGTCAAAGGCCAATTTTTTTGCCCATATCCACTGGACTATATATTTCTCAGAATATGGTTCTGTCCAAAAGGCAGCAGTGCATGATGGGTAAGCAATCAGCGGGCTCTCTCAGGACTCTCCCTTTTACGTAGTAAGGCTGTCTTTGATGTGTACTGCAGTAAACACAGGCGGTTCTCTCCCGACCACTGTCTCCTGGGGGATAGGGCTCAGCACAAGAACACTAATGAGCACATTAGAAGGAAGCCATAGAGGGAAAATGCTAGTTGTAAATGGAATCGTCTCTTGTGTTGTCTGCAGCGAGGAGGCTGTGTCTAGAGTGGGTCTGAATGCATCTCACTGCATGCATATAGCAACGTCTGTGAAGAATACGGAGACAACTGCACCAAGAAGATTCTCTCCCGACCTCATGGACACGCAAATGCGAGATTTTAAAAACAGGATTCGAGTCGTTACAGATAAAACCGGTGACATCACCACTGCTTCCAGTCGCACTTTAATTAACAGTTGAAGGTAATCGTGCATCGGAGCTAAAACGTGAAAAGCAGGACGGCGAAACAGAGCCGACTTCAGTCACACAGCTTCACAAATGGAACATTCACCAGTGAATTACACTTAAGATAATCAAAGGGCAGGTCTTATCCATGTTCCATTAAGCAGCACAACATCTGCAGACGTGTTTTTGTTTCTGCACTTTGATTAGCTCCATGTCTGCTCATTCACAGATAAGAGCATCAAGCGCTGTCACTTTTTCTGAATAAAAAAAACCCATAATATGTCCCATGTGATGTTTTCAATGACATTTGTAATGTGAGCACGCATGCAGAATTTACATTCACCTTCATTTTTTATTCGCTAGTTGCAACTCATGGGACTTTTGCTTCAGTTGTTTAGTTGTTGTAACCTTCACGCTACAACAACAGATAATGAAGCCCCCCCCCCCCCCCCATCAGAAATACGTATCAGAATGAGAAAAATCCTACATTTACTTTACGCTGAAAGACTTTTTGAAGATTTCGCACAAAAGCGATCCAACAGTAACGACTGAGCGGAAAGTGCTAGGCTCAGTATTCCTCTCAGATAACTCTGATCTCTCAAGCATCATGTGAATCTGTGATCCCCAGCCAGTGGATTCCTTGAAAGTTACCAAGGGAATTGGCAATCTGGATTGCCTTTGTGCAACGGGGAGAGTGAGAGACGTGAAAATGATTTCAAAGAGTCCAGGATGAATCACGCTCCCAATGCAGCTGCCATTTATTAGCACATTTTCCACAATGCTGTGTGTTTTTTTTGTTTTTTTTTCACAGCAACCAAACAGTAGCCGTGTTTCATTGAGTTTGCTGGAGGATTGCATGAGGAGGGTTTTATTTTGAGGATAAAAAAAAAAAAAAAAGAGGCTTCATTAGAAGTGCTGAAAAATGAGCCTAGTGGCAACTTGTATGTTGTGTTTGTCATAATTAGTCGTGACACTACATCTCAATAATAACCAAAACCAAGGGACACATCATTTATTAGCTATTACCTCAATAATGAAGATGGAGACTCATTTTTAAAAAAGTGTGATTTCATTACTAATTTTATATCAAAACGTGCACAAATTTATTGGTTTGACTGCACGGATGTGTTACAGGGTTTATGTTGATACCCTCGGGGTCAACCCCTTGATATTCAACAAATGACAAACACTGGAAACATCAGAAAATATAAATACCCACATTATCGCCATTCTGCTTTGTCGCACTCAAGAATCTGATTAATTGCGCTCTTAACTCGCTGTGTTTTCTTGCAGGGGAATATTTAAAGAACGTAGCACTTTACCAGGATCCCGTTTGACAGATGCTCGTTCAGAAAAAATTGTCCTCGCTACGCTGCAGATTTTTTTTACCATTTCTTGCCTGTCACAGTGATGAAAAGAGAAGCCGTAACAAATTGACAGCCTGTTCTGCTGGAGGCCAAACATACTGTATGTGAAGATGACTTGTTCCGTGATGTGGCCAACAGGGCTAAAAGAGGTGATTCTCGGAAAAGTCTTTATTTCATATTGCAGATTTGTTAGAGGTAATTGGTGCAGAAAAGCATGAAGTGAATAATTTAGTTACTGGTATTGGTCACTGGTTGAATAGGGAAGATAATCCAGGGATGGATCCAGGGCTGGAATCTGATTGGCCCCTGAAGTGTCTCTGTCTTTTCAGTTGTCTTTATTTTTATATATAAACTAGTCAATTACGAACAATACTAAAAGAAAATGTGACATTTTGTTAAGAATTTTATTTTCTACGCTTTTTGAAGAACACAATGTGCTTGATCCAGGTACAATTTTCATTTCTGTCAATGACTTCAATGTGCACCTTCCTGAATCAGGAATTGTGCACGGATGTTGGACCTATACTCGGCCCCCCTGTGTAAATTGTGGCCCCTTCATGGCCCCTGATTTAGAAAAATCCCAGATCCGCCTCTGACATCAACCCATTCTAGAATTTCTTTGCACAAACTATGCTGTGCTATGTTTAATTTAAGACTCTCCTGTCTCTCTGGGTATGAAACTGGCACATCCGCTGTCGGAGAAAAAGAAGCGATATACAAAAGGTGCTGCACTCATGTCCCTTGGAAGCTTTTTCTGGAAGCTTTGCCCCTCATGAAAAAAAAATATGGGGACATCATACATCATCATCGATTCCCCAAAGTGCTGTGTCATTGCAACGGAGACGACCTTGTGTAGTTCACGTTCCACCCCTGTGCCCTGTCACCAACATGTGACAAATGGAATGACGGCGACGCTTGAAACGTACGAGAGAGAGAGAGAGAGAGAGAGCGAGCGCTTTCTCCTCCGGCCTCTTTTGGGTGAAGATGACAAGTTTGGGGAAATAAAGTTTTTGAATCGCCCGAGCACAGATAAGATTTCTCGACACAGGTACTAAAAGGGTGTTTGGTATCCGCATGACCTTGGCTTCTCTAATGTAAATATATCAATGGTTAGGCTTACAGTACAAAATCAATTTGGGCTTTTGTCAGAACAGCTCTGCCTCTTAAACCTGAACCGCTGACCTAAAATAGCGGACGTTGTCTTTGTATATCAAACGTGTCGTTTTTCACGTGTGGTCACCGCCACTGTCTGAGTAAAAGCTGCGAGGGACTTTTAACGCCATGACAATTATTGCCGCAGACGTGCATAACACAAGGGAGAATTGTGTTCTATTTTCTATTATTAAAGTTTCTTCTTGAAATAGATAACCTTTCGAACGATGCACACAGGGAATTTGTGGAATTTATATTACGAGATGTGATGCGATGTGTTTTAAAGCCTCGAGAGTGAAGGAGTCAGCTCAGGTTCAAGGCCTACTTTCATATGCATCAAACTCTAGGGGCTGATAAATGAGAAGTGATCCACAAATTAGCATTCGCAAAGTAAGACGTGCAACAGATACAGATCGTGCATGTATATCCTGTTGAGCACGTCCTCGCGCACAGAACCCACGTGCATCTGCACATGTGGTGTGAGCTGCTACATTTAAGTGGCGTGAGCGATATCTTCCAAAGTTTCGGTCGGGCCCCAGGAGCGCCACATATCTCCGTTTGTGTTCCCTCTGATCTCTCATCATCTCTGGGGCCTAACATCAAGAGCCCCAGATTTATCGAGCAATGGCCATAAACACAACACAGATTGAAGTGGGTGCTGGGGCACAAAAAAAAAAAAAGAGGGATTACCAAGTTTTTATTGTCCCGCACGCGATTGGTCGCTAGAGGCTCAGCTGACAAAAGGCCAGTGGCCGGCACATAAAGCAGCTTGGGCGACAAAGATTTGGCCGACTCACACAAAGGGATGACAGAGATAGGCCTGGAATGACAGTCGGAAGAATATGTTGTGTGCGAACACGTGTGTCGCTGTGCATATTATAAATGGATGAAAGCAGAATCAGACGTGTAATCCCATTGTATTGGCAAGGTATTGAGCGTAATACCAGTCAATCCAATTTTCAATGCTTGATTACATCATGGAGTGAAAGCGCTCCTGAGTGATAATCACTGTATGTGTGTGTGTGCACTTGTGTGGCTGCACATGCTAGCAGGCACAACGTCTGGGCGTCGCTGTGGCCACATGCCTGACAGCTGTGCATATTTCACAGGGTGGAGAACCCTGCATTGCAGTGCTCGTGCATGGCAGCCATGCTCGTGATGCGAGAGCAGCTCAGGGTCAGACTGGAAGAAGAGAATTAGAGGCTGCATCGCCGGGGCCCGGCTCTCGCTGTGCCCTGCCTCTCTGTGATGTAACGTTGTGTCTTTACCTCTATTATTTACTTCTGTGTTTACCAAAGCGACCAGATGGGGAAACTCACTGAAGAAGTGAGGTTAAACGACCTCACACGAAACAAACAGCTGGATAAGCTCAAAGAATGCAGATGCTTTGTACTGAATAGAACCAAAGCAGTGCACTGTTGATAGCATTGATGACACTGGATTTGTTTTAAATCATGATTTCTCTTTTGCATCAGGTTTAAAAAACTTTAAACCTATTTTTCTCTGTTCATAATGAAGGCAGATGCGCCAATGGCCTTCTCTCCTGTAGCTCACGAATTTCAGAAATCAACATGGAATGAATCGTCTCTTTGAGTCTGCGGAGAGCAGATGCATTTTTAGTGCCAAAAAAAAGAAATTGGTGTAGAAGAAACTACAACCAGTGGCACATCAAAGAGATTAAAGGAATGAGAAATGTTCATGTGTGAATTTGCAACAATTTTGAGAAGCAAAGTTGAAAGAAGTTTATCTGCTTAACTTTAACTAAACCTGTCTCCCTCTGTCTCCAGCAGTGGCCCCCACGCTCCCCAGTCCACGGTCAGAGGTCTTCAAGCCTTGTGTGGAAGATAAGGACCTGGCCTTCTGTCTGAATGAGGGAGAATGCTCCATCATTGAAACCGTGGCCGGGGTTCACAGGCACTGCAGGTGAGCAGGATGGTTCTTGTGTGTGTGTGTCAGTGTCTGAGGCGTTCGGTTACTTTCTCAGCATCGACGTTTCCTCTCTTTTGCCCTTCCCCTCTAATTGCTAACCTTGGGGTCATTTTCATTCAAGCATGCTTTCTGTTTTGTCTCCGTCCCGACGGAGCGTGTTCTTTGGGCGATGAAACGCCGGGAAAATCGTTGTGCAAATGCAACTAAAATGCACCGGTGATCCAGAGATTCAATGAGTCGCTCCTGGAGATCCACAGAATCCATAGTGCTCACTTCATCAAGTGTGTCCCGAAATGACCCCCTCACATTTTAATGAGCGATCGCACTTTGCATCGGATTTGAACTTCCCTTTCCCCATCCTCCCGTGGCCACCCGACAGCGTACACAGCATAAACCTCTCACGCTCCCACCGGTCAGCTGACTCTAACCGCTCTCCTTCCTGCCACATAATTATTTCCCTCTGACAGTCGACATTTCTCAGACTTCAGTCTTTTGGAGTTCATCGTCTGTGACAGCTGTAAGTCTTGGCTGTTTGACAGATTTTCTCCCTGGTTAATTTCTGCGGTAATGACGTCGGGAGGAGAAGCACAGAACTTCACTTGTAACTAATTGGTTTCCTCTGTGGGCAGCGGGAGCGTTTTGCAGCAGCCTTCAGAAAGTCCTGCAGGTTTAAAGTTAACCAGACATTTTCCGGGCTGGTTAACTCTGAGAGACGCGGTCAGATTCTAAAGTATGCACAAGCTTAGCAACACAACAAGGCCTTCAAATAACTTTTCCAATAACTTAATGCAAATACAAAAGAGACCTCAGCATTGGTTGAAAACAACCACTTTAAACCTGAGGGTTTTCTGAAGAGCTGAGAGAATTGTCAACATTTACAAAAACATTCATTTCGAAGCCTCTGAAGTAGATAGAGAGATGAAATCAAAAAAACTTTGCATTGCTTAAACATTTAAGGCTTTCATTCCAAATCATTTCCTTTCCCCTAAACTTTGTGTTTAGAAACCAATAAAGCCGGCGAACTCACCAAGATGCTTCTCCTCCTTCTCTCTCCTCCTCCTCAAACTCATCTCTTTGCCGCCTGAGCCTCGGTCAGCGCGAACATCGTCTTGGTCTAATTCTTCTTCATTATTCTTTATTGCTGCTTTGATCGATGAAACTCTCCCTTCGATCGTCAACCATTGTCCGAACAACTACTTTAAACTTTAAACTAACTACTTTGAACTCCACTTCCCATAATGCATTTAGCCTCTCCTGCAAGTATTTCAGCAGATCATGATGTATGTACATCAGTCACATGTCTTGAACATCATGACATAGCGTAATCTAATGTTCTGATAAAAATACTGTCTCATGTTAGAACCAATATCCTTCCTCTCCACAGTGGTCGCAACCCCTCAGCACGTGTTTTCTGCTCTTTCGCTTTAGGGGCCGTCCAAAAATATATAATTATAATAGTTGGGCAAACCCCGAGATCCATAATCACCCAAATGATGAACCCAGGGATCAGAGATGCAGCTGATTCTCTGAACCAAACACAGGATGAACAAGGGGAACAAATGTGATCTTCGATTTGGTTGGACAAAAGTTTTAATAGTAAAAATCAGTCGTACAAAAAAGCTTTTTCTCCTCCTGTGTTAACCTTGCATGCAGATAGTTTGATGTGCCCTCTTTGGTATGAGGTGCATTTTAATGACAGGCTTGTAGGAGAAGGCATTTGCAGGATCCTTCTTTGATCATCCTTGAAAGGCAGCTGACTCTTTTATTCTTCCGCAATTTTCTTTTCTTTGTTTTTTCTTTTTTCTTTCGTTGCCCTCCGGGAGCCTTCAGTCTCTCAAACCCCGACTGGCCAACAGCTTAAATACAGGAACTCCACTTAATAGACCCCTGACTTCAATGCAATCGTATAATGTGACAAACAAACTAAAATACGTATAGAGAAACAAACCTGAGCTATTTGAATGTCTTTAACGACTGAGTTGCATAGCAGATTGCATCATCAATGACACATGACCATGAGTCTAGTCTTTCAGGAAATAAACAGTATTCAAAAATAGAATAAACACTCAGGAAATCGTGTATTTAATTAAAGTCCCACTCCAGTAGCTTGTCCAAAACTTTTGTTCTTCTGTTAAAATGACATATTCATGAAATAATTTGCCTCATGGCCTGAAAACGGCTTTAAATGTAACTTTACACCTTCCTTCCTCATTGACTGGGATCTATGAAAATGCTAACATGGCCCCACCGCTGCTCCTCGTCCACCCTCACAGCGCCACCTGCAGTTGAGCATTTGTTGCAAGCTACTGAGCCCCACCCACAAGTTGACAGGATTGGTTCCTTGGGAGTTCCACATGGGAGACACATTTAAACACTTTAGAATTTACATCTTTAAAGCTCACTGGACTTTGGGTTTGACAAATAGTGAAACAAGCCACATTTTAGTACTAAAAAAACTGTAAAATCTTCAGTATTTGCATGACACAAAATATACTGTATATACTTTTATTTGATAGCGAGACTATGATTAAGTAAAAGATAAGCGAGAGGGATTCAGTGTGTGTTTCCTGTCAAATTACAGTGGCCGGCTCAACAATTTGCAATGTGCTGTCGGCGCAACAGCAGCATCAATAAACCCTGAAGACTCATAGCAGCGACCCTCTGGACTATAATTAGTGACGGCCGAATGACTGCATACTATAGGAGTCAGCACAGACCGGAGGGTCCAACCTAGTTGCGCTATCTGGCGATTTCTCCTGAGCCGAGAAAAAAATGATTACAGGTTTGTGCGCTGTTCTATTGAAAGGTTGTTTCGTTTGCCTGAGAGAAGCTGAGGCAGAGTCAGAAAGAAACATCATAATTTGACTCAAATAAGAGTCCTTTGAAAATAAAGTCTATAAAGTTGAAATAAGTTATGCTTGTCAAACCTTTCAGATGGAATTCTTTCCATTCCCTGGCATGAAAGAGTATTTCTTCATTGTTCACTTGTCTTTCATTTTGAATGTGAAATGTTCAACTGTCTTCAACGGCCTTTTGTTTACTTCGGATCGCAGCTGTTTCCCGCTGGGCAGGTAATGTACAGTCACCTTGTGTTTGCTGAAAAAAAATGGCTTCCTGCAGTTTTATTTTCCAGGGCTTCAACCATATGGACTGTCAAACCAAGAAACAATGAGCCCGAAAGCTGCAAATAGCTGTCGAGTTGCTGCTGTGTCATTACGGTTATTCATGCCACATTGTACGTGATCTGCTCCTCTCTTCGTCCTCCTGTCAGAGAGACTGTGCAGTGAGGTAAACCCAGATCTCGACCGTCCACATTACTGGATACGAGATAAAAACTGAAAAAAAAGTTTGTTCACACTCCCTGTTTCTGGTGCCGGAGACTCAGCCGCGGATCAGTCGTCCCCCAGAACGGTGTCAGATCAGTGGCGTCATGACAGTCGCCCCTCATCGCCACCGCTCCCGTCTTTTGAGCAGAGAAAGTAAAAGTTTTAAAGATCGCTGCCTCCATTGACGTCATGTTCTCCTCCGAGCCACGGCGCAAACGGCATAATAGATGGTTGGATGTTTTCCAACATGAGACAAGTGGAGATGACTGCACAATCTTGAATCATTGGACGAGATCACAGTTTAGAACTTGGGAAATCAATTCAGTTTGTTATGAAACATTTGCCTTGCTCTCTTCTGTTACTAAGCCCCCCCCCCCACAGACACACACACACTCATGCTGGATGTTCATGTTTGCCAATGCTAATAAGGAGCCCAAAATAAATATGCAAATGTGAGTTTAAGACCTACTTCCACATCAGCGCTCTGCCCCTCTTATACACTAAGTAGAATTAATGTACAATAACTCAAAGATCCCATGATGCTCGGGCTTCAACACATCACGGCTCAATCCTATTCATTGTATAGATAACCAGGAATTACATCACTTTAAATCAGGCTATTTTGTGAACCAAGCCATTCCTTAAGTGATCTGCCAAAACCCCCGAGGGTGGTAGAAAAATCACTGAAATACACAATATGTACATTTCTGTAATTGGTGATGAAGACATGACTGTTCCACTAAAGTGAAGCCAAAGCTTCTTGATTTCCCCCTGGTGGCTGGCTGCAGTATAGACCTCCTCCGTGTTAGTGCATGAGATATGGGCCAAACACATCTGTCAATTTCTCTGATGTTATCACGTATTTTCAAGTGCTTCTTTTATCCAGCAAGTTTTAAATTGCTATTTGATGCTAGATAAACATGATAAAATGTGATTGACAGGTGAGATTGACTCAGGATTGGTCGAGCGTGTGTATCTGTGGGAGTTCGATACTGAAACTCCATCCCCTGATCGCAGTCGCAAAGACTCTGGCTCCGAAAGATGCCATTGGTGCAAGATGGGGATATTTAGGCTTAATTTGTGGATAGTAGGAAGAAGTGGAGATGCAACTATGTCCCCACGCCAGAGGTAAAGAATCGCCACGGGCGTATATAGGGCACCCCAGATTAAATGAACACATGTTGCTGTGATCCCATGAGAATCGATGCCCAGCGTAAAAATTCAGTGTCAGGACACAAGGAGACGAATAGAACCTGCGGCACACCGTTGGGACACTTCGGCTGTGCCGGTGCAGCGCGGACCTGCCAGCGCCCGACGGTGCCACAGAGTCCACAGCTACGTCCTTTAAGTGTCACTCCATTCATTATGGTGCTTGTGACGTTAGTTTTTTTCCCTAGATGAAGGATTCGAGGTAAAATATCCAGGCACATTATTCAGAAAGAGTTAGAAAATGATTTTTGTTTGTGCATTTCTATTTTTTCTTCATATAACCGCGCCTTTAATCATGCACTTTCTGCTGTGATTTATAGGTGGGTGGTTCAAGAATGAAAATGTTAAATCTCAACACCTGAATTTCCGCGGTGCATAATCATTACTAAAAACACAATGTTTTTGTTCCTCTGCTCAACCCAGCGAAGCGAAGCCGCACTCATGGTAATTCAGCTGAATATCCAGTGTGTGTATTATCCACGTGTTTTTCATTTTTGAATCCACGTGTTTTCTTTGATTGTTATGAGTAGAGTTGCTGGGAGGTTAATTGTTAGTGCAAAGAGTAATGCATTGGTTTGCTCCGTATGTGAGGTCTGTGAATTACAGGAGAGCGTGTGTGTAATTCAGTGAAGCGCAGCTTGCCGGAGCCACTTAAAGTTCCCTCCAGAGCACGAGACTAAACAGGACTTTATGGCCTCTGATAATATCTGATGGAAATAACTGTGTTGTAATTGATCATTCTGCATGGACGCCGTACATTCAGCTTAGCTCTTACACACCATGCGCCCCAGCCCATGTTAAATGTTCTTTGTGCCTTTTTCGCAACACAAACACAAACCGTTTCCACTCGGTTTCTAGTTAGAAATGCTGGACCTGCTCAGTGATGCAGGTTTTGACTTTGATGCGAGGTCTCGGCAGAATCCGCCTGACATGTGCTCAGCAAACCAAAAGCAGGTCTTTAGCCACGGTTGGAGGGTGCTGTGGAATATATGTGTCTGGAATGAGGGCGCACTGCAGCTCTGGCCACCACCTGCTGCATTGTGCTGGTGAAACAGACGTGTGGTCATTACGGCATGAAGAAGCTCTGCATGCTTTACTACAAACAGCAATACAAGTGAATTCCTAATTGATTCTTCAACGATGGTTTCTACTCTCCTGCAGACTTGTCTTTCTGCGGAAACATCGTCCCCATGCTGCGAAATATCTTCTTCTCTTGACTCAAATGGAGGATTTCTCTCGCATAAATCAGCTGGTCTCCCTTTAATCAAATCCCCGCCTTCTTTTAACATAATGTTTCGTAACTTGTGCTGGACCTTGTATCGACACGGCACGACACAGAGGCACAGATGATGCAAAGCTGCTGCAAGTTGGTTCTATAGCGGAAACGGCCTGATGCTGCCACGTGAGGGGAAAATACCATTTGCATATGGGTACTTATATTTCAATCATGATGTAAGCCTGTAATGTTGATGTAAAAATGCAAATTGTGAGTGTAAAGCAAAGTAGAGAGTGGGTAGATGTCATTTTAACAAACTATATTAAGTTCCACTGGTGAGATATTTAAAAGCCTTCATTCTAAGATGTTGATATTGCTAGTATCGAGGCCCGTGCGTGTAATTCAACACCTGAAACCTATTAAAAAGTATAAATACAGATTAAATGAGAGTCTGATAATGGTTGTTTTCTCAAGATCAAATCTATCTGTGCGGTTTCGGCATCAATTAAATGTGAATTTAACGTCAAAGCTAATGGAACTGACCCTGCTTTGCTTTATAAACACCGAACACACAAAAGTGATCTGAAGCTGCCTGTAATCAATCTGCGTATAGAAGTGAGAGTCAGACCTGCCCGGTGCTTTTTCGTTCTGCCGTGAATGTTTCGAATGCGTTGCTTTCATTCACCTCAGCACGAAGGATGAAATCACTGTCCTTCGAGTGTGCATTTAAAAGCCTGGTGGAGCTCAAGGTAGTTCGTGTGTCTACTATTACCATGGAAACGTCTTCCCTTATTAGTATGAGGCCAGAAGCAGAAAGAGAAAAATAACTAGGTGTTGTTGACTCACGTAGTATTCCTGCCACATTCAAACGTTCCACAATCACCTGTCCGTTGCATAATATTGTGTGTTGTATTGATTCTGATTGATCAGACCTCACAGGCTTATTGTATGAACAATTGTGCGCCCGTGAATAATTCATGATGGAATTTACACATTTGATTGCTTCAACTAACTTTGACATGAGGTGTTGGCTCGTATTTAAATTAATATTGATTTTTTTTTTTTATATGCTTTCCTTCAAAACCAGTATGATGGATGACTCATGGGAAAAAAACAGCATTTCCTACGTTAATGTGGAATGTGTGCGTGTGTGCATGTGAACGCCTGAGGAGACATGTTCATCTATCCTGATGAGGAAGCGCGTGTTCCCTCAAACCCCCGATGACAAAAAGAGCTGTTTCCTTTGGTAATTCACTGTCGGGTTAAGCTTAGGGATACGCTCAGAGTGCTCCGTGTGTGTGTTTGTCTGCGTGAGCGTGAGTTGTTGTTGTTTCTTCCTCCCGAGGACCCAGGAGATGTTGACAGCAGTATTAACAGAGTCTGATATGACAAAATGAATCTCATAAATGAAGACCACAGCCTCTTAACTTCCCCTTGCTGTTTTTCCCTTCCTCTCATCTTCCCCTCTTTCTACGGGGAGCCAGTTCAGCGATTAAATTGTCACTGCACCGTCAGACCTTGACAGGCTGCACTAATCCACGATGCTGTCGCTCCTCTGCTGATCCATCCTGCTATAGGGAGGACGTTCTCTCGGCTTAGAGCCAATGGGCCATGTCCCCCCCCCGCTACCCCACCCAGCTGCCATATGAAAGCAACACAATTATAAACACGTATACCTGTTCACACCTTTACAATCCCATCATCTCGGCTTGGGGTTGACCTGAGCTGGCAGATTCAATTCATTGATTGAATAAAAAAAGAAATGGTGCCCCAAATGTGAAACTGGCTTCATCGTTTCCTGACCTACGTTCTCTAGCTTTCATTTCCTCTCAAAATACGTTTAACATGTTATGTGTAAGACCAAACTTATCATTCCTCGTATATCTACTTACTACTACATGCATGCTAACACACTAATTATACAAAATTCTCCATTCATGCCTCGGTCTTGGCTCATTCAGCTTTATCCCGCAGGCCCGTCACGAACGCGGCAGATGAAAGACTCACATGTCCACACTCAGCTAACGAAGGATGCCTTGTTTTTTTCGAGCGGAGCGTTAACGAGCCCGGGACGGACGCGCTGGAAAGAAATCCACCGTGCCTGAAGTAAATTAAAGCCTTCAAGAAGTGTTGGTCTATGTTTTACCGATAATATATCCAGCTCACTTTTAAACAAATGTACATTGAATTAATTTTTTTTATTTCACAGGAAAGCAATGGCACCCATGTGTAATAATATATAACAAGCTACTGGAATGTCAATTGTGATAAACCTTTTGTGTCAAAGTGAATTTAAATCCTCAGTGTTTTGGGGCCTTTACGTGATATTTTTTGTTGCAGTATTGCAAATGGCCACAAGGATGAATTGTCAGTAAGGCTGAGTGGTCCTGAGAGATGTTCCGATACCAGCATTGGAAATAAGTGGCGAGTGCAGGGATCTATGTACCGATATGAAACCTCGTCTTTAAAGTAGATTACTTTCACCCAGATAAAACTGCGATTTTCTTTTCACAGAAATCACAGTTGCATTGTAGCTACCGCCGCTGGCAAGTTCTGTTCGCCGGCAACATTAGGCAGAGCGAGTAAAAATGTCACGATGTCAACAGCTTTCGAAAGGAAGTAATTGCTTTGCATTCCCTAGATTTATTTCTTTGTGATCTTTTTCAATCCAGGTATCAGAATCGATATCTGAACATCTCTGGTGGTTCTGCCGTATCTAGCTAAATCCACCCGTGGCCTCCTAGCAAGCTGCCTCTGGAATGTAAAGCTTCTTTCCCACATGCACTGCAACCCTGAATTTTTCAAGACATTACCCAGAGGTAACAGCGGACAACCCGTCGGGAGCACTGGGACGTTTCCTGGTGGTCTGACGGTCACGTTGGTTCACCACGAGCAGTCAGCCAGACCAGCCATGATATGAGAGGCAGCACTGAGCCACTGTGACCTCTCCTGTGCATGACGGCTATACGTCACTTAACCGCTGAGGATTGCAGGCGCGTGTGTGTGTCCACAGCGTCTTGGATAATGGCCGTCGATAATGATAATAATCATCCATTGTTGATGAGCATTGGGAGAAGTGAAGTGAGAGAGCAGGCGCACACACAGGAGAACTACCACCTTGCGCCTAATGTTTTATTAACTTACAGACGTAATTATAACCTGCACATGGTTTCTGCTGTGACTGTACACTATAAACATGAGGCATTCTCCTTTAATAACAGGAATATGTTTTAAATATATATATATAATCAAATGTTATTCATTGGTCAATCACAAATTGTTGTATTGTTTTGAATGTGGACAATTTTCTTCCCGGATGAACCAAGTAGATAAATGTACAACAGGGTTAGAATAAGCATGAGGGTGGCCTGGGATGGGTCTAATTCCTGGCCTGAATTATTTGTTTCAGTCTGTCCCTGCCAGGAGGAGCTCGGGGATTAAAGGTCTCTGACACTGTGACAGATTTCCCCAGCGTCAGCTAGTTAGCCAGGAGGCCACTGACACGACGGGGAAGGTTTTTAGTGTTTTCATATGTAAAGCAAGATAAATAAATCTTTGTTAATTGAGCGAGGGCCAATCTGTTGTAAGTGCTTTGTTTGAGGCTAATTGGGTTAGTTGAAGTCTTTAATTTAAATGAATTACATCAACCCAGTGTTTGGGATGCAAGGTGTCAACTCACCAGCGTGTGGTTGTTTGCTCAGAAGTTTCTGCTCCACTGATTGTGTTGAGAATATCCTGATATAGGGAGGTTCTGCAGAATAAGGAGCGAGCGTGGGTCACAGTGAGTGAACTTGTAATGACACTATTTGCATGCGCTGGTGGATTGTTTGCATGAGAGTGTTCACGGGCTCACTGACCACTCACAAGCAGCATTAATTAATACAGTCCGCTGCAGTGAGTAATCAACCCCCATCAACCTCCTCTCCTCTCCACCGGAAGATTTTTTCTTTTCTTTCTGCCTTCATCGCTGGGAGCTGTGAACGTGAACCTAATGACCAAATCCGTTGTACCTGACATTAAGCGGACGGTTCCCTGCCAGCTCCCAAGTATTAAGTCTGTGTAATGTCCAATTGAGCGGATATGTGAATGGGGAAGGTCATTGTCTGGAGAAATCCCAGCGAGCAAGCGGACGTGTTGGCGGTGTTTAACATTTTTCCTGCACGCTCTACAGAGGAGAGTATTTCTAAAAGTTGTGGCCACGTCTGGGTGATTTACGACAAGAAGGTTCCTGGTTCGAATCCTGGTTTGGCCATGGTCTTTCTGTGTGGAGTTTGTATGGGTTTTCTGCAGCTTCCTCCTACAGTCCAAAAACATGCAGATTGGGATTAGGTTAATTGCTGGAGACCTGTCCAGTGTGTATCCCGCCTCTTCCACAATGTCAGCCGGGATTGGCTCCATCTCCCCTCGCAACCCTCCGAGGATAAGCAGATAAAGGACGGATGGAGATCAAGTCTGACAAGGACATGTGTGAAAGGGCAAATGTCCAGTTTCTCTATATTTTCCAGAGTTCATATATGTGTAAACAGCTTAAATCGAACCCTGCGAAGGGAAACACCCACCTGCAGAGGCCTACAGCTACTGGCTCTTTCCCAGAAAAGTGGTTGTTTCTTCTGTAAAATAGCCGCGGTATCAAAATTCCTTCATAATAAAAGTCAGGGGAAATCAGTTCGACTTAAAGACATCTCACCCGGGGGCCGAGCACAGACACACGCGTCTTTGTCGCTGCCATGTCGCCTGTAAATACGAAATGAGACCTAAGAAGATCACAAAAGGAGATGACAGACAAACCGGCGCAAACATCGACTCAGCACGTCTTCCCGCTCTCTCTCTCTCTTCCCCTCATCAAATGCATGCTAAGACTTCCGATAAAGTAATGACCGAGCATTTGGCTGCCACAAAGAGACTGCGTTTGGATCTGAAGGCGGCGGCACAGCCCCTGTGAAGTCGCCTGCAGCATTTAACTTGGCATTTCGTCGTGAGCTCAGCTGGTGAAGGAGAACGGCTGCTCCTCATTACTGATGATTTTCAGCGGTGGACACAGAACGGAGGCCGCATCTTCATCTCTGAGCACAGTTAGCACTTTGACAGGCGGCTTTGATAACTCTCGCGGATATCCTGAGGTTTTTCTCAAGTACTGACTTTCTGCAGCTGTGATAGTTACATGTCATTTTTCCTGTTTTAATACAGGAAACAATGGAGACGCTTGTTTGTTTCCTCTTATCTCAGGGGGATCAGATGGTTAAGATCTCTTAGATCCGGAGTTCAGGTGCAAGACCCTGAAGTACTCTCAGCTGTACTCAGGACTGTCATCTGCACTCCACCAGAGGGAGCATTTTGGGAATTCAGCTCCTTTATGTTCTGCTGGATTTGTTTCTATACCTAGTGAGACAGGCCTAATGCTAAGGTGTTAATAGAGTTTATGTGTCTTCACAGTGCATCATGTAAGCTAATCAGCCTTTATATTCTCGTTATAAATGGTCATGTGCACATCCACCAAACCTCAGAGGAATAGGAGGCAGGAAAAAGTTAAATTTTTTCCATTTTCCTCTCCGTCTGACGTGCAGCCTCAGCCCGGCTTTACCTGAGCTGCAGCTCGTACAGTTCATCCACAGGAAGGTGTCAAGTAAGATAAACAGATCAGTTAGTTGGGGAACACAAGACACAAGGATTGAACTAAATCAAAGAAGAAGAAAAAGAGAACGGATGACTTGAACAAGCAAATGTAAGAGATAAAAAAAGCAGAAGTAATAGAGGCGGTGGGTGGCTCTTAACCGGGATGATATTTCATCATCAAACGATCTGACGTGTTTTCTCTATCTTCCCGACGTCTCCGCGCTGCTCTGCATGTTTCCACACGGCTGTTTGCTTTTGGTGTTGCGCCGGCAGAACTGTCCGCGTTCATTGATAGAGCGCCGCCGAGCTGAATCGGGATTTAATTAAGTAAAGCAGCAAATAAAAAGAGACGGAGGGAGGCAGAGAGAAATCCCATTGTTCCACCTCAACCTGTCTCGGGCCGAGATCAATTATCCGGCAACAGACTGGTTTAATCCACGTTCGCAGGGAAACAACCAAGCAAACGGGGGATAAATATTCATGCGTCAATACAGATAGATGTTGACAAACGGAGCTGCGGTGGAAGGAGGCTGCTCCGGGGTCAAACTAATCTCAATTATTCTTTGAAATTGGCAAAACAAAAAAAAATGGAGCCAATCAGAATCGTTCTTACAATCAATAATAGGTATATGGAGCCCCATTCAACTTTTTACCATAAATACAAGTACACTTTTATTATAAATTACAAGTAACAGTATTAAGACGTATAAATTATTCTTATGTACACATAATATAGTGTGTATTATAGTATTAATAGAACATATTCGTATATACTGCACTTACCATTGGGTTGAATGCTGGTAATGTTTTCAAATTGAATATCTTTATTATCACTGATTCAATATCTTGTTATTATTGACACTGTCTGCAGTGATCACATGGTCGTTACACAACCAGCGGCTGTTTGAATGGAGTCCGTCGTGTTTGCTCTCTATTCAGGGCCAACGCATCTTATCTATATGCAAATCCCAGTTCAGGGACCTCTCTTTAAGAAAAGACATGAAGTGCATGTTTTTGTTGTGTGGAAAAAACACGCTGCGATGTATGTGCCAGGCTTTGTGGCTGTAGTGGTGAATTCATATTGGAGGTCAAGAGCAAACGGGGCCCACGTTGTGAGATGGAACTTCAACTTAATGTGATGTTTTATATCAGTTGTACTTGTCGGGATTGGAAGAGACTGAGTGGACGGGTTTGTCGTGGCCACGGGCTCTGGACACACACTCGCCACAGAGCCTCCTGACCACACGTGCAAATGGTATAAGCACATTTATCAGTTTGAAATCTATATTGGTTATTTTAACATGTTGAGAGAACAGGAAGCGTCAGATACAGTGTTAATGCAATATTAACATTATGGTAGATGGAGAAGTGATGCAGACTGGAGGAGCCGGGGATCGAACCACCGACCCTCTGGTGAATGGACGACCCTCTGATGCTACTATTTCATAATCGTGCAACATTTTCAAAATCACGTTTCCTCCAATTTTTTACAAAAGACTTTAATAATACATCTCAAAGCCAAAGACCAGGGCCCCTATCAGCTCCGGGGCCATGTGCCCGCTTTGCCCATGTGGCCATCCGTCTTTGTGCCTCATCGATATAGACACGCTGAGATTGAATCCGGGCCTGTTACCTGTTTCAAATGAACTCTGATGAATGACAGTGCTAATGCCCCACGCTCCGGTTGACCTCGGTACAACCTTTGGCACGGTAAATAATGAAGTGAGGAATTGCCTTGGCATCTGTGGGACTGCTCAGCACCGCTTATCTGTCCGTGTGTTTTGGGACTTGTATTGGTGATTGTGTTACTTCTGCTTAATTTAGTGCAACGAGCCACAAGGTGTCTTCCATTGAAAATACAGCAGAAGAGCGAGTGGAGAGTGAGAATCTCCTAAATTTCATTCAGCTAAATGCAGGAAGACGCTGAACTTGTTGTATGTCATTGATGCATAAATAAAGAATAAAGATAGGATCTTTTAACTTGACAAGTTACTACTGAACACTACTGTACACTATAACAATACTTATAAATACTATACACTGATAAAAACACATTTAACCAGCATTTTTTTTATTGTGAAAACTTGAAAAACAACACAGAACTCTTATATGATGTATACGCCTCAACAAAGATATATTTCACATGTAGAGTGAGACCTCGACAGGACCCGACAGACATTTTTAAATCATATTCTTTAGGTCAAGTCTGTTTTTTTAACACTAAAAATGTCACTATTAGGTGACCCCCCCCCCCCCCCCCCCACACACACACACACATGGTTCAATACTGAGATGCTTCTATCATACTTCAATCTTTTTACAAGTTGGACTGAGAATCTTCTCTGTCGGCACATCTGTGTTATAATAAACTTGTATATTCAAGTGAGAACCACTGAGGCTCATCAAGTTAATTCTGATCTTCACCACCAATTAGAAACTCCGCCATCTTTCATCAAACATCTGCACGGAGGATTTCTCTTCATCAATCTCACTGTGTTTTCATGATAAAGGAGCAAACGCATTTTACATTGACCACAATTAAAATGCTTAATGCGATAATCTCTGTGTTTATGTGAATGATTTTTACCGTCCTCAGCACACAGAAGCTCAATTAAATACTCAGAAGTACTTAATGTTTAAAAAGGCTTAATAAATCTGTGCTTGATGCTTTAGCTGGTTCCACAGTCGGTGTTTGATGCACTGACTCCGTTCTGGGTTTGTCCGCACAGAGAAGTTGTTTTCAGTCGAGGGAGCTGTCTAAACTTTTCCAAACAGTTCAGTGGGTATGAACATTTTTACAGGGAAATCATGACAGCGATTACATGTTTTCAAATGCCTTCGGGTTTTTGGGATGTTGATGGCGTCGGAGCTCTGTTGATGTTTTGATGCGAGTGTGCCACTCTCCTGCTTGTCACTGCCGCTTCTATCAATCTCACTAGAACTCTTGAAAGGTCCTGCCATCTCTAATTAGATGTTGTCATTGTGTCAGAAACCAAAGCTTCTACAACATTTTGATATGTTCCAAAAAATGGGCCCTGGGCTTTTACATGTCCTGACTTACCCGTGCTTGTTTTCACAGCCGGTATCAAACTTAATGAGACCCATACAACGACGTTAATATGTATAATTAATCATAAGTGTATGTGGTATGGCTGCCCTGATTTAATCTCTGAAGTGTTGCCTCTGTTTAAATCATCTTTGATTTTTACTGGAATGTCGTGATATAATTAGCTTTGAACCCAGTTGAGTTAATCAGAGTTGAATGGGCCTTTCCAGATGCAACAAATGAAAAACAATTACGCTTGATTGTAAACTAATACCCCCGGTGCCTTTTGTGACATACACACACATTACACACACATACACACTAGGAGAAAAATGATTTAGAAGTGTTCTTAAATATATCATTGATTCCACTAAATTAGATAATTTGCCTAACAGGCAATTAACACTCATTTAAGCTGTTTTCAGACATGAACGTCCCAACGATTATGTCCAGACTTTAGTAGTGTTTTGTCTTTTAGGTATGAAGAGCGCAGCAGGAATATCTCCGGAGCGTTGGGGTGAGAGGTGGTGTCTGGGTGGAGCGCGCAGGAGGCAGGACATGACGAATTCATTTAATATTAATATGTCAACACCGTCACCAGCCCTTACCGCAAAAGCTCTCAAATCTCGTTGTCTTTCCAAGATGATATGTGCGTTCGTGGTTGGTCATCCTGAGATCTTTGTATTCTTTTTGATTTTCCAATTTTGCATGCAGAGTTTTTACTCGGTGGCCAACTGGAAAAACTCCCGGGAAATGTGGGGAGCAACTTACTCGGACATTTGCAAACAGACAGCACCTACTGATAATTTCAGATAATGTCTGTGTGGGATTTTTGATTAACGATACATTAAAACGAATTTATTAACTAAATACAAATAGTTTAATCATCTACTGCCTACATTTGTATTTTCCTAAATATTGGCTTATTTACCAGGCCCCTTTTTTTTGATATTCAAACTTCTTCTTGTCAAAGTTTTCTTCTCTTTTCTTTGTGCATGTTTTTCCTGTGCACCGAGGCATTTTCTGGCGTGCATATCAAATGTGTGGCACAGGCAGCCAAATTTAAATAAACCCACAACACAAACACACAAACACATCATAGGGTCTCAATGCTCCGGAAGCTGTCATAAGTCTGAACACAAGGTTAAACTTTCTAATTGATGTCCTGAGCTTCCGTAATCACTGCTTGTGCGCAAGAGCAGAGACCTGGGAAAGAGAGAGAGAGAGAAGGAGAGAGAGAGAGAGAGAGGGAGATTAGAGTGTCTTGACAAGGAAAGCCTTTCAAGTTTTGTAGGTTTGAAGTGCTAATGACATGCAAATGTGTGCAAATGAGTGTGCACCCCCTAAAACTCTCGCTGAATACTTGAAGCTGAGTGAAATCCTGTGGCTGGTGTTTGTCTATAAATAGTGAACGTTTTTTTTTCAGGGCGGTTGGTGTGTTTTTTTTTACTTTATTAGCAGTCGTCCAGATCACTGAGGAAAAAATAAATAAATAAATACATTCTCGAATTAAATGAATAGTAACTCATGAGAAATAAACTTGCGCTGAGTTATACTGATGGTGATAATCTGATTACATGTGGGGCTGGAGCTTGAACTTGATGAGGCTGAACTTAATTACACAAAACACCAACTGTATAACGCGCCTCAACTTTGGAGAGAGGGCAATTTTACTACATATGACGAGACAAATAAAGGGATGAATGCACAGATCAATGATCCAATTACCTCAGCTGACACCCAGATCCATAGACAGTGCGCAGGGAGACGGCAAACGAATCCATCCTGCAGCAGTTAACCACTTTCAGAAAGGTTTGCTGGTGAACCGAAAGAGTGAGAGCGGAGTCGAAGAACGAAAGAGTAGAAGACTTGGGCATAATGTCACGAACGATCGAGAACTGCGGTCGCTTTCCCAGATACTTTAACCACGTGGAAAAACTTTTTAAATCCTTTGACATTTTCATCGCAGAAGAAAAGTCACAGGTTTTTTTTTTCTCCATGGCAGATGATTAGGAAAAGCACCATCACACACAGCGATGTGGTTGAGATAATCCCCCCGACTCCCGATACGTCGCCGGTGTCACAACCTCTAATCTCAGAGCATCCTGTGTGATCGCATGTGGATTAATATGCACACGGAAGGCAGCGTCAATTAATATGCAGCGATAAAAAGAAAGACCTGCAAAATAGGATTTGCCAACGCAGGTGAGAAACATTGATCCCCCACTTTCAAGGACTTTAGCTGATATGCAACAGAAGCTCATCGCTAATAGTGATGGGCATGGATGGAAAAATTTGTCTGAAATGTCACCCCCAACCAAACTTCTAATGAGGATTTCACATTTGATTGTTGGGATGGATGTATGTGGTGGAGTTTGGCAGCTGCATCTACAGTGACTGCAACTTTTATTTGTTTCGGTTACGCCTGGCGTGTAGCCCGAAAACCAAATATTTCAACATTTTTGTCTGCCTCATCGAGACCCATGGCATCGGGTCAGGAATCCACACTCTTATACAGAACCTCTTTCACTTTGGGGTTGGGTCTTATCAGTCTCAACGCGAGTATGAGAGGTGAAGGCAACATGGATGACAAATTACATGTGTGATCAACCCTTCGTTTTTCGTTAAAGAAATCCCTGGACTTTTCACCGTTGCTGTTCCTCATTCGTAGTTTTTTCTGCAACTAATAAACTACAGAGTAGTTGATCTGCTTCCTGTTTACATATGCATGAATGGTCATGTAATTTCCAGGCATGTTAGTATGGATTGGAGATTATTTCTGAAACGTAGAGTTACAACACTGAATGAGGATCATTTCCCTTTTTTGTGAGATTCCAGTGAAACATCACCTGCACAACTGAAAGGTAGTTTTAGCACAAGGGAAACAAAATCAGCAGCCATAGTAAGAAGTGTGAAATATTCTCAAAAATACATACCGGCAAAAACGTCTGCGAACATTTATTTCTCATTTTAATTCAGTCAGTGTTCCTCTCTCTCTAATTAATTTGTGACTAGAATAGTTTTTATAAGTCTTACTCATTGTTGCAGGGGAAGAAAAAGCATTGTCGTCTTCTTTCTGTCCACCTGCAGAACGTAAGCTTCCCCTGGCATTAAGCTCCGGGGAACTTATCTGTCCCCAACTTTCCAGATCCTCTAATTATTTTATTTTTTTTCCACATTGGCTCGCCGCCAATGCAAGTAAAGCATCCCATGAGTTTGTGCACAAGGAGCAGCTGGCCGCGGTCTTATTACGGCGTGCCATGCACAGAATATATGAGGGTGTTGATTGGAACTGCTGGGAATCTGAGGAAACAGAGAGACGCTGAAACGTCAACTGTGCAAAGCGCTACGGAAACTGTTGAATTCTCACTGAGCAACCTTTTAAAACCGGTCTTCAAGTGAGTGTCACATTTGCTGCTTCGGTGGATAAATTATTTAAATGTTTCATAATTCGAAGTCTCATCTAAAGGCTGCAACAACATTTCTGTACCTCCTACCTGCTGCAAAGTGAAGTTACTTCTATGTTGTTTTGTTCAAAGTCAAAAATATATACATGTCACCCCATGCTGGCACTTCAGCTCTTTTTCCCGCCACTTCTGCTGAAATGAAAAGTCGACTACAAAATATATATATATATATACGCTGGTGGCTTCTCTTTATCGTGTTTGTGCCGATCTGCTAAAGATGCCTCTCGAACATTTTTTGGAGGAGAAGCTGTGAAAATAAATTGTCAAGTGCTCTCAGCTTGACACGCCAGCTTTAAATAAAACACCAATAATCCAATTTTGAACTTGCAGGGAGGAAAGGCCGTGAGACCTGTTAGCTCTTCTGTCTGTCCGTCAGAAAGGTCAGCGTCTGGGTTGAAGTGGCCTCTTCGAATCACGAGAGTGGGATTAAAGAGCTTTACTTGCTCTTGTACATGTCAAAATAAAAGAAAGCAACATGAAACGGGCGGCGGTAGTAATACTACCATCAAATCCTATGACGCTGGTGTTGTGTTGCTGAGTCAAGCCACTGTTTTGTATTGACGTCCATCCCCAGAGGAGCAATTCCCCCTCACAAGGCAAAAAAAACCTTGATTATTGCTCTAAATCCGTTTTTTCCCCCTGTATCTTTTGTTAGTAATTTGGCAAAATCGCCATTAAACAAGCTCATCAGCAACACGGAAGAAATGACAGATCAATTCACAATCTTTCCCGGTATCTACCACCACTGTGAATGTGCCTCAGAAGGCAAGAGCACAGTCGTACGAAGAGACAGCTCTAATGAAAGTAACTGACGACCTGCTATTGGGACCAGGCCCTTTGCATTAACCCTCCTCGTCCATTACGTAAGTTCCCCCTCTTTCTCTCAGCTGGATTTCGTTGGAAATAATATTCACACAAAATCTCCAATTAAAATTTAAAAAAAGTATTGTTCTGTTATGCAAGTTACAAGCGCTATAAGATGGCACGTTACATTTATCAATTTAAAAGGTGGCACAGCCGTTTTTTTTACAACGTTATCCCAAATGTTCATTAGTTTCCAACTCCACTGAGCAATTATTCAAAATTTTAATTTGTGATCTTATCTTATGGATTACTCCTACTGACATTTTCTCAAGAATAAAAGACAACAAGCAATTCAAAGGCCATAAACACACACACACACATGCAAATCAGGCTACATCCACACAATAGAGAAGTGGCCGTCCACCTGCATTAGCAAAACATAGAATGTCGGCAACAACACCACCCAATCAGTGGTCCAAGAAAAGAAACCCTCGATATTACGTTTCACCATCACACTTTCTTTTTTTCTGCAATTTAGGTACCAACTGCAGAGTCGACAATCTGCTTCCTGTTTGGTACACCAGCACGCACATGCCCAGTGTAATGTTCATGTGACGGGTTTTCAGGTTTGCGGAGCTAAAGCGCTCGTCTGGATTGAGACGTCAGGTTTAAAAATGGTCTTAAATCACCACTTTAAACCTGACATGTATTAGTGTGGATGCGGCCTCAGCCAAACACAAATATTCAAACCAGAAAGCACAAAAACATAATCTTGTCTCTCTTAACTGACTCCCTGCAAATGCACTTATCGATTAGGGGCTTGGAGGATTACTCACGCCTGCTTTCAAACAACAACAGCCGCATTGGAAACCAACCCGTTTGACAAAAGGAGCCCCTCAATGTGCACCAGCTTCCCTCCATTGTTAGGGAGCCAGATGCTGTCTAGGTGTTTAAGTCCAGACTCTTTATTTAGCGCAGCATACATCCCACCTTCACTCCCACCTTGTGAGCCGGTCTCTTTTATCTGCAGCCATGCAGTCTATCCTCCACTCCTCCATACAGATGCTCCCTGTGCTGCACGTCATGTACCGTGACCGTGGTCATACGCACCGACATTTAGTTTGAGCTTGTTATGCATCAGTTGTTGTGCACATGTGACAGTAACGGTTTAATTTACAGCCCTGAGTGAAATTAGGTATAAATTACCGCCTGTTCCCTGACATCAGATCTGCTTCATGTAGTTTAGCATCCAGCAAATGAACTAAAGTGATGAAGACCCAATCAGCGTCTAAGTCAGTGTCGTAAATGAGAGAGATAGAGACATAGAGAGATGAGAAGCAAATTAACAGAAACCGCAGGTGAGATTAAACAAACCATCGCAGAGATCATCTCATTCTTTTAAATATGAATATAAAATAAAGACAGTTAATTGTAATAACAGCGTGCGATGTGTAATGTTAAGTGAACTAATATTGATTGGAAACAACATGCGTGGATACTGCAGTATGACGGAAAATGGTGTTGAGGGAAAGAGAGAGGCATCATTGTATCACACACTACAGAGGTGGGGATGAACGTCAGGTTACAATGTGTGGGAACGTGTGTGCAGCATGTTTCATATCTGTAAATATTATCATATGTTTTTCCACCACGTAAATCGTTACATCCTCCACGATGGTTATAAACAATATTTTCCGATCACTTAAACACACACGTAAATAAACATTATCCAACAAGCGACAGTGTCAGATCAGGGGAATGAATATATCGCCGACAAATAAGGCTTTGAAGACGTCAAACTGACGGCGGCAATGCCTCTTAGGGAGGCGTGGTCTGTCTGAGCGGAGACAGAAACGAGAACGAAGTGGAAAATCACCTAATGCTGTTTATCACACGGTGAAGTGAAGAGACTTCACCGTGAGCTCTTCGTTGGCCGGAGAGCGACAGGCAAGCGTTGGCAAAGTGCCGTCAACGTTTAATTTGGGAAGTCATTTCTTTTCACCAAGCCAGAATATCACTTTCACATGACAAGCGCTGAACACCATGTTAAGGTGCACGAGGCCATGCCGTGTGATATGATTTTATTTCGGCAATAAAAAATGTTGGAAAGCTGTTATTTCCTCGGGGATGAAAATAAGTCGCAGCAGTAATGTAATCCCGTCTCCGTCAAACTTCATTCGGATACAACCAAACGGCCTTCCCCCCTGTTTTATTGTAGTGGGAATATAATCGCCGGCCAACGTTTTGTTTTTAATCAATCAAGAGCTACATCTGCTAACTGAGTGGTAAGAAGGTGGATGGTCAACATTCACAATCCTCAAAGTTCCCACCAGGGACCAGCAACCACAGTCTGTTCGTAGGTTTGGACAAAGTTTTTCACATTTCGCTATCCCGCTTCTTTATATACATTGTTTTGTAACGTACATACTTTTACAATCTTTGTATCTTAAATACTCTTACCTATATTTTACATTGTCAAATACATAAATTTACAACTCATTATATTTATAAAATATGAAATCCAGTCGCAAACTACTAATCTCTGTGAGACGGGATTTAGTCAATATTGTCACCTGTATTAAATTTATAACATATATTGGATATACTCATGATATTGTAAAATAAAAGCCAATCATTGATATATTTAGATTGTAGTTAATAGTTATTCAACACGATGGAACTGAATGGCCAGGCATCATTGTTTGTTTTGTCACTTTCGACTTCACCAGATAAATAAAACCTTGCAGTGTTGTGAAAAAGAAATTGCCGTCTTTATCGTTTTGTGTGAGTCTGTCTGTTTTGTATCAATGTGTCATTGTGTCTGTAACCAGCTGCGTTTAACTTTAATTGTGAAGAATCTAATCCTGTGTTTATTCTCCTCTTCAATCTCGAAAATGTGTTGTTTGTGTTCTATATCTATACAGTCGTGTGATCTCCCCCCCCCCCCCCCCCCCCCAGCCAGGCTGACTGGTAATAGTTGCTCCTGCTGTTCACTGTTAGCGTTGGGTGCCTATGGTTGGTGCCTGGTTACTGGAGGCCACTGTAGATTTCTGCTCAGATGGGTGTGTGATTTGCTTACCCGGCCTTATATAAGCTATAGCTCTGTCTGTCTGTCTGCCCCCCCCCCCCCCCCTCTCTCTCTCTCATGATCAGCAGTTAGTTTTGTGTCATGGTCCTTTTTGAGCATTGTAGTTGTCAAAATTTCAAACTTCATAACAGTGGCACGTATTACTTTTGCATGTACTATTGTAATGAATTGTCTACTTATAATATGTATTCCTTAGCTTTGTAGTTTAATTCCGGTTGTGCACGGCAGCTTTGCAAAAATGCACAGTTCAAAAAGTCTTTACTTATCTCCGACTGCCTGCTTAATGCAGCCCCCGGTAAACCTTTTGTCTCACAGGGATTTGCATTTACATATATTCGCAGCGTTATTTTTTTTTAACGTTGGCAATCTTGAATATGAACATGTGACACCGTGACATAATATCTACAGCAGAGAATAAGGAAAAGCACAATAGGTCCTATTTAAAGGGAATAAATATTCAAGAGGCATGAATTGATTTTCAGATAAGAATCAAATAATGATCTCCTCAGCTGCCAGATGCTCATCCATGATAAGCAGGAAGTGTTTATCAGAGTTGTTTTTTCTGAAAACAGCTGTTATCGCATCTGGAAACCGAAACAATGAGCTGAAAGACGCTAAAATGCCCCAGAGAGGTGAGGGGCATTGAACACGTATTATACATCGTCCTCTGAGCCATTGTTTTATATAATTTAAAATGTATACATGCAGCTTTAAGTTATTCATCATATTATACTTAAAAAAAACTATTAACAAAACCTAGTTTGATGATGTCAGGAGGCAGCGTGGGATCATGGGAGTTTGTTTTCTACTGGACGAGTCGATTTTAGACAATTTAATGAAGAATTGTTAGATATTATATATATTTAACTTGTTCTTATTTATGCTTTACTCATCCCAGCCTATGCTAATTTATGTTACAAGCTATCAAACTATCATGTGGAAAAGTGTAGTTAAGTACATCCACTAGAAGCAAAGTGTTAATGTGAAGAGAATCGTTATTTCTGCTTGTTTCTGCTGCTCAAAGCTAATTTCTGTGCAGAAGACTGACGATGCTGAGAATATCACAGAGGCAGAAACAGCATATGTGAACATCTCTACAATATGTTACTGCAGAATTGTGTATTTGTAGGTGTAACAGTCCACAGAAGTCAGACTAGGTGGAGGGATCCAGCACAGGTGATGCACCAGTATTGGTTTTCCTCTCTTACGCCTCATAGGAACTGTCAGCGTTATTATACAAAGTGATTATGCTCTACCTCAGATATTGAAGTGTTATAAATACAGTATCATTCATATTGATTCATTGTTTTTTTCCAAAGCCTGTAAAGTTCCATTATTGTGAAGTGTTCCCGCAGCAGCACTTCACCTGACTTGAAGACAGATTGTAATCGCTCTCCAGTCAGAGAGGTGCTGGTGATAGCAATCAGGAGAAAGTGGCAAGTCTGTGGATCCCTTTCAGGACCTCATCTGTGATGAAAGGAGATAGATAATTTAAACCAAAGTCGGTAAGGTCAGTGGAGGAAGTGGCGGAGGAATTGAGGACGGGGCCGTTGGGCTGTTGAGGGAAAGATCTTTGAACAACTTCTCGTCGAGGCAGGTGACAGATGGACAGAGAATTATTTGCAGGGGTTAGAAGAAGCGCAGGATTGGAATTAGACGAAGAGGGTTCATATGGTTGTGTCTGAAATAAATGTCGATAAGGAGGAAGAGAGCGGAAGAGGTCATCAGACAAGCAGGGCTTGAGCCACGTTCTCTCTGCAAGCTGAACTTGTGTTTGCTCAATTTGCACGGCTTTAGACAGCAAAGGGTCAGCGGGGACTGACAGGGGAGTGGAGAAGAAAGTGAACAGAGGAGGGTGGCGGAGGTGGAGGGGCATTATATGGAAATATGGACTCGGTGCAGTCGGTTCACAAAGACAGGGTGTCAAGTGGAGGGAGCGCGATGAGGGCGGGGGAAGAAGAATGGGAAAGTTGCCACCGGCTATTTTGCCAGGTGGTGAGAGTGTGAAGCCTGATGTTTATTGAGCTGAAGCATCTCGGGAGTTAAATGGAGCAAAAAATAGACACTTTATCGAATGTTACTATGCTGTGAAAAAGTCTGACAGGACAGTTTAGAGCCAAAAACATAAAATTTGCTCCGCCATCTTAATAGAAATCTATATCGTCCCTCCTTTTAACACTGCAGAGAGTCTTTGAGAAATAAGAGCTATCGATAGCGCTGCAGAGAAGGGGGGGGGGGGGCGTAATAGCAGTCAATTTAAGGTTTTGTGTGTTCTCCTATTCTTAAGCACAGCTCAATTAATGTGCGAGTTTCCAAAAGCTTTTTTCAGTCACTATTATCTGCTGTGCGATTATATCCTGAAACCGAGAGATACTTATGGTTGAAAATATGGTTGGATATGAAAAGTGCAGCCAACGTTTGCCTCAAGAGCAAAGACTGTACCTGAAAGAAAATAAACAGTTTGTCGTCCATTGATAAATGGAAAGGTCGTTACTGCAAATCTGTCTAATTACCTTGTGCTCTAATAAAATTCTAAATTAGAATAATAGTTTGATTTTCCTTGACGATTTGCAGTTGAGTTGTTTCAAATCTCTGTCTCGCTCCGGTGCTCCGCCGACACCCATACACTATTTATTTGTAACAGATGTATATTATGCATCCTGAACATATGTTTCAATCAGCTGTTCTCTTCTCACTGTGAGCAGCAAATCTTTTCTGTCCAACCTGTGACGGCGATAATCCTCAGATCAACATGATAAAACACTCGTTACACAGAAGCCTACAAATCAAGGTTACCTGAGATTTTTAGTTGCATAAATACTATGTGGGTAGTTTTAACCGCCGGCTCGCTCCCGCCATGTTTTAAGGTCACGTGAACTGGTGACGTGTTGCAGCGCTGGATGAAGTCGGACAAAAATTCTAACCAGCATGCATTGTGTTAGGACCAGCGTGCATCATGTTAAGTCAGCGATCAAACAAAAATGTTAAATTACACGTCGCTCTCAGATGCTTTTTGTCGTTTAAGGAAGTTATAATTGAACTGATGCAAGTTCAAGTGCTCATGTGGCCGTAAAGTGTTGTTTTAATTAGTATTCAAGACATAAAACTGAGTTAAACGTCATGATTGACAGCTTCAGATTGACTCGCGATTGGTCGAACGCGTGCATCGGCGGCACCTTGATCCCACGGCTTCATACCCCACAGACACTATTTCCATATCACAAGATGGCAGCTCCTCTCTCCGGGTATATTTGAGCTTCACTCCTGATCAAGGTAGTGGAGCCTTGTCATCCATCTTTATATACAGTCTTTGCATCTGTAGCCTGATTTGGTTCGGTTCATTTTCACACAGTACTTGAAGTGTCATGCTGTGAATGCTAAGTTACGGGTGTGAAGTTGAATAAAGACACAGTGTTAATGATGTCATGATGTTTATAAGAGTCTACATTAAAAACTCAGGGGGGGTCTCAGATCGCACACTGGGGCATGTAGGATGATATGGTTTTGGAGCTTAATCCGCAGAAATAAAAGTAGTTTGATCAATACTGCCTCAGTTTTGAAAATTCTTCCTTTAATGTGTCGCTTGTGAGTTCCCCAATGTTAAGTTGTGTTCCTTCTTATACGGCCCTCTGTCGTAATTATACGCAGTAAATATACGTGCTCACACTTTTATAGGATTGGTGGGAAAGATGATTGTGGAACCGGACAGACCAGAGCTGATGCATCATTGAGTTCTACTCTGCAGCGCCGGAGTGATTGTGAAATTTAACTTCCTCCCCGGCAATCAATAATTATCACACGGCTATTTCTCAGGCGACGCGTTTGATGGGTGATGGTAACCGAGCCCTGACAGAAACAAGATTTGGCAAAGAAACTTTTCAAATTAAGAGTTTAATAGCGCTGGGCCCTGTGTACTGCACATAACTGTAGATTTATTCCAAGGGGAGCAGATTACTGAAATCTAATGGGAAAATCACATATCCTTTGGCACATAGTGTAATTGCAGGAAGTTACATGCATCCGAATGTGAAAGGTTAGGAGTAACAAAAAAATGCAATTAGCTTTCTCCAGCCATTTTTACGGAAATTCCCCTGAGACATGGTAAACAAACAAAAAAGGCCAACTATTTTCCCCGCACCGAGCTCTTAGCACATGCATATTTAAGGCTCGAGTGGAAAGCAACCACGTACGCTGAGCTCACAGTCTCCGAAGACCATAAAAGACCCCCAAATTGTACACTTTACATTTTGTTGCTCTCCGTGGTGAACTGCTTTCTCATTGTCATCCTCACAAAGAATCCATAAAACGCCTCTTTGTGTTTATGGAGGGAGCGTGCAAAAAAAAAAGAAGGAAAAAGAAACTGTATAAAATCCTCTGCGTAAGTCTTCCAGCCCTCTTGCAGCTCTTGTTTGCCGCTATCAGTCTTTTTACAGTGATGCGCTAGCGAGCTCCAGCGGGTTTATAGTTGCTTTATCGCCCTCCATTAGCGCCAGTGTCCTGTGTTACAGCCATGTCAGTGACAGATCAATACGGTGCAGGGGAGTTTGAATTGGCCACAGAGAGCTCCTTGATTCGTGCTATAAATTTGCTGTGACACAGAGGGGTTGACACTGCACACGGGCAGTCACTAAAACCACTGAATAATATTTCACGCCGCAAAAATGAGCAACCGAACCGCGACCTCGGTGGTTTCACGCGCTGACCCCTTGTGCTCACAGTGTATGTTGTAAACAGAAAATCAAATCACCTTGGGGTGGGGGGGGGGATTCTTTCTCCTGCTGAACTCTATTCCGGCTTCAGTGAGTCATTTGATTTTGTGTAACTGCTTCTAGAGAAGAAGTCTCTGAGTTTACAATTGCTCATTAAATCCACAATTGCCTGCATACGGCTGAAATTAAACAATGTGTTTTATATCCAGACTGTGGCAAGCCGCCATATTCTAATTTGTGCCGTCTTGGTTTCATAATGAAAGAAGAGATCTCTAACAATATTTGCTCGCTTGTGCGCTCTCGTCCGTAAAGTTACCATCCACGCAGACGGTCAGGCCTCATAGTTTCGGCTGCAGCTCCGCAAGTTGCATGTATCTTTCCCTTTTTAGTTTGTGTACCTGACAGTCGAGCGTGTACATGTGCAGCCCTGCTCCTGCCATGGATCTTATATTTTCTTTCCTGACTCATACCACATCCCTCCACCAAGTTTCCTGGTAATTCATCCAGTAGTTTTAACGTTATCCTGATAAGTAACAAATAAAGAGAAAACATGACGACCTTGTTGGAGGTAAAATGTGTCTTGACATATATATATCTCATACCTCTACATATACATATCTGTATTTTTCCTGGATTGAAGCAGACAACACAGAACTCTCCTCACAAAGCCAGTCTGGCATTGACAGTGACGTGATACTGCAGAATCCTGGCATCAGGGAAAAGTCCCATTGAAAAGCATCGCCGGGTAACCACCGCCTTTTTTTAAAAACACTTCCAGTCACACTTAATTATCCTCAGCCTCTGTGAGGTTATTCAGCAAAGTTTTCTTCTGTGTGCTTGGAAGTCTGGGGATCTGGGTTAGGCTCAGTTAATTCTGACCCGGGTCAAGCCTATTGAAATTCAGTTCCAGTTTGTTTGAGCAAGACATATCACAGCCCGGCTTTTCCCTCTTGTCAGAATCGGGGCCACGAGAGGGGTTGTCATTTCATTGAATTCAGGACAGGAAGGAAGATGCTTATCTTAATCTGCTCCGAGGAAGTATTAAAGTAGAGCAGAGTTTTGCGACTGCATTGAAAATTGACCCAAAAATCTATTGCTCCAAAGTCACACTTGTGACAGGATCCTTTTGTAGTACAACAGAGTGGGATTACTTAGCGACGCGTCACAGCAACAACGACGCCCTGCTTATTTCACACGGGCTGGAAGTTATGTGAGATGGATCACCGGGACTGCGTCGTGCTTGAAGGGCGATCCCGAAAAAGAAGAACTGGTCCACACGTGTAGGAGAGAACATTCATCATGAGTGAGTCTCCTCACATGACGTCCTTGCCAAAAAGTTCATCCTCCATTGTTATGTAATCGTGCAGGGGGCCTTTCCTCCTGGAACCCACTTCTCCTTGTCCGGCTGTCTGGCTCTCTGAGCGTCTGCATGGGAATGAAGCTGAAAAGACACTCAGCTGTTAGCGTAGCACGGAGTACCGACTGCAGCTGGGAGGGTTCAAGAGGGAGAAGCTTCTTGATGCACCACCTGAGAGACGTTCTCTCAGTGAGATCTATCACAGCGCTGTTGTCCTTTCTGTGAGGGAACCTGTTGGAATTATTATCACGCGATAGGCTAATTAGGTCGTCATCTTCACATCAAGTGTCGCTCAGCAGTTTATCTTCTCAATGGCTTTTCAATTAGAATCCACAGTTTGTCTGAATGGCAGATTGATGGACATAGAAGGTCTTATCATGCTAAACATTAATCGCATGTTGTGTGAAATCCTCTCCCTAGAAGCCAATCAGAGGAATAGAGATTTCCTTAAAAATGAATTAGCAGTTTCACAAATCCCTGTGCTTTTTGGAGGAATGGATTAATCTGTTTTTATGACCTCTCCTCATCCTCGCCCCAAACGTTTAACCTTCGACCTTTAGCCTTCGACCTTTGACCTTGATCTGGCTTTACCACAGAGAGCCGAGAGACAATTTTACTCCCTTATCGTACAGTGAACTAACACTGCATCACTCACACTACCATAAAAGCAGAAACCATATGCACTCGGTCAAAATGACACATTGACTCATTAAACATTGTAAACATGAGGCTGAAACCATGGAACATATTCAATAACAACACTGCTTATATGATGCATATATATTATGTATTTGCCGCCAAAAGCTGCTCCGTGAATGATCTATTACCGTTGCCACTCGCTGCAAAATCAAATCCAGAAAAATATTATTGGGATGTTAACTCGTGATGAATATTTTTCGCTGAAACCAAATGGAATATGAAGAATAAATTAGTTTTAAGGACGCGACCGTGGTCAGATGGAATTACTTTCCATTATCGTCGGGACTAGACAACAACGTACCACAGAGTTATGAATTTAATCATCTTTCATACGAAGAGGAAGTCTTTTTAAATAAACTGAGCAAATCAATGCCTGTAAATCTACTTTTAAAATATAACAATAATCAGAAAGATTTGTTATGAACTTACTCAATGGATTCTCATATTGTTCTTCTATCCATGCACTCATTTCACTATTCCCTTTGCATCTTGTAGTATTATGAGATATTAAATAACACCAGTGTGAATAAGGTTTACCAGGATATGACAAAAAAAGAACTCAATTAAATGAGCAATCCCACTCGCCTCACCTCTTCTTCCTCGGACCCTTTGGACGTCCATGTCTCCGAGATCGCAGAATCCCTCACAGCGGCTGTGCCCTAACGTGGAGTGTAAATACAGCAGCTCGGGGGTGGGGGGGAAACGCTGCAGTTAATTTCACTCAACAGGTATTACAGCAACTGTGCATTTGAAATGAATTTCCACAGAGTTTAATTTGGCCTCGCTCAAAGGGAAAACAGTGGGTGTGGGCCGGACGGAGAAACGCACCTGAGCAGCGGCGCCCCTGCAGCCCGCTCGATTAGACCAATGGAGGGGTTGATGTTTAAGGTTAAGACTGTTCAGATAACATAAACGTTTCCTGAGGGCTTTTTTCTATAAATGCTCTCAAGCAGGGGCAGGGTTGCATTTGGCGAGATCGCAAAAAGATCAGGGGGAAGCAGCGTTTCAGGAGGCAGGAGGCAAAACACACTGATAATCGAATAATATTACATTAGTAGTAGATCTTAAAGATGTTTTCAGACATGATTTGTGTCAGGAAAGTAAAATTAAAAAAACTCTTGGGCTCCTGAGTTCAAATATTATTTCGGAATATTATCAAAGAAACAAAGAGGCTTAAAGCTTTTCCAGAGATTGAGAAATATCACTTGAAACCTCACATCCTATTTAGTTTGGCGACAGCACTGCTATTAAAAGAAGTGAAGATGTCCTTGGATTTTAAACAGTGTAGAAAAATGTAGACCTTGTAAAAAAAAAAGATTTGGTGTTGATGTGTGATGAAGCACAGTTTCCGCCTCAAATGAAGAATCGTGTGATTTAAAACTTCATCTTCGCTCTAAAAACCCCCTCAACCCTTTGTACGACAACATGCAGAACACATCATGTGTGAAAAATGTTGTGATTCATCCTCCGGGATTTTTATGCAGTGTGTCAGGACACGGGAGACAAGTTATTTATCTAATTTCATTTCTTATTTCGTTTTAATTTTGATGTAAATATTGTGCACAGGACCGGGACCAGAGATAACAGTCTGTGTGTTTGTGTGTGCGTGTGTGTGTGTGTGTGTGTGTGCGTGTGCGTGTGTGTGCATGCACGGTGTGAGGACATGCACAGTGAATTCTTGTATGCAGAGCTTAGAGGGAATATTGCCAAAACATGCAAATACACTGCCAACAATGCTAAGAGGTGGCTTACAAATCCACCCGCCCACCCTTCCCCCCCCCCCACTGAACCTGACAGCATCCTGGCATTTTGCTCCGAGATGTAAAGCTCCTCACTCATTTCTATCAGGGTGGAAAAGGTATCAGCACAGAAACAAACGATCCCCCCCACCCCCACCCCCACAGAATCAAAGGGTTTTCCTTCTTTCTTGTTTTCCTGCTGAATTTGCACGGAGCCCCGGCGCTGTCGCTCCAACCCTCTGATAGCAGTTTGGGGCGCAAATTAATGACACCGGCGAGGCCCCTCCAGACACCACAGAGGTTCAGTGACTCGTCTTTAAACATTCATGCGTTCCTGAAACAATTTTCCCTGTCTAATCTGAGGACGTCAGCGGCGGCGTAAATTATTCATGAGCAGGTTGTCTGCCAGTGAAAAGGAAGGTTGTGAGAAAAGGAAGGGAGATCCGTCACGTCGAGCTCGGGCCACATTAGCACGCGGTCGTAAACATGCACAAGGTAACGTGCATGTGGAGAACACCAGAGCTGGAACCACAGCGTGAATCACATGGTGGTGTTTTTTTAACTGACCAGGAATGTTTGGCTGATTATTCCACGTGTAAATATTATAAATCGATGAATCAATCGGTAAATCATGCATTTAATAATTATTCCCTGTTTTGCTGCTTGGGCTCTTTCTTTAATGCCGTTTATTAAAATGAACGTGACCGTGTCAATATGATTTATTGATTTGTGTTTCATACCATTGGGGCTTAAGCTCGGTCGTGTTCTGAATTTTTTAGTCATGTGTTCTCACTGAAAACACAAATCTTTGTGAACAGGAAAAAATAAATAACCCCTTGTTTTCAAAAGTTAGCAAATAATCCATCAAAACATCTGGGCACCGCAAACTGACTCCAACAAACTCACTGAGTCAATTTGTTGGGAACTTTTTATGCGCTTGTTAAATCCACATTTAGTTTGCGAGAAGTATCAACAGACTGAAGTAGTTCTCTGTCATTTGGTTGTTTATTTCCTTTTCTTGATTTTCAAATTCACATATTTAGAGAAGCAGATGATTAAAACCTGTTGCTGTACATGTATAGAATACAGAATATATAGTTTATAGTCACATATGTTATTTTATGCAGAATAGATTTCTTGTTGTGGCATATTTAAGGGTTTATGAGCATTGTTTTGGTTTTTAAAAACTCATGAAAGTATCATTGAACAATTTTTCAAACATTGCCTTCTCTGTCATTTATTGACTGTTTTGATGTGCTAGTTGTAATTAGCTCATACACACAAATAAATGTAGAACTCATTCTTCTAAAAGAACCCAACACAGTTCATGTAATTACTTTGTTTTATGAAACAATATCTTTTGACTGAGATAACACAATTTGTATTTTTTCATTATGGAGAACTGCACTCGCAGGATTTCATTCAGCATCCATTAATCAACAGTCCAACAAATACTGAGTTGACTCAATAAAAAACAAAAAAACCTTTGTGCCACTTTTAATCCGAGCTCTACACATTTCTCTGACTGTTTTTTTCTGCAGTTGTCGTCCGTGCAGAGATGGATTATCACAGTTTGTTCATAATTCGTTAAATTTAATTTGTCACTTGGACAAATGATTGTTTCTTGGCACGTCTGTTTGCGAGTGCTCCTCAGGTTGCTCAATGACTCCGGAGGCAGCGTGCCATGCGTGTTGAAGTGACTGAAGGGCTGGCGTCCGTCGCTGCAGGTTGGCAGGAGGACGTGTCAGAGTGCTGATAAGAGCTACCTGGCTGCACCCCCCCCCCCCCTGCACTTGATGGCAGGGGTACAGTATCTGTGTCGCCTGCAGGATCACACAAGTTATCTTGGGACTTATTGGTCAAATAAATCAATTTTTTCCGAATTGTGGAAAAATGTGTGATAAAATCAGGCTTTAACCGGAAGATTTGAAGATATGGTTTCTTATATATTTCATAAATTTTCCTTCACATCCTCTGTCATCTCCAGTGTGCGTGGAGGGAGTCCTGATAGGGGATGCCAGGCTTTCATTTTCGCCACTTCATCTCGCCTGCCAAAATCAGACGCTGTCCAACTATTCGTTTTGTGTTACAAATTTATTTAAATTTCTCTTTCTGGTTTTTTTTTTACTTGCTTTGGAACAATACAAGCCGTTATGCTCAATTTCAATTTCCATGCCATTTTCTAACAATTTCCCCGGCAGCTGTTCTCGGAAATGACTTTCTGGGCAAGATGTTTTTTTTTTGTTTTTTTTTTACTTCTCTACTGGTCTTTCAGGGCCAGAATGCAATACGCTTGACTTAGTCAGGTACGGAGGCAATCAGTTCACCGGGTGTTTAATATGCAGCGCTGCATTTGCATAATAATTTCATTGGCCATCATCTGGGCTGCTTCTCTGAATAGATACCTGATGTGGAGCCTGGCGTTGCCATGGTAACTTCACACGTAACCTCTAATTAACAGGTGGCAGTTTTTTTGTAAGGTGGGATACTGTTGAACTTCTTCCATTGTCGTCGACACAATGGCTCATTCTCATCCACAGGGAAAACCCCCTCACAAAAAAGGAGAAGTGTACTGACTCACTGAGAGAGACATGAATACGTGTTTTCAAAGGAAGGCTGCGTTTCAAAGGACATGACCAACTCTGGGAAATCAGAGCTAATGTATTCATTAAATCTGCATTAATGCAGGTTTTTTTCCACTTTGGGGCCAGGACCCCACAAGAAGATAAGAAATCAGCTCTGGTTGACTTGGAGAACATGTTATTCAACAATGTGCCATACTGGTCACTTCTTGCTACCTCAGAAATACAAGTCCGATATCCAGATTTCCTTTGGGCAATTTGTTTCCCAGCTTTCTCTGATCAGACAGAGGACAGAAAACTGAATAAGGAAATGTATATGATTCATAGAAATGTCATTGATTCATAACCCTATAGCCTAAATAAAGAAACTATAATATATTTAGTGCTTCATATAATATTCATTTGTGACAGTTTATATCTCTGACATGTTGTTTCCCAGTTACTGTTGCTCCAGTTTAGTGTCAGTGGAACTGTTTTATTCTCCTGGGCAGAGCAGGGTATTTTTGGCTCATCTGAATTTAGTTTTAAGTATGAGCATTATTTGCTTGCATTGCATAAGCTAAGTTAACCCGTGAATAATCGCCCCACCGCTTAAATGAGGTTTAATCTACTTTCATGCCACCGATCCCTCGGCTTCAAACCACGCCGGAGGGATCCCCCCCACCCCCCTATTTGCATCTATTAATCTGATCATTAGCGGCTCTGAAAACTTTACATCGCTAATTTGCACAAAGCTCATTTCCATTCACGGACACGTAATGTTGATCAAGCCCTCGACACTTCCCCATGGCCGACCTGCTCATAATCTCTGATGACCCTCTGATAGAAATCTGGTGTGGTTACTGTGCCCTCCCTGCAATTAGAGACATATCTGGACCGATTAGGATCAAGAATTAACACCTTACAAATATTAGCACAGAGAATATTAACCATTTTGTGACACGTGGTCTTTCTCAAGCAATGTTTATATCAATGCAGACCTGTAAATACACATTTGCAATACCGTTGTCATGGCGACTGAATCTCCCCCGAACAGTCAGTTTTCGTAAATTGTGTAATTAAATCACGGAAAACAGATTGAAATTGAATTATTAATTAATGAAATAATCAGAAATCATCACGCAATCATCACTGACCCATTGAATTACCATCCGTTACCAGCTACTGCATCTATAGTTTGTCGTTGTGGTTTTTGTAATTATTTTTTTTCTCTCCTCAACGTAAAGCCGAAACCTGCATTAACGAACTGGTCTGTATTTATTACGGCGACACGGTGAAAGAGCGGCACCGGCTTCCATTACCCTACAGGATCTGTTTGTTTTCACTGACCAATTAGGCTTTGAAAATATTTCTCTTGGATGGTGAAGGCAGGTTTAGGTGCCTGAGGGATTTACGTATTAGCCGTGTAAACAGTGTTGCGGGCTGTCTATTAGCGGCCCAGCAGTGTTAATGATGTGTGGCCTGTGTGACTTTGTTGGATTGCATCAAAAACAGCGAGGTTAGAAAATGTCCATGTCGGTTATCTTAAAGCTAAATAATGTCGTTTTTACACGGAGAGTGCATATTTAATAATTTAACTCTTTGTGCTGTTTGAGGAGGGAGATAGAGACGTGCATATGTAGACCGTTCTGTGTTTGCTTTACAATAACACTGTGGTTACACGTATATCTATATTTCCGCCTTCAGCGCTCTCCTCTCAGTTTCCTGACCTCTTGGCAGGGAACAAATGATTAAAGAAACCTGTGCACACTGCGAAGCAGCAGGCTGCAGTGTGCACAGGTTGGAAAAATGTACTGTGGGTGGAAGAGGTGAAAAAAAAGCGAGGTTCCCTTTGCGCTTCAAGAACCAGCGTGAGTAAAAGCATTTGTCCCCATCCGCTGCGTTTACTGGAGACGAGGACTGTGGAAGACCGGGGTCGTGCTGGTGCTGTTCCCTCATAGAGGTAATACCGTTAAACACCACACTATAAAAACATACTACTCCATTAACACCCTCAAAGTACACGAGGCAGAGGACGTCTAGTCCGGAGCTAAAACTCAAAAGCAGGAGAAGCTTGACTCATTTAGAGGTTCTGACCTAAAATGACTGAATGACTGAAAAGGCTCAGACTAACAGGCACTAACTCAAAATGCAATGGTCTTAATTTCCCTGACAGCACCGAATTCAGTCTGTGTATTTGTGAGTGTATCCAACATGCTGCTGATAGATTCAGCCGAGTGGCACGGACGCTGCATCTGTTTCCAACAAGCAGCCCTTTCAGATTTCAAAGTCTGTCTCCTTCAGTCATTCCATTAGACCTGGCTGAGGACAGAGGACTTCATTAGAGCTGCTGCATTGAGTAATGTCTCCATATAAAGTCAATTTGGAAGACAAGGCATGCCAAATTACCTCTTTTCAGCTTATCCTTTAAGCAGCACATGGCGTTATTTAAACTTGACTTAAAGAAAACAGATTAAAGATTTCTGAAGAGTGTCTCGCCGCCCGCAGATTGATTTTTGTTGCTGCTCCACTTTGCGAGGTCTTCATCACGCAGTTCTCCGAGTGAATGATTAAGTTCAGACGGGGTGAAAATTATATGTACTTGAATAACTTTCATGGCCGGAGGATTACCCCCCCAATGTCGCAACCAATTCTAAATCGTGTATTTAAAAGTTACACATATTTCGTGGCCTAGAATATGCTGTTTGAGTAATATTCCTCTCAGCGATTCACTTACAGTACGCCCACTGTGCTTTTTATATTTCATTAGCCGCACGTATAGTGGAGTGATTTCAAAGAAAAACAAGAGGGAAAGATCACAGATGAAGTCAACCCTGAGAATTGAATCGGTGCTAAAACACAGTCGGTGCTCCCCAAAAACTCTTCTTGGGAGAGGGAGACGAGCGGGATGGACCACCGAGGAGCTGGGAAAATTAGGCTTTGAACTCCGCTTTGATTTTTTTTTAGGAGCTGCGGTTGGGGGCGGCGTTCCCCGGGCGAGAACATGCAAAGTCAACCAAATCAGTATGCAAAAGACTGGAACGTGAATCATTGTGCAAACAGTAGATATCTGTTTCCCCCTTTTCACAGATAATGGTGAGATTTCTCCCCTAAGAGTTCAGAAAGTTATATTCCTACATGTGTTTAACTCATGGCTTCCTCTGAACATGCATTTTGTCTTTATACTACCTCTCCAACTCCCTGAATCTATCTGTCCACATGTGTGCATTAGTGAAAAAGCCCTTTTCTTACCATGTTATCAGATGCCAGCAGCAGACATGCCTCACTTTCAGCCATGTTCCAGCACGGGGCTCTGGGGATAACAATGTTTTTCTGCGAGGCAGTTGGTCGGTTGACCACTTCTGTCACGACTGGAAAAACTCAACCGCTATGATGAAATGTTGGAACAGACACCGATGGCTCCAAAAAGTCCTGAATGTGTTCGGGCCTGTGACTGTTGCTCTAGCGCCACCAGCTGTCAAAACCTTCACTTAGTCTGGGAAATATTGACGTGTGTCAGACCTGTACTTGATTTATCAAATCTAAACATAACTTATACACAATTTATTAGACCTTCATCTCAAATTGTTTTTAAATGTTTATTTTCATTGCTCTTGTTGTTTTTTTTCTCATGTCTGTCTTAATATGATATTTTCTGCTCTCACCTGCAGGGAAGGTGCTTTAGAAATAAAGATTGATTAATGGATAAATTCTAACAAAACAAAGTAACTTATTATCCAGACCACCATCAATTGTTCATCATCAAAATGTAAGATAATAATATATACAATTTCTACCATTCTCAGTTGCATTTTTGATGAAGTGTTAATTATGAAATATGAACATTGCCAACATGCTAAACCGAGATGTCGAGCATGGTGAAATTATACCTGCTGAAATCATAGTGAAATTATTCCTGCTAACATGGGAGGCATTGGGAGCAGGTTGATATAATGACATTGGCATTTAGCTCAATGCACCACATTTAATGGGCCACATGTATTTAAAGCTTCGGGATAACAGGGAAAACTCCAGCAGAGAAAATACGTCAATGCACGTTTATTATCAGCTTGTTATTCTTACAAATCTTTGCATGATTGTGTCGGCAGCAGCGGCCACACGTCAGTCACCGGATCACTCCGACAGCGCCTACGTCCACTGCAAACAGCTCTGCTTCACTTTCTTTACTGATTAACAAAAATAACATCTGTGTGTGACGCTGCCGCTTCTTATTTAGGCCACCCATTCCCTGGAGCGCACTCTGCACAGTGTAAGAGGAAATCTGCGGCCTGCACCTCGGGGATGTCGGCTCCTTTTGGATAATCTCCACCCGCATACATATCTGCTCCTTTGGTGCTTAACGGCAGCTTTGAGTCCGCGGAAGTCGGGAGCCTCTGAATACAAACCTAATGAAGTAGATCAGTCAGACTGATGGCGAGTGGTTACACCAAAAGGGCTAAATGACTACATTTCACCACAAATTAACTTCTTGCAGCAGCGAACACAAATCACAAATTGGTGATACAATGTACAAGTGTGTAGGAAGCGCTTTATTAATTGCCGTCTATTATCCGACTAATTAGCTTGTAGTATCCGAGAGAATCTAAGCATTTGTCTTTCTCGGGCTCTGACCTTTCTGTTAATGCTAATGTGACAGTTTGAAGTCACTCAGCAAACTGTCTCAATCTTCCACACAGAGCGGTGGAAAACTGCGGAAAATAACCTCATTACATCAAATCTCTCCCAAACTCCCATTCGAAAACAGAGCAAATCAACTGTTTGCATGTTTATATGATCTCAGCACACCGACGCGCCACTGAAGTTGTGTTGCGCGATTCCCGGGTGTGTGCACAAGCTTGGATGTATTTTTCCTCCATTTCACATTCTCATCACTCATTGTAAAACACTGTAGCATAAATAATGGCAATACATTGTTGTGGAAGTGGAGAAAATCTGTCTTTTTTTTTTATGAGATCTATCACATGAATACTCATTTTATCTTTTGGCTGCGTTATTAATTACACACATTTGAAATCTGCCGTGAGCTCGATGCTCAGCATGTCCACCGAGGAGAATATAATATGCAAAAGCAAAAAAATCAAACCCTGCAACCAGCAGAGGGTCTCGTGTCCACGAGGCAGGGCCTGCAGTCCATTTCCCCACATCTTACTCAAAGTGTGCATTTGCTCTTTTCCATCCAATTTGATGAGAACAGCAGTCATGATAGCAGCGCTGAATGTCAACGAGTGAGGAAAACCGTGTTCTTTAGTTCCCGAGCAGAGGGCGCCCTCGGGGCACAGATCAGCCACGTGACAAGGTGCTGTGACTCATTTCCAGCTCGCTGGCATTAACGAGCGGTGCCCTTTCTGCTGGCAAGCGCAGTGTGGGAGCAGGCAGGCTGGCTTGACGGCGCGATAAGGAGGAGGGAGTGAGAAGGCTCCTGCTGCTTTCATCAAAGAGAAGTCAAGAGTGGAATACATTCACGGGCGCAGCTCTGCTCAGATAATTGCCTTGATAAAACTCATTCTTTGTTATGTTTGCTTACCTGTTTAACCGAGGCTGTCATGCAAGGAAATAACATGGTGGGATACTCGCGGAGATAATCACGCGTTTCAGTGATAGAGATTTGTGTTGCCCTTGTTTTAAATACTTTAACACTTTACATCTAACTTTCTCTTTGCTATCTTGTAGTACCAAAGTGAACCACACGCTACATTGGTTAGATATGATATTTGACTATAGGTAAACCCAGTAGGGGTGTTATCTCTTTTTTTTTTCACAGATCGAACGTGTCATGTTCGACACTTAATCGCTCTCTCACCTCGCTGTCGTGCCAAACTATCACTGTCGCCCATGTGTCATGTTTCCATCCCAGACACAAACCTGTGTCTACTGCAGAGTCATTTGACCCGTGAGTGAAAGCTGATTGTATCTGTTTCCATTGCAGACAAAAGCCAGATGTCAGTGGGTTTTCTGACCTAGATCCCAAATATTTCTATTTATAAGTGCATGGCCCGTTTCTTTATCTGTGAACGACCCCATATCGCATAAACAAACATCTAATCCAACTTTAAAACATTACCTTATTAAGTGCAATAGCAGGGTTTCACTATCAGAACATACAAAGGAGAAATAAAGGAAAGACATCGATTTATTCTGGCGTTATTATCTTTTAAACATCCAACAGTGGAGCGGTGTAGAAAGTAAGGCCGATTACAACAAACCAGCAGAGTTACCTCTAAATGATTCTAACAGTGATTGCATGGTTTTCATCTCGATGTACTCATGAAAGTGAAAACATGAAAGCACAAAAATGAAAAGCAGAGACTCTCTTCATGTTCTACCCATATAATTGCCAGAGGTGCAGCAGCAGCTGGTAGCCTGACCACCGCACGGCAGAAATGAAGTTATCTTCTCCTGGAGTTTGATCAAGTTTTTCGTTTCTCATCAGAAATGCTATTAAGTTATTTGCCTCTATCAGAAGTATTATTTGGCAAATCCTCTAAATACAAACGTTAATCTATAAAGGGGACTTTAATCTGATTGACTTTACTTTTAGTCTTTAATCTTACAAAGTGGCACAAAACAGGATGCATTTTTCTTTTGCTAGTTTCAGACCAACACGGGTGTTATTTTCCAGTTGCACCCATGTAAGCACCCATTGGCACGTCGGTCTTACAACGAGGTGATGTCAAACACATCGTCGAAAGCTATTGAGCGACTCAACATACACTCTGCTTGTTAGACACACGCCAATGAGCGGCTCGTGCCAGAGTGAAAAGCGCTTCCTCTGCAGCGAAGCCTTTCTCTCGCACTACCCGCTCTTACAAATCTGCAGGTACAACAGCAATCCACCAGGGGGCAAGGACACCTGGCTTTTAACGGGAGGGATGACACAGATGATTGCATTGTTACGCCCCAAAACACACCCATGATGAATGAAGAATTTACGTAGTGGTGCAGAGACCTATTTGTCCGTCACTAGCAACTATGCACTTGGTCTATGTGCTGCTTAGATCGTTAAATAAAGCCCTTCGATTTACATTTTTCACTTATAAAGCAGAACATGTGCATAACTTAGATTTGCATGGAGAAAAAAAAGACTTCTAGCACAAACCAAACCAGAGAAGGAACTCCTCTCTTGAAATAGTTTGAGAGCTAATGAGCTCAGACATCTGGCCGCACTGTGTTCCAGGTGAAAAGGCCGGCTGCCAGAGACGTGGACTGACCGGTGGCTCTGCAGAGATAAAACACTGAAGGTTACCCCTGTTCACTCCATGATGTAATCTCATAATCACTGCCACTTCAAAGTGGAAAGGACAGAGTTAGGGATCTCTTTGCAATTCAGCACATGTGTGATCCGTTATCCTGAAATCAGACACGGTCAGGCGCTGTTTTTTTTGCGGCAGAAAACCCCCTTGATTTTCTCTTCTTCATCTTGGTGACAAATGATTATTTACTGGCGGCAAAGAAATTGATTTTGCAGATGTGTTGTTATTTCGGCAGGAACAGAAGTGATTAGGATTCTTGCATATGTACACACATGCAAACCCACGCGCACACAAGGAGCTTTGGGCTCCAGGCATAGCTAATCAGCAGTGTGTAAGAAAGTAATTAGGAGCTACAGCAGCACTTCACATGCAAAATGAATCAGTTGGAAGGAAACAAATTGTGCATGATATTGACAGTTACAGCTTAAAAAAGGACTAATCTAGTGTTTTTGCAAAGTGCCACTACTATAAAAAATACCATTATTGTTTCAAACAATATCTGTTTAAACATATACAGAGGATAGGGTCCTTCCATATTGTCCTGTTCTTTTGGCTTGTTTGAATTTCATGTTACTTTTATTCGTGCTCATTATTGTAACCGAGGAGGAAGCCAAGCAACCGCTGTGAATTGACACATCTTGGATTCCAAATGAAAGTTTTGTCTCTGCCAGCACGATAATAATTGAAGATTTTTGTTCCACTCCACGGTGCAGCACTAGTGACTGGATGGACGAGTGAAAGAGAAACTCTGAGCAGCATGTAGGCCAATCCAGCGGGTTGTTAAAGGGCTTTAGATTTCACTTTTAATGAACCGTAACTCACTCTTAAAACACTGTGTGCCGCATCAAGGCCAAACACAGATAGATAGATAGATAGATAGATAGATAGATAGATAGATAGATAGATAGATAGATAGATAGATAGATAGATGGATGGATGGGTGGCTGGGTGGGTGGATGGATGGATGGATGGGTGGGTAGGTAGGTAGGTGGGTAGGGAGGTAGGTGGGTAGGGAGGTAGGTGGGTAGGGAGGTAGGTGGGTAGGGAGGTAGGTAGGTGTCGAGGTCCAAAATTACAAACCTTTTGATAGAAAGCTGTAAGCATGGGGCCTCATTAGGAGGTTTCCGACCTCGGTGTTGTTCCTGTACATTTCCGATCATTGAGTGTGAGGGGGCTGTTGTTGCTGTGGACGGACGGAAGGGGGGGCTCTCAGCTCAGGGGCAATGGCCTTCTTTGCTTACCCTGTGGCAACGCCCCTGGTTTTCAGTAATTAAAGGTTAAACGCTTAAAGAGTTCAGCTCTGGTTGAGGTTTGATGCTGCAGCAGTGCACCCACACACTCTCAGTGGTGGGTTTCACATCACATGCTCCCAGGAGGAGCGCAGAGACCAGTGCCTGTCTCCTCTCGTCGATGTATTAGTGATTAACGATTACCTCAGTGACAGATGCAGCCACGTTTCACAATAAAAGCCTTCCCCGCGTTCCACCGGTTGAACAGTTTTATTGTGAAACAGCAAGGGAAGGTTGAATTTGCATCAGCGTTTACTCAATACGGCTCTGACAGCGTGCAGTGTGAGGAGTGAGAAAAGCGAACACAGAGCGTGTTACTAATGAGATCAAATCACGCCGGAGAACACGCTGGAGCTTTTCCTGTGAGACCCTCGAAAGTAGGTAGGGAACCTATATACCGTATATAAACACATGTAATATAATGTATAATATATATATGATGTTTTGATTTCTTAAATTAGAAACTGATGTACCTGGTATGTTTATTTCCTCCTGATGTTGCTGCAATTATTTCTACATTTTTTTGAGGTCACTCGCTCATTCGTTCATTTATTCATCCTCACACTTGTTCCATGTTCTCCTCCGTCGTACCTGTGACAGCATGTAAACACAACAAGCATCTGTGCTATCAGTCCTAATCCTCCTCTCGGAGCATGTTAGCGGGCTGCACAGCTGACTGTTGACAATGCTATCAGCGTATGTCAGCTGGCTATTGAGTTGCAAAATGTTTCTCCCTTTGAGCGTGATTCGTTGTGCATGGGGGAAATCTAATTAGCCACCATCATTGGAGTTTGGAGCTTGACTGACATTGATGCACTCCACGCTGACGCTTCCTCTCTTATAATTCCCAGACTCACCCACCCTTCGGTTTCATTTCTTTTTGCCCATCACTTTCATGTTCATCCTTTTAGCCGTTTCTCTACAGTGTGACACAGATAGATACACTGAATTTAACCAGGGGCTAAACGTGGAAGCGGATCCACTGACATCTGTATTGCTGGAGCCCTGCTTCCCTCAGACAGATGCTTGATTTGGGTTTATTTTAGTTTTGAAGTGATAAACAAATGATACAAAACTGGCCCTGAAGGTAAAAGTGTAGTATTTCTATTGACGTTTTTTTCTATTAAATTTACCTGTTCTCCTTTCTTTCTACTAATGAATGTAAATAATTGAGTCCAGCCAGTTTAAAAAAGGACCACGCTGACCATGCTGCATGGGATCAAGGGTAATTAAAGCAACAGAGGTCATCTATTTCTGCTCTAGAGCCACATTTGCTTAGACAGGCGGCGCAGGCTCCATCTCAGCTTCTGTAATAACAGCAAAACTGGGGGAATTGAATAAGAATTCGATCGATACCAATTCACAGCTGTCCACGACTTAAAAAATAGCCCTTGCTCACATGAAAAACTCACCGATAGGTAAATCATAAAATATCGGTGTATTTACAGAGTGTATAGTAAATATAGATCACTGTCCACGCGGAAAATCTATACGCTTGACATCCGCAGTGAGACCGTGAGGTTATTTCTCCGGCTCAATTCGCTTCTAATTAGCATCGCTGCTATAACTTTGCTCCGCTGCCTCATTTTTTATTTCTAAATGTGAAATCCATTCCTTAAATCTTTTAGTGGGGGATTTTGTTTTCCCACAGCCTAAGGACTGTATTTGTTTTGTGCTCCAGTCGGATCCCGGGGCTCAGATTTGTGCCGTGTCAAAGCATTGACCTGCTTAGGGTGGTGAAATCTACCTAGCCAGGGTTAATATTACAGCTATAAAGTATTTATCTGGGATCTGGGTATTACAAATAGAATCAGAAAGGTAGAAGAGCACATAGCATGTATTAGCATATTCTCATTCTTTTCAGTAAGGTATTAGAAGTATGTTGTGATCCCTATTTTTATATATTTTATATATACGAACGCTGCCGTCTTACACCGATGAAGTCATTTAAACTTCTGTGCAGTAGTGATCGGGAGGTGGAGCCACTAAAACCTAATTAATAACTAATTAAAACCGAAATGAAAACTTGGACATACATCATTGTGATGAGAAGTACCTAAAATAAAGAAACCAACTTTGAGATAAATGCAGTTGATGTTCATTTAGACTTTGTAGTTCAACGCATGTCCCATGCGCTAACATGGATGAGGCAGGATTTACGACCTATTCTGCAGCCAGCCACCAGGGGGCGATTGAGGCCCAAATGACGTGCATGCTGAATACAACCTTTTTGTTACAAAGATAAATTTCCTACTTGCACATTCATTGACAACAGCACAAACCTGAAAGAACAATTAAGTGGACATTTATAACCTAATCAGAATTATTTGTTGGCCGCGACAGAAATACAACAGTTGATTCTTAAATTTAAAAGATACAAAGCTACCGGCGTCTCCTTGTTTCTCTCTAAAACTAATGTTTTTCTGTCGCTGAAGCTTCTGCCCCTGAAAGGTATCGGTGCAATAAACACAGTTTTCACTACACATGGCCTCAGGGATCAATCATTTGACGTTGACAGTGTTTCCCATCGGCACGAACATTAATCAAATAACCTCAGGTGTGGTAGACAACAAAAAAATATATATATATGTTTTCATTATGCCTGAAAAAACATTGAGGCTGCATCCAGCCTGCGTCGTACTGTGAGATATTGAATCGACAATTACAAAGGCACCCGGCGCAATGTGAGTTTAATGACAGATTTTAAGCCGGGCTGAGATGACGGCGTGTTGCGTAATGGCGTCTCCCCGCAGGGTAAAGAATTGTGACCATCTATTGGAGGCTGGTTGGCTGAGCCAGTCAGATTGATCACAATGGGAGCAATCTCCTCTTCCCCCCAGACACTTGTTTGGTTTGTGTTTGAGAGCAGTGTAACTGTTCCAGTCATCTCTATCAGAGCACACTCCTCTAAACCTGCAGCACTCATCGGCAGCGCGCAGGAGTAAACACAACCTCACACAGGACGAAGCTGTGTGCAGCCAGTCACTTAAAGATCTACCCTCGCCTCTCTCGCACAACCACACACAACACACACACACACACACACAACTTATTACATTGTGCTTCAGCGTGAGAGTAGTTATAGAGGAACCTAATCCATCTTTTACAGCTGATACTGTAGCTGAGCCAGAGGGTTTGGCTCCAAGTCAGTTCATCTGCAGACAAAGCTCTGCCTTGACTGTTCTGTGCACTCGTTCTGTGTGTGTTTGGGTATTTGTAACCCAGTGTGTGTGTGTGTGTCTGTGTGCATGTTCGAGTATAGGTTCCATTAGCATTTGCAATGATTTAAACCCAATCATGCTGAATGTAGCAGAGGGGATTATGGTTGTAGAGGCAGATGTCAGCAGCATCCCGAAAACATTGGGCACAAAAGGCAGCACTGTCCTCGTTCTTTGCCGAAAATCCCTTTTACAAAAAATACAAACAAATGCGGCGACCCCACTCAGCGGTGTGTGGGTGGGCAGACAGAAAAGTTAACTCGGCTCGACCTCCCTGATGAGCTCCCGATACGAATGTGGAGCAGAGGGAAACACCTGGAGCCACGTGGACGTTGTGGCTTCTGCACTCTTGTTACGCATCAGAGAGCAGAATGATCCATAATACATACAAAAAAAACACACACACACAAAAAAAAAACAGAGCCAGATTTGTAGAATGTAGGGCAAGACGAGGAGCAGGGAAATGGGCATAACTAATATCATTGATGTTTGTGGAGAAACTACAACATAATCCCACGCACATGACAGGAGCGCGCTATTTATTCCGGCTCTCGGGGGCATTCACCGTGTCATCTCACAAGTGAAAATCATTGAGTGTGGCGCTCGCGTCGGCCAATCATCAAGCGTTTGTAGTATTGACTGAAAGTGCAGTGCGGTGGTTAACCACACACAGGAAACTTACATATTGGCTTAGTGAGAATGATGGATGGCGTTTGCAAACGTTTGACACCCACCTTCTTCTTTTCTGCCCGGTTTTATCTTTATCTTGAAATTAATTTGTGACTGAAGCTCTCGTTTGACACTAAAAATGTAGTTTCATTGTTTTGTATGACATTTTTTAATTTGCTATGTTCCTTTGCAGAGTGAGCACTTTATTAGGGACGCCTGTACACCTAGTTATCCAATATGACTAATTGCTAAATCCAGATTTTCATGCACACACACTCATAAATATCAGTCCCAGATTTTTTTACATCTAGCTTTTTCTCTGAGAAATCAATGAAAACACATCGCACAATGTTAAAGAAAGTTAAAAAAAAAATGGATCCCAATCCTTCTCTTCAAGAAAATGTCATAAAGTCTTTTTTCCAAACAAAATTAAATAAAAAACCTGAAGATAATTCCTGTAATTCACTGTGAGATAACAATGGTTGTATTTGTGTAAAAGAGGGTCAGGGTGGGTGAACATGCGTCTCACAGGTGAAGTCGACCTGAGGTGCTGGAGGTGGATGTTGTTGCCGCTGAGGAGACAAATAATGACAACGTTCCAACAAGTGTTGATACTCTGTGTCAAGTGTTAAGTGTACTGTAAAAAAAAAGAAGAAATAAACCTTAACCCTCAGTGTCTCATCCTATAATCACAGTATAATCATGGTTTTAATGTTTTCTCCTTTAAGAATAGATTGCTAGAAAAACACCACTCTCACCCCATGATTCAAGCTTTTTTTTACAAACTGAAACACTAAAAGGTCGTTTAATGACGGTTATTTGACACCAGTACTTTTCTTATTGAAAGAAAAATGCAGGGGAGGAGAGATTATTAAATCTGATATTCTGGCGGAGGTTAAGCAAACAAAGGCCACAATTACACGCTTATACCAGAGATAGTGACGGGGGTGCAGTGGTTAGCGCCATCGTCTCACAGCGAGAGGGTTCGAACGTCGGTGTTCTCTGGGTACTCGCGCTTCCTCCCACAGTCCAGAGACTCGCAGCCTCTAAATTAAACTATTGTGAGAAAGTCAGTGTGAATGTTTGTTTGTCTCTATACAAACATTTTATGTGTCGTGCCATTGTAGGATTAAATAACAGCCCAAATTCACAAACACATCTTCTTCTGGTATTACATAAAGACCACATGGAGAAAAGGGAAAGGAGAAGAAACACATATCAAAAAGGAGAGAAAAAGAAATTCCAAAAATCCAAATGATCAAATGTACAGAACCAAAATTTGCATTATCGGGGAGCGAAGGGGAACTCGGCTCCTCTGAACTGCTCTGAAACGTCCTCCACTTTGTGACAAGCTACAGACTTTGATTTTCCTGAAATGAATAATAATAGTAGGAAAAAACAAGTAAATGTGTGTTTTTCACTCATTAAAATACCAAATGTGAAAATGTGTCTCCACTAATTAACACAATGCTGCGTCTCCTGCTGCAGCAAGTCACACACGTGTTGACGTTGAACTTGTCTTCACGGAGTTGGCGCAGCCGATGTGTTTGAACGGTAAATGTCAGAATGTTAACACATAATAGGGCTCCCGTCAAAGCAGCTGTGTAATGTGAATACTGCACATAACATATATATATATATATATATATATAGATTGATTCAATAAAGGGCTGTTTCTGCTTATTTGAGTCTCTGCACATTATCCGTATTAATTCATACAAATTAAGTTGTCAAGCCAATTTTTTGAAGGTACTACAATTTGACTTGAAATTACACACAATATTAAGTTGATCTAATTATCAGCAATATCGTTTCATCATAACTCAACATTTATTTTAATGAATAAATTGGATTCTTTTCCTCTTGCAACCATGCATTTAATGAAGTGATGGTCCCCTGAATTACTTTTAACAGTGTATAGTAGATTAGTCCATATTTCTCACCTGGGCTTAGCTCCAGCTCCCACCACCCTCAGAGCATATAAGCGGAGTAGATAATGGATGGATGATTTAACATAGATGTACAGTTACATTTTAGAAATGTGATATCTTTTCCCCCCCTCGTTTACATATATATATATGTAACATATATTTAAAGCATGTAGAGCAAACGCATGTGAAATGTTCACGAGTTCTCTTTCAGCCCTGTGAGACCTTAACACGCTTTAAGACCGCTGGAGATCTGAATGCACCCGAGTCGAGTTCCCTCCATGGAGCATGTGAGTGATCCGCATGATTCTGAGAGGATCGGCAACTCACGGACAAAAAGCCTCCTCTTACACAATGTGTCCGGACAAGACTCTGATGTTACATACATCTTCACTTACCCATTACCAGGGAGGAGCTGAATTATTCAGGTCACTCTTGCTTCTGCTGTGGTGACGTAATCCGCCGCCGCCCCCCCCCCTGTCTAAAGTCTTGGCACCTTGGTAAAGTTGTTGGCTGTTGACAAATAAAACGGAATCGGTTGTAGTACTGACTTGTGCCAGGGCCGTATTTTCTTTATCTGTTGTCATGGATCCAAAACAACACAGTTGAACTTAATTGCGTTTTCATTGGCACTAGTCCTGAAGGGGCATGTAAACGATACAGAAGAGGATAAAGGCTTTACGCACCTCGCTGACAAGCTGCGCCTCTGCTGGGCTTTATCCTCTCTCTCTCGCCATCTTTCTTTATTACAGTTTACATATTACGTCCTCTCAAGGTACAGTTCAAACAGCCCTGCTAAATTCGTAACGCGCTGCATCATAGCGCGGGGCAGCCAAGTCTGTGCTGCGGCTGTCTGGCACCAGACGCTGCTCGCAAAAAAAGGGGGAAGTGTAATGAATAATAAAAGTGGCAGAAGCGTCTCTGGTGATTCGTGGGAGATATTGTTTTGATGGCTCTCATAACCTGTTTGGTGTCTCCAAAACAGCCGGGGTGATCTCCATCAAAATATTAAGCCATCTCGCTCTCTTTTAGTCGGAGAAATCCCAAAATACAACACTGACAAATACACATCATCTGGGTAGAGAATTGTTTTGGCTCCGCGTCTCCATCATCATTAGATTACCACAGAAACATAACTAGAGACAGTGTTAAACTCTCCTTTATGGCCTCGCCTTAACATTTTAAAGTAAATCTGTAAAAAAAACAAAAAAACGCTTGTAAACCTGTATCTTTATCCCCCCGGTGGTCAAATTCTGTCCGATTCTATTAAGCAGCACATCATATGAAATGTGGAGCAATGAGGAATGAGGCATCATTACTCAGTCTGAGGTAAAGCTCCCTGCTGAAACCTCTTCATGGAGAAATATTTAGCTCTTGTTTATTGGACCTGCTGCAGCGTCCACTCAAACCAGGCTCACCTCATTAATACTTTATTAATGGATTCATTCATCTAATCATCATCTTCATCCCACCGCTGTGTTATGACATTAACGATGATAATAATTGCCGACCCCGTTTGTCAGATACCTGATCCGAAAATACCGGGGACGTGGATTTAGAGGAATCAATGTGACACTTATACTCACTTGTCGATTTATTAGGTACACCGATATGTAACGACTGCAGTATAATACAACAGGCCTGCGGTGATCCTCCCTTCCTGAGGATTATAATCTTTTAATTACTAAGTGTAGATTAATGTAACCACTGCTAATTCTTTCCTCGTGTCGGATAGAAAGTTACAGAGCGTTGCCGCTGTGAGAGCTCAGGTCTCTGGCTGCAACACTTTAGATGATCCTGTGCAAAGTTGGCTGGGCTGTCGACTTAAGTTGTTATGCTGCAGGTGCCTGTAAACGTGGAAAACATCGGGCCCAGTTCAGGTTCGGACAGAAAAAAAAGAAAGCTTGTCCGTTTGCCTCAGGCTCGGCTAATTTTCTCTCAAAGTTGGATGCTTCACCCCAATTCCAACCGACTATTGTTTGTTACGTTTTTAATTTAATAAAATAACTGCAAGAAGAAGTTTGAAGTCGATCTGATTAGCGAAATTGTGCCCCTGCAGGCTAAATGAACAACTGGCCTTCATTGTGTTTATTCATTTTTGGGGGGGGGGGGGGCCAGAACAAACACAAATAACCACAGTAAACAAAAAGTTGAGAAGTTGTCCTGAAGACCTCAATTAGCATTTTTTGCATATTTATGCTGACTCTGAAGAAAGTGCCTATGGCGATGGGGAATGACAGTGTGGTGGCACGACGCGGTTAAACAGAGACATGAAGCCAATTACAACCCAGCTGGAGTGAAGCTTCTTATTTACGCAGCTTTCGCTCGATGGAATATATATCAGCTGTTGATTCTTTCTTGATGATACGTTAAGTCTAGTGCAAACACACCAGACGATCATCGTAAATAGACTTGATGGATGAAACCGTTATTTACCCTGCAGGTGCCGTGCCGGCTTCCTCTGTGCTTGTACGGAGAGATAACAAGGCAAAAGAAAATGGAACATGCTTCAGAAAAAATGGCTTTGTGTTTCAAACGGGGGAAAGATAATCTTTGTTTGCCTTCTTTTAATCCGGTGTGGAGGCTCTTTTTCAGTGAACCTCTAAATTATAGATCACCAGAAGTGGAAAGGCGATATAAAGAAATGTGTCGGTTTGAGGGGACACGCGGGGGTTAATGGTACACCATGTAGATGTCTGGTATTATTCCAGGTTAGAAGAGCAAATCTCATGAATATTTAACCTCTGTGGGCCGCTGCGAAAACTCATCCTTATTCTTCAAGAGCAGCGCTTAAAGTATTATCTCTTCAGAAATAGAAAAGATTTTTCCCAGTCTGCCAATATTTCTTCTTCTATCGCTATTGTGTACACGTGTGCTCGTGCAGACACACACACACGCACACGCCCAGGAAGAGAAAGCAGAAAGAAATCTCTGAAGATGAAGAGGAATACATCCCCTTCAGCGGTCTCAGGCTGTGTCCGTCTCCCCTCACCCTTTTCTTCCCCTCTGTTATCTCCCGTCCTTTGAAACAGCACCTGTTACAGACTCGCGGCTCGGGAACTCTGTCGTGATGTAGTGCGCACTCCCGCGTGATACAGTGCCAGCTCCCACTTTAACATTCAGCCCCGCTGATGTGCAAGGCAAACAAGCCGGGACGTCTTCATCCTCCATGAGCTTAATGACTTCTCAGAGCACGGCAGATAGAGCACGGCGGACCAGAACATTGTGTGCCGTGTTGTTCCTCCTGCCGCACGTCCACCAAAATATTTTATGTTTGTTACTTAGCTCAGATCACATTTGATAGCGGGCTTGTGTGAGTGTGTGTTTATCTTGATGAATGACAGTAAGAGAAGAAGAAGGAAAAAAAAAAAAAGCGGCAGCAGCCTTGTTTACTGTCTCAGCTGATGAAAATGTAATGATCCCTGCAGCAGAATGGGGACATTGCAGCAGCAATTATAGCAGGGTGCAGCTCGAGAAAATAGAATATACTGTAAACACTATTTAGCAGGGCCGCTAATGTATGCAGGATAAGATCCAAAAAGTAGTGAAACGTTGTAATAGAAATGAGGACAGCGTAACCTTAGCTAAGTGTATTATATTTATCAAAAGAGTAAAAAGGCTGATTTACCATAATGAGGCCCTTGTTGCCTGTAGTTGCCTGATATTTGAGACTACATTTGTTTGACTCGCAGTTTAGACCAAAGTGTTATTAGTGCTTCAATCATACATCACACTTTCCACGTCCGTAGCAAAGCTGCAGGTGCATAGAAGCCACATTTTACTACATTATGTGCTCAAAATGCTAGTGCATGTGCACTTGATTCAATTCCTCCCCACGCTTTGATTATTTTGTGCATAGAGAGCGAGCACCACAGACCAGCCTTTCTCCCCAAATGTCAAACCAGCCTCCCCTAAATTTGGAGTGCGCCCATATTCTGACCTTTATGGTAAGCGCTCGGTGGTAAACGGCCCGTAGCGAGCTGACATGCAGGGTTTAGCGACTTCATTGTGTCATTTTTCTCACTTTCCCGAGCCAAGTGTTGCAGTGAGAAAAGGCAAAGAGAAGAGAAGAACAACACCGTTTGCTTTTCACACAGTCCTACTCTTCAGATTGTTAGAATTTCCTTGTTGGATTGTGACAAACGTGGTGTATCAGTCGCTTCATCTGGGGACTTTTAGCTGCACAGACGAGAGTAGAGTTGTTCCAAAGGGTAAATCTTGTAGAACGGCAAGTAGAAGTGTCTCCATGTATTTTGGTATATATTTTGTATTAACACCTTATTTATTTATAACGATATGTTGGCACATGTATATTCTTGCAACATGTCTAACAAAGTTTTCAGTCAATCCACATATTCCAAGTGCTCAAGGTATTAAAATGTGACCTCGATTAATAAAGATATACATAAAAACGTCTAACTTCTATGTCCACATTATGTTGTACCCACGTATTCTCAGTTATTTCAGTGGAAAGAAAAGTTCCACAGTGACAGTCGTCCTTCTCGCTTTACCTCTTTCTTTTTTCTTCGGCTTCCTTTTAGAAAAGTTTAAAACACAGACACATCCTGACAGCGGCATATCACTCCTGCAATGTAAACAGCTCACACACAGTAACAGACATCCATCAAATTCGCTCAAGGTATAAATCATGTCCACTCTACCTGCACTGCTGCACAAGACTGATAGGAATATGTACGGCGTCTGTGATAAAGGAAGAAGAAGACTGTCTTTATTGGCCTTGAGTGTGTGTGTGTGTGTGTAGGTCTGTGTGTGTGTGTGCATGTTTAAACCATGGAACAATCTATGGCAGATTTCCGCCAACTCATAGCCCATTCTTCCCTCGTAACCCATCAATAACAATGAGCGAAGTGTCAACCCCTGATTAGGCTTTGATATTGAGAGTGAGGTTCGGATGTGCGCGCATGTGCATGCATGTATGTGAGACGTGCACGCGTTTGATTCCTTGTTATAAAAGCAATTGGATCACTGCACGTCTGCTTTTTTTTTCTTCTCATAAAAAATGGATTTTAGTTAGTTCATCCTGACCTTCCCAGTGGTGGAAATTAGGCGGCTGTGCAAAAGCAAATACAGCTTAAATCTACCGGGTGCCCTCGGCCTCCTTCCCATTCTGTATTTATACACTTGATGAAATAGGAATGTATCACGGAGCGCAGCAGGTGCCGTATCTCAAATTAAAATACCACAGCAGTCGACCAACGCCACACAATGAATGGGATTTATTTCAATATTCAGCAATTACCATAATGCCATATTGCATCCAATGCTTCCCATGCATATGCAAATCTTTTATTATGCATGACTTGTAGGTCAAGTTATGGAAATGGGAGGTCACGCCCAATTCAGTAACACTTAACAACATCAACTGCGCCAGTTGGTGTGCCATGTGAAATGTAAGACGTGGTGAGAGGATGCCGCGCGGCCAAATAACCGTCTCCTCTGACAGTGACACTGGAGGAAGTCATTTTCACAAAGTCAGGTATTGAAGGGAAATCGTTTTTCAGTCCAAAGTTACTGCGTTTCTGTAAACAACCCAAACATTATCGTGCATCGCTGAAATTAATTAAGAGCCAAGGTTTGCAGCACGCGGCGTCTCTTCTTCTTTGGTGTAGTAGAATGTCTATGTCATGTATTAATGGCCACGTTGAAATAGGTTATTCATTTCGTTTTGGCACGAACAGCAAACCTTGAAAAGCTGGCGATAGTGAATTGCTCAGGGCGAGCCAGCGTCAGTTGTACATACAGAACGTTGAGATAAATCAAGACACGCTGCTCGAGAGCCTTTCATATGAACAGTATGAACCAAGACTGTGCTTAACCCTTTCTTTTTAAGTGGTGGAACTGTGCTATTGAACCCTGCAGGAAGCCAAATATTTCCATTAGGGATGGAATTATCCCCGCGACTGCCAGTCACCTTCAAAAACCATTCAGCTTTGAATCACGGGGAACTGACTTCGGTGAACTGTAGCTTGGAATATAAAGTAACTGCCTTTTATTTTTAATTGCATACACACAAACCCGGTAAACACACGTTGCAAAAAGTCTAAAGCTACATCTACTAAACGATGTGTTTTGATCAAATATTCGCCCTGTTGAATTAGCAGAACATTTACTTTGTTTAATCCTAATGCTACATATGCAGCGAAAATGACAAAACAAGGACGTTTTACTACTTTATTTTAATCACGGCTCATTTCCTCTTCAGATGCTTCGGGACGGTTCACTGGTGCGATGAGATAAATTACTCAAACGAGAAAACAGTCTCAGCGCAAGGTCCATTTAGTTCTGGAGCCTTCGACCACATGATGTTCATCAGCATATGCAGTTTGCCCCGGTGCTATGGACGTAGATGTTAATATTTCCATTTACACTCCATTACATTTTTCTCTGAATGTAATTTGCGAGGTGAAATATGATTTTTGAACCTCAGCTTCGAAGTGAGCGTGGATGAGGAGTCCTTTAAGGAGCAAGGAAACGTTTGGGGACATGTGATTATTTGCTTTCTTGACGAGAGCAGGAGGAGAAGATTGAAACCATTCCCGTGTGGCTCACCGATCGGTGGTTCGATCCCCGGCTCCACCAGTCAGCATTCCCAAGTGTCCTCCGGGCAAGATACTGGACATACCCCAAATTGCCCCTGAATGCTGTGTGTATGAATGAGTGGGTGAATTTGAGTGGTCGATAACACTGTAAAAGCGTTATATAAACACAGTTCATTTAGCATGTCTGTTCTGCATGAAGCTACAGCCAGGAGCCGCTTAGCTTAGCTTAGCATAAAGACTGGAAACCTTCACACTTTCCAAAATGTAACATAATTTGATCCCTCAATTCTGTGTAATCTTAATTGAATCCACCCGAAACAGAAGTATTCAAAGGATAAGTTTTGGCTGTGTGGGTGCGAGTCGACAACAGGAGCTGCTACAGGTTGAGAATGAACTTTGAACTTTATTTCAAGTTCCATCCATTATCGATATCGCTTATACTTTGCGGGTTGTGGGAGGAGCTAGAGCCAATCCCAGCGGACAGTGGGCGAGAGAGGCGGGGACACATAGAGACAAATAACCATTCATCACTTCCATTGAGAGCGTCCAATTATCCTAACCCCATCTTTAAACTGTGGGAGGAAACCAGGATTTGATCAAGTAACCCGTGTGGCGGCACCACTAACCACTGCACCACCGTGCCGTCCAGCTGACTAATTTATTGCTTTTAAACAAAATCACTCAACTCATACTGTGAAACCTTGAACTGTATTTTATCAGACCCTCCGTCGGCCGCGCAGCAGAATTGCACACGTCGCTAAAAACCGCTCGTCAGCAAAAACGCTGCTCAAAGTGAGGGATTAAGCCCCTTTCGGAACTCTGCATTTTACAATTTATCCTGCATCAATGACAACCAGATTTTTTTGCAAGTTGCACGTCTGCTCAGCAACTCCAGGAGCAATTCCCACCTCCAACAAGCCGTACTGCCTCCGCGGCGCCTCATCACTTTACACCTCATATGGAGTTACTTTATAGGACATGTGGCAGCTAATATGGATGGGGGCGTAGGAAGCGGAAAAAATGAAAAAAGTTTGGTCGCCTCCGTCACTTCCCCCATCCCTTCTCTCCTCCTCGAACCGCTCATGCCTTCCCCCCCCCTTTAGCTCTCGAGCCATCCTTTATTTTTCTTCGTGCTAATTAACAGGCAGGGTAATTAGTCGCGAGGCAGTGATCCCCACCCCTCCGTCATCCTCCAGATTTAGAGGTGTGTTTTCGCTGTGACTGGAACATGTGTTAAAAGCAGCTGGGAAGTCTCCGAGCCGCGAGGGGAAAACATGCTCTCAGTCTATAGCTGCTGTTCATACACACACACACACACACACACACACACAGTGGCTGCAGGATACAAAACATACACACTCAAGGAAGCTGTCATGTGTGTGCCCCACTCCACAAATGCACACACATCTGGGTTCACTGCGAGATGTTTACCCCCCCCTTTTGAAACACGCCGACGCGCACACACACGCACACGAGCCCTTCCTCTCCCAGTTTCCCCCCCCCTCGCCGGAGTTGCACGCCCCCCCCCGAACACATACTCAAAGCGCGTCATTATCTCACATTGTTTATCAGCTATTCAGGCATTCGACGCCATGTTCACACAAACACTTTTTTACAAAGCTTTGTTTGCATCTCACTGAGCGATGGCTTCGCCTCGCACTGCTACAAAGGCGGCAGGAAGCAGAGAGATGGAGCCGTAGACAAACAGAGAGCGGGGCCCATACGTAAACAGATAGGCCAGACAGGCTTTTCCGCCTTTGGGATTGTGATTCAGAATACTAACAAGGCGCCTCGGCTACCTCACACCTTCTGTCCCTGGGCGTGAGCAGAGTGATTGGGGGGGGGATCGATTTACCCTTGGAAGCTGACTGGCTGCCTCGGGTGCCTCCCTGACTGCTGCGGTGCGATCATTGGCTGTTTCGCTGACGGAGGAGGGACAGTGATTTTTTACGAGATGATTCAGCTTGAGGACGTAGGGCTGCTCAAAGATTATATGTGTAGCGTCATCAGTCAACGCTACAGGTTTGTTTTGATGTGCGTGTGACAGATTTTCCGAACTAATACTTAGTTTGAACGCGGGCTGCAAGACGGATGCACGTGTCAGTACTCCGCCCCTTTCTCCCCCTGTGGTCCCGACTTAATTTTCTCCAGCATACAAAAGCAGTTTTAATTTGGTAACTCGTCTAGTATCTCTGCATCAGTCATTTGGACTGTGCTTTTGCATATTCCATTTCACTGTAAATGCCCGCTCTGATTTAATGGTCTGTCTCTGTGGTGATTAACGATAACTTTCAAATGGATATTCGCTTTCGGAATTTTTCATTAATGCATCTGTTTCTGTTCACTTAAATTATGTTGATTTTTCTTCCCCAGATTTTTATCCTGAATTAGATATTGGGTGAATTATGAATAATGACCCTGATAGTCCAACTGATGTTATAAATACATCCATTCATTATCTTATCTGCTTATCCTTGTTTTGAGGGTTCAACATTCACACTTACAGTCAATTTAGAGTCTGATGTCTTTGAGCTGTGGGAGGAAGCTGGGTTGGGGGGGGGGGCATGCAATCCGGATTCAAATCAGGACCCTTCTTGCTGTGAGGAGACCGAGCTAACCACTGATCCACCGTGCCACCATCCAACTGACTCACCTTCATTGTTATCACGTCAATAGATTTATTGGCTTTTTTCTGATTTCCATCGGTTTCATTAATAATCATCTCCCCAAAATATCTCAGGGAAGTCACCCCGACAATATTGCTGTGTTATTTATATCATGGTTTTTGCTTCATTACTGTCATATTAGGTTTTCTCACCCTGTAGTCTACTGAAAGCTCTGTGTATTGTTCTGTGGGACAACACATCACAGCATCATCATGTGTACATACGTGTGTGTGTGTGTTTGCATGAAATATAGAGCGGTGAGAGACAGTTTGGAAAATACGAGGGAATTTGCATTTGGTATTTTTTCAAGTTGATTTGAGGTCAAATGAGAAATAATGACAGTACAAAAATCAAGTTCTTTATCTCCTCCTCTTCGTGTGTGTGTGTGTGTTTTGCTTATTAGTTTTGAAATGAAATGACACAGAGTGCGAGGGTTGAAGATTTAAGGGGGTTTAATTCGAGGATATTTTTCACACCTCAGTTGAACGGGTAATGAAGGCCACGATTTAAAAGGCGCCGTTAGGGAGATTTTTACTGCCACATAACGCAAAATGACCGTTTCGCCGATCACGCCCCCGCAGCTCGACGGCGGTGCCAATCACTCTGAGCGGCGCCGAGGTTTCAAAAGCTTTGCCCCATTTGCTGTCTGGCACATCCATCATCACCATCAAGTATTTTCTTTTTTACATCTTTCGAGTTTAAGACAATTAAAATGTCTGAAAAACAACTAAACTCGTGTACTTACATCATCCAAAATGTTTCCGACAATGTGCAAACCCAGAGAAATCCATCACTTTCTTCAAGTTAATGAGACGTTTCAATTTTGATCGCCTTTTTAATTGCATTATTACCTGTGGCTTTAACAACCAGGGGAAATGAAAGGAAAAACACACCGCCAGCATTTCTGTCTGCTGCATAATGTGAATAAAACTAATTCATCACTTCATCTGTGAACCGGATTTGAGTTGTGTCAGTATTTAAACTCCCATGATCCCGCGCTGCTCCACAAACTGGGTCTAATATTCTTGTTTCAATTTAGCGACCCCTGATTGCTGGGGTTAGATATTCCACGTGTTGTGCTTTGAGGTTGGTCTGTGTAAGTGGAGGTGCACTTAAATTGCCACCGCATCACCTAATGTGCAACATCACTTACGCAGCTCCACCCAACGCGGCCGGAGCAGCTTCCTTTAGAGAGAGAAGCAGAAAAGAAAATTCACTAAACAGGTGCAAACTGAAAAGAAACGGCCGCCTAATGAAAATGGTGCGGCAGCTGCATTAGCAGTACCAGCAGCTCTGAGCCGAAAATTAGACGGTCGAGTATTCTATTTATTTCCATCAGTTGTGCGGCGGCTCCACAGAGCAAACAGACGAGCTAATAAACTGCACATATTGAGCCGGGCAAATTGAGCTGAAACTGCAGCTCGAGACGTAAAAAAAAAAACAGCAGAAGTATGACAATCTATCACAGTGTTCACTCTGATCCCGGACTTAACCAACAACGTGTGATCTCCACTGCTGCTCGGGTTTTGTTTTTTACATCGCTCACTTATCATCGTCGTTGTTGTTGTGGTTGTTGTTGGCGGCGGCGGAGTCGTTGTTTGTTTGTTCCTCCGAGCCAAGCTGAATACGAATAAACGGCTCACTTCTTGCCTGCCACTCATCCAATACTTAATCCTATATGTGGGATCCGCGACGCAGGTAGACATGTAGTGGTCAGATATTGATGGACAACGTGTGAGTGTAACCTCCCCCCCCCCCACACACACGCACACAAACACACACACAGTTTATCGCCGGTAAGTCTGATGCCTGACGGAATAAAGAGAATATGGACAATTCTGACGCGTCGCTCACTCATGTACGAGTTTATTCTGAAGCAGACACATCAAAGCAAATCCTCCGATTGTCTCCCGTAAGCCGTGAAAGAGCAGAGGGACGGATCAGCCCACTGGATGTGGTCACAGCGCGGGAGACAGAGGGGAAGAAAAACGCTCAATTCTTCTTGGAGAGAGAGAGAGACACGAATATTGAGGATTCTGCCAAACTGTGGCTTGAGTCCCGAGGAAAAACGCTTCAAACTGATTGTGGCGTGTTTTATCTTTATTTTTTAAGTTTTTTGTGACACTTTTCTAATCATTATTGGGAAAATGCCTGATTATTAACAAGAATTATAGACCGATTTGACTAATTGGTGTAAATCTGTGGCGAGAGTTCATTCTCCGCCGGTCGGTAATGTGAATGATTTGAAAGCTCATTATTTTCCGCGGCTTTGTGGCTCGACGGTGTCAAAAAAAACACCGATCTGCCACGTTAGAGAGCATTCACCTGTTTCAATGTTGCCGGCTAATCGCTTTATATGCATCATAATGTGAAATAACTGATCTTTTATCCTTTTCTGCAACATATTGAGCCCAGATTTCAGAGAGTCATATTTCCAGTTGGTGTATTGATGACAGTTGCTGAGGGATTTGCAGGCATCGAGCGTGCAGGGATATTTATTTGATGATGAAGGAAAATATCTGGACTCTGCCAGGACTTTGTTTAAACGAGGCTTCCAGTTCCGCTGTAGATCTTGCGCCTGGGCCTGCATCACGCCAAGCGCCCCTCATCCCAGTTCCCCCGTCTCTTCCACTGGGACCTGGCATTCCTGTCAGTCATGTGCTATCAGCGAGAGTGCAGGCGCTGCTCAGGCCTTGCCCAACTATCTTCCCCCTTCCTCTCTTTCTTCTCACCACACCCCTCTTGACAGTTCCCGTGTATCTCTGTCCACCACCTCGGTCCTCGGTGAGCACTCCACTCTCTCCCGGCCATTATGCTCCTTCTTCCGTCCGGGTTCCCCCTGCACTCAACTTTCCCTTATCTGAAAGTCTCCTCCCGCTGATAAATTCATGTTGTATTTTATTGCTGTCTTGCTCGGTTTGTCTCTCTTTTAATCTCAGATCTTCCTTTTCTTCCCCCCCCCCCCTGTCTGTCCTGCAGGTGTAAGGAGGGCTACCACGGACTGCGCTGCGACCAGTTTGTCCCCAAGACAGACGCCATCCTGTCAGATCCAAGTACGTCCTGTTTTCTGTTTTTCATCCAGCAGCATTGTTGTATTGATCCGCTAACACGGAAATTAATTCATAACAAGCACATGTTAAATGGCCTTCAGCGCAGCTCTGATTGTGCTGTGTCAGTGAGAGGAATATAAATCAAGCGAGATCAGCTTTGAATTAATCCTTACACCACAGCATTGTGTGGCCACAACACTGCATGAGAACTAATGTTAGCAAAAGAGAAATCAGAATAATCTCTGGGGGTGTTTTAGTATAATTCTACTACATAGAAGGTAGAATCTCTCGTTCTTTTTTTCACAATGTAAAGCACAATGCAGAAGCCAGGTGAGTCCAGGAAAACCTTCAGCTGCTCTTGAAAATAAAGGAAGGAAAACGTTTATTGAGCTCGAGGTAAGGGTCGGCGAACAGGTCCATCTCTGTGACGCCTCATCGGGGGAGCAGAGAGATTCCAGATGGATCCTGGAGAGAGAAACTGCAGAGACCGTTGGTAAAGATTAGGCAAACCTTAGAAATGTACCCAAACCTGGAACGGTGCTCCGAGAGGAAACATGATGGCGCCTCAACTGTTTCTGTTTGTGTTTTATTTCCTCTTCTGTTTGGCCTTTTTTCTGTCGGTGTTGCTGTATTATTCTCAGCGGCGACACCTACCTTTTAGGAGAAGACTGCCCCGAGTTACCGCACCTCGAGCATCATAGTGATCTCACAGTTGCCGTCCACATATTAGGAGATTTAATTTTGTCAGATATAGTTGTTAAAACACCAAAGTACCGTATAAACAGGTCAAATCTGGTTCATTTAATTGTTTAAAAGCTTTTTGTGCTTTGGCGTAGAAGAGTATTTCATTAATAAGACTAGTAGTTTTCAGTTTCTTATCTTTTATTAATATGGAGATTTTTATTTTTATCTGATTATGAGCAACACAATAAAAAAAGCATTATTCACTAACTACACACAGTCAGACCGGGTATTATGAGGTTGTGCTTCTTTATTGTCCCGCACACACACACACACACACACACACAGAAGCTGCTGCCCTCGTGCAGATATTAGAATTAAACCGTGTGCGTATCTTTCGGTGAGGTCTTCGCCGCGCTTTTGTCGAGCTCAAGTGAAAAGGAAAGTCTCCACTTTGCCATTGCTCACGAAAGACAATTCCCCTGAAGTCTTAGAATTCCCATGACAGCGGTGTAGTGTAGTTAAAAAATAAAGCAAAAGTCAGAGGTACAAGGAAGAGAAATTGGAGGCCCCGAGCTTTTCCCCATGAGACTGCAGCTTTTACAAATTCACACTGTTTTATGGAGTGACTTGGCTCCTCGGCACCGAGAGTCGGGGAGAAAACTTTACTCCCATTGCCGTCTGTTTGATGCCATCAGGCCCACTGAGAGTCCGTTAATGGGGTCACAAGCCAGTGTCACAAAGCACATTTCATGCTCCCTTATGGCACTCAGCTTGCACAATGGGATTTATTTTATCTTCCATAGGCAGACATCAATTTTCCTGTGTCCAGATCAGGAGATTTTTTTAAATTTTTTAGTTTTTCATTGTCCTTTGAGATAAGCTCAATCTTACTGTGTTTTGCGCAAAAAAGGGACACTCGCAGGAACAAATAGATTACAGCACATTTGCTAGGAAGTTTTTTTTATTTATTTTGAAATGCATGAAGACTGTAAGCTTCGGAGGGGCAAAATATAAAGACGGGTTTGTTATCGCTGTGAATTCCAAATTTTGTGCAAAATACAGCAGAGAGAAAGAAGCAGCGGATTAAACATACAATGCACTTTGCTGAGGACTATAGAAGCTGCGATTCAGGGACATGTATGTTTAAGTGAGGCGCGGTAAGCTACTGTTAGCTTAAAGGTAAGCTCATAAAGCGTTTTGATCAGCATGTGGGAAAAACACAACACTTCAGAGCAGGAATCTCAGACAGCAGCATTAGCTCCTGGGCTTAAGAGCTTTGTTTGCACTGTGGCTGTGGCTATAATACAGCTTCTGTGTTGTGTCCAAAGAAGTTTAAGGCGGTGATTTCAAAAACCTTTTCATCTCGTCACCCTCTCAAAACAAAGTTACATCTCGTTGCTGGCCCCGCGTCACAGATGCATGTGAACAATGAGCCAGAGAGTAACTTTCTGGAGGCCGGTTGAAGTAAAACGATTCAGTAAAAGTAAAAAAGAACAAAATTGGAGCAAATTCTGGATAATGAAAAAGAAAATGTATATAGTGACTTTATTCTCGTAATATTATAGTATATGTAACAGTATTCTTGAAATCTCCGGATTTCCCTCTTCAATATGGCCCTAATACTCCATCATATGGTATGTTACATATATACTGTCAGAGTAATAAATGCAAGCTACCCCCAGTCACAGATCATTAGGTACCACACCTTTCCAGAAGGCTCCGTATCCACCCACTGTGTTTACACCCTTCATAAATATATAGTGTATTTACATACCTGCAAATGAGCAATATGATATGCACCCAACAGCAGCCATGTCAAAATTGAAAATAGAAATTGTGTGGAATGGGCTGGGCAATAAAACAATATCAATAATAAAGTCTTTTTTATCTTTTTTCACATTTTCAACAGACTTTAGACTTTAGAAAAATAATAATCTGACATTAATCATGAAAATTGACGATATGAACTGATATGAACATTTGTATCTTGATGTAATTTTTGGCCCCTAAAGCTTTTCATCTAACAGGAGGATTATGGAGGTTGAAGGACGGGCGCCAATCTTGTGTACATGCCCACCTTTACACTTTGCTGTGTTTTCACTTTTTATTATGTTTAACCTGAACCTGAACCCCAACCCTGCTCGTGCATTGTAAATCCCATTCACATTAGTAGCAGGCTACGTCAGTGTTCACAAGAAAAAAGTTGGCATCAGTTAAATACCTGAAATAAATGTTATAAATGTCCATTAAAGCTCATAACAAGTTTAAGAAATCTCTAGATTTGTGCTTTAACTCACCCCCCACTTCTCTCAGTGAGACCAAAAGGAAATCCTGACATCTGTAATGCAACACTGCAAACACATTGTCCCGCATCGCCGCTCCACACAAGCACCTGTTCCCGTGTTGTGGCCACAGCCGTTCAACCACCATAAGAGTGAAGTGCGCCCTGGAAGATTTGAGAGAGGAGCGAAGCCTATTTTGATTTCTGTTGATACAGAGTAATCTAAAATTTACACAGATTACCAGGGATTTTTGGGGATTATCCTGCTTTCAAAAGCCAAGTCATACACACACATGCATGCACACAACTACAACTGGGACGAGCTCCAGTGGAATTCGATTCATTGTGTGTATGTGTGTGTGGGAGTGGGTAAATGATGGTTTTTCACATGCATGTTTATTTTGCTCCTTCTGGCTGTTTTTCTGAAGTCACAAATCATCCATCTCCTCTCGTCCTTTGTCTTTGTCTCGGTATTGACCGGCCCGATCGTCTCGTTCGTCCTGCCACTCGCGTCCTTATAGACGTGGAGAGAGAAGCCACAGACCGTTGTGCACCTCTCAAAAGCCCGGTGACAAAAGAAAAAAGAGGCTCCCTGCCAGGTGCTGCCGCTATACCGCTGTGCGCTCGGCTTTGGAAGGGAGGCGGGGGAGGAGGGAGCTGGGGTCTTGCATATTGGCGCCCAGCGGGGGAGTGTCGGGGTCTTTAATTGGAGGCATGGGAGTGCAGGAAGGCCACAATTCCCTTTATACCTGATAAAGAACCACAATGAGTTTCTTCTGTAAAATGCGACAGAGTTCAGGCCCCCGCCGCTAATGATGTTCAGCCGAGGCCGCTTGAACCTCTGAAGCGACTTAGGTGATGTTGGGGGCGGAAGACGGAAGACGAGGTTGGAAGAAGGGAGGAGAGCCGGCGCCTGGTTTCACCCAGCTGATTTACTAAGAGGAAGATGGCAAGCCTAATTTGAACTGTTCATCTCCGGTAGATATTAAGCCCGGAGTAAGTAGCTCCACAGGATGTTGGTTTCAGACGCACCAACACGTGCGCAGGCTCCCCAGTTCCCTGCTCACCCAGGTGAAGGAGGGGGATTAAGGATTTGACTCACTCCTGCCATTGTCTCCACCACCTGCCAGATTCCTGCTTGTTAATCGAGCCAAGAGCACCTGACACGACGCACAGGTATTCTCCAAACTCGCCCGCGGCTCCCGAAAGACCCCCGTAAACGATTCCCGCGGGTGCCTTCGACTTGCCAGCGCGAGGGATTAGGGGCCTGCACATATTATGATTGGTGAATGTCTCCAGACAAGGCAGCGCCAGAGGAAGGGGACGTCTATCAGCGCCGTAATGACACCGTCTGCACAGGCTGCGACGGTGAGGGCGATTTAAGAGTTGGGAAGGGGTTCGCTGTTGCCACGGGCGATCACAGGGAAAGTGTTGAATGGATAATACGCATCGGGAAACATCAGGGAGGTGCTGCGTTTACTTCTCTGGCCTTTGCCAAGTGTCTGTGCCACAGTCAGGGAAATGTGGACCATATGTGAAGCCTGCACTCAAAACTCCTCATGGAAGAAAGCAGAACGTGCAGCAGCCAGAGCTGATTGGCTCTGAACTGTTGGGATCATTAGTCTGTGACGGCGGCGTCAGGATTTTCAGGGGCTCCGACACTGTGAGGTTCCTGTCAGGAGGCTGCACTTAAACAAAATGAGTGAAATCAACTATGTTCTTATATTTATTTGCAGAGGCAGAAGTCAAACCCTGAGAAAAGAAGCGTCCTGGCAGATTTTAACTTCTAACTTAACAAAAAAAATTGACAAACACTGGTCTCCCTGCTTCCAATGCCTGACAAGGAATCTGAACTATGACCAACAGTGTATGTCGACCAGAATCTAACCCAATCCCCTCAGTTTTGGATGTAATGATTAGATTAGTAGAACTGAACTCAGTAGAGTACATAACTCCACCAAGGCCCAACAGTCCCCTTAAATGAAAACAAGCCTTATAGCTAACGCCTGTGTGGTGGAAATGAGCATTGACACCTATAAAACTACATTTAAATCCACTAGATCTGGATATATTTGGATTTGCACGGATTTGCACACCAGCAGCTCCTGCTAACTAACAGACAAACAGGGGCCGATGAAAACCACCAAGGCCCAACAGTCCCCTTATGAAAACACAATGAATTCAATCCAGATTTTTATTTCGATCTACATTAAATCACATACACTCAAATATCAGTCTCGTAAACATGCCGGATTTGTTTTCCCTTCCAGATCCAGGAATTATTCTCTGAGAAATCAATGAAAGGTTCCTGAATAATTCCTCTAATCTGGATCCGCACTGAAATCATATGGATTCCTTATTGGCCCCACATCTGCACAACATTTCATGGAAACATTTCAATGGTTGAGTAGTTTCTGCGTAATCCTACTAACTAATAAACTAAAACCAACAAAAGAAGTGATTCATAGATGCATTGGCTCAACCCAATTATTTGAACACAGCACCTGATAAGCAAACATCGATGCACAGTTCCATCCCATAGGGGCTGATAGACATCAGAGCTAATTATTCCATACGGGACAGAACAGAACAGACCAATATTCGATACAGCACCACATGTACATCAATCAGCAGCCTATAGCTTTTCATTAGTCAGCCCAGTGCAAACGATGGATTCTACTTCCATGTCCTGGAACATCGTCTAACCTCGTCCCTTTCCTCTCGCTGCTGCTTCTTCTCCGTCTCTCCCACTCTCTCTGTTGTCTCTGTTCACATCGTCGGTCATGATGAGGCAGTGGCGCTCTCACGTCCTGACTCATCTGCTGCCATACCAACAGGAGATAACTCTTCCTCCTCCACCTCCTCCTCCTCCTCCTCCTCTTCCTCTGGCCTCGCCTGCTCCTCGTCGCCTTCGTCCGTCTTCTTTGTTCAACAGCTTCTTGTGTCCTCACGCCTTTCGACTCCCGCCTCAGTGCATCAACAGGTTCTGTAATCAGAACGGAAGATTACATCCAACAGAGCCACCGGTTTAGAATAGAAAGTATAAGTAACTGTGTTTAGTTACAATTAGATAGTAATCAGAATACAGTTTAGTTACAAGAGGAGTATTTATTTGTGTGTCTGAAGGTGGTTTTATTTTAGTAGAATGTTTAGTGTCTCAATCGCCCCCTGGTGGTCAGCTGCAGTGTAGCTCATAAATCCGGCCCCCTCCATGTTAGCAGATGGGACATGGGCCAAACTAAAAAGTCAAAATACACGTCAATTTTTTTTTCTTTTTTCGTAAATATTGTTAATGTCATTCTTAGACGTTTTTATCACTGATACATGTTTATTCATAATTGCTCATGTTTACGTATTCGTATTCATGTGCTCTCTCTCTCTCTCTCACACACACACACACACACACCTACAAAGTATACATATGCTAAGTCGTGGCACACAGAGGACCAAAAAAATACTTGTGTTTTGATTAACAATATCATAACTCTAGATCTGGGCCTATATTTTTCTTATTCTTATTTTTGATATAATAAATATTCATAAAGCAGTTGCCACCCGGGCCCGAGGACACGTGTGGTTTGTGAGTTGCTGTGAGACTCATGAGATTCAACGTATAAATAATCCTGACATCTGTTAAAAACTCCTCGAGACTGCAGGAGAATAAAAACGACACGCTAACATTGTGTTAAACGAAAACATGATGACACCTCCGTCCTGTTTAAACATATATTTGTTTGTTAATTGATTGATTAATTTGGGGAGTTCAGACTTTTCCTCTCAGGCTCATCTCATCTCATCTCTCCCCTGTTATCGCTGTAAGCAGGAAACATCCCCTCGACTCATTAGGAAGCCGTCTTTTGTGTTTAATGATTATAACGTTCGCAGGTCTGAATGTTCTCTGGAACTTTACCTGAACTTTCCCTAAGTTTGCTAATGACATCAACTTCTGCAATAAAAATGACATATTTCCTCAAATCACATGCCTTAATAGAGTGGGATAACCCTGAGCAATTACTATAATCCATTCATCCAAATGTTCAATTGTCTCTTGCCTTTCTGAACCTCGCTCCACTTTACTTTTCTTAAAACCAATAAAGCCACAGTCAGATTCCTGCCATGCACATGTTTTTACTCATTTATTCTGATTTTATTTCTATGTTAATGCCATTTTATTTATTTTTTGCGAGTGCACACAAAACCATATGTCAAGTGCCTGGCAAGCCCAATTCTATTTAAAACTCCGACCACCTCTGTCAGGAAAGCAATTACTAGTGAGGGTTTCATTTTAATTTAAATGAGATTACATTACAGTGACATGAAAAGGGGGCACTGTCAAGGAAGGGAAGAACACCAGTGAAATCCTTTTTATGTTTCCTCCACGCTGGCACCGGGAGGGAAGACTTAACTGCATGAAGACAAACTGTGTGTGTGTGTGTGTGTGTGAGAGAGAAGATGTATGTCAAAGTGTGTGTGTGTGTGTGTGTGTGTGTGTGTATGTAAAAGACAAAGACTGTAACATATATGCCTATGGGTGCATGTATCTTAGAGCGACCAGCGCCTGAATATTGAAAAGCTATGCTCGGAGACAGAGGAGAATAATTACTGCGATGCCTCGGGCTCGAGTCGATAGAAAAAGGCCCCGTGCAAAGCAACATCAGTGACATAAAGCTAAATGATATGTCATTTTCGACTTTTATTTTCATCCTTCCTCTAATCCTCTCAGCCGCTCGTATCTTTGTTGGTTCCCTTTCTTCTTTCAAAGCCACCGCGGGGCCTGTGTGAATTCAGCGTGTGTATCATGGAAAAGCATACCGAGCATCTGGGGCTGGCTGCTTCATTACCTGGCGCGCAGGGGAGAGAGAGCCGTGTCAGAGGAAGCCGTCAAACCAACTTTACGGTCGAGTTGCGGCGTGTGTGTGTCTCTCTCCCCAAAGGTGAATTTTTTAGTAAGATGGCGGCGCATCATGTTGTAACTGTTCTACTCTCCTCTCTCTTTCTCCTCCTTTGCCTTCCTGCCTCGCTTCCGGCCTTGGACTGAACAGCGGATGAACTTGGGATCGAGTTCATGGGTAAGACATTTTTATTTTTTCCACAGTGCTCAACCATTCATGTCTGTGAAACACCACACACAGAAACACACGATCCAGCACAACAAGGCCGCTCACCTTGGAAAATTAATGTGGGCCAGTCTCCATGGAAACACCGTGGTGGTGAATTAGGTGCATTCCGTCTGCGTGAGGAACAGTGCTGTTAGAGAGGAGCTGTATAATGAGTAGAAAGCAATAAAGTCAGACCTGCTGCATGTCAATGCACGAGTGTGTGTGTCCATACGTCTCTGTTGCGTGTGTTTATCGTCAGTTAAGCGGCAATTTCTGAAACGATTTTTTTGTTTTATAAGTTGCGACACCAAATTTGTTAAATTTAATCTACATGCCTCCGCAAATGCAGAAAAAAGTTCACTAGTGGAATCGGAGGTAATGAAAATGCAATTTGAACCTCTTTGGGATTCAACTTGATATTACTTAAGATACCTCTACAGCTCCCAGGTGGTTAGGAAATCTTTAAAAAACAAATTATCCAGCCCTCTTTCTATATAACACTCCAGCACACACACCAACACACACACACACACACACACAAACACATGCTGCAACGCTCGCCCCTGTTTTTTTTCTTCGTTTGTCTCTTCTCCGTGCTCGCCGGCTGCCTTTTGTGCACACATAAAAACCAACATCGCGTGCTGTGAAGTTTTCCATTAGCATGGCTTCATACGCCGCCGTCACATCACACACTTGCTCCAGGAAATGGAAGGGGAGAGGAGACGCTCGGAAAGAGGAGCCTGTCTGCACACAGCGCTCCTCAGCTCAGTGATTTTAATCTGAGGACTAAATTAGTTCAGAAAGCAACTGCAGGTGGGCGGAGGCATTAGAGAAAATGAGAAGGGGAGCGATCGATTGACGGTCGGACAGATGACTGACTGACTGACGTGGGGATTTTTTTATATTTCTTGTTTTTTGGGCTGTGAGCTGTAAGCACTGGGGCTCACTTGCTTATTCATTGTGCTCCATTATGACTCCCCCCCCCCCCACCCCCCACCCTCTGCTTCGATGAATCATTTGACGGCTGCACTATACAGTGAGTCCGAGACTGTGACAGTTGGAGTCTGAGACTGTCAGAACACAGCAGAGCTCTGTTTGAAGTGGAGTGCTCCAAATATCATCTTGTCTTTTAATTTTGCTGCATTCTTCTTTCCACCGAGCAGCTGCAGCTCCGTGTCTCTCATGTGTCTCCGGCTTCGTCCCCCCCCCCCCCCCCCCCGTTTTGTCATGGATACTTTAGCGTGGGCCTTATTATAGCGTTTTCTGTCATATATAGAATGGTTGCTATGATATGGCTGCCCATATGGGATTGTCTTGCCCTTATGTCAATACGTCAGGGCTCAGCCAATACAGCCGAGGCTGCTCAGTTCGTTCCCTTCGCCAACGAGCGCTTGCATCTAATTACAAGAATGCCTCGTAGGCATCAGGCATGAAAGGCCTGTAATGGTTTTATGTACAGACTGCATGTTGGTTTCTCCTCGCAGCCATTCACCAGAGCTTTGTAGACAGCTGTTTTTATGCTCCGATTTTTGGAAAAGCTTAATTCTTTTATGCCCCCAAAAATATAAAAGGGCAGAGGCTTGTCTCAGGTGGTGCCCCACACGACGACGAGGCAGCAGGGGGGGATGTTTCTCACAGATTTCAAACATGCAAGAGGTCATTTCACTAATGGGAAAAGGCTGCAGGGTTTACATTTGCTCAGATATTCTTCTTATGAGCAAAGAGCCGACTTCAGCTGCAACTTCTGCCGTTCATTTGTGAAGTGGAGCTTAAAGCCATCCGCTGCTGCGTCCGTGACAAATCGCAGGACGGGTCAGGAACGTGTTGACGGCTCCACCACTCAGAGTTGTTTTCATATTAGTGTCACATACTGTTCTGTATGAGTTCTGTCATGCACAGTGGATCCTCACAGACAGAAGATGAATTACCTTGCCCTGTTATTTTAGTCAAACTACAATTTTTGGACTAAATTGTGGTAAACTATTTTAATTGGCTACATTTGTTTTCATGCTATTCTACCCAAATTTATCATAATTCAAATTAATATAATTAAAACTAAGTATTTACAGCTATTCCTGTGATTTAATTAAATACCTCTCACTCCATAAAACCAAGTTATTACTTCAAGCAGTCATCAATATGTGTTATCAGTAAATGTTTTTGTTAGAAAATATATTGACGCTGATATATCTTTATATTCAACAACTTTCTAACCACATCAAATGGATCCTGTTTAATGAAAAATGTGCATATATTTAGAAATGATAAAACATTTTAATTATAAACACTGGTGTCAACATTATTTATCTAGTTTTTCAAAACTGTATTTAACTTTGAGTTGTTTTACTTCTCATGAAGAGTGCTGGACAAAATAAATCTCATTATTATTAATACAACATCACAAATCCAGCACCAGTCAGACTATAAAACACAATTACACCTAAATGAGTGAATTAGTCACACAGCAGATTGTGCTTTTCAGTGATGATATGCCCGTGAAAGATGACTCTAACTTTCAATCTAATTACAACATATTATTTGTTGCAATAAATTAAAGCCTCAAATGTGATTGAATGCGTTCAGTGTCTCAGTCATTTCTGATCACAGCAACCAGAATTATCAGTGTAGTCATTTACCAGCATTAAATAAACAGCAGCGTGTCACATCTGGCCGCCCCTGCAGCATCTCTCTGCACTGAATCTATTTAAATCAAACCCAGCATCACTTTTTTTTCATAGGAGCTGATATATATATAAGTTATATATATGTGACTCCAGGATGTGTTCACATGTTATTTTTATCCTCTGCCTGCAGCGTTCTCACAGTAAAAAGGTTTCCCTGCAGTTTGAACTCAGTTACACCATCTTACCCTTTAAATATGTTGATGCGGCACTGATGTAACGCCGAGGCAGAAACTGAACAGAGGAATAAAAATGGTGCAAACACACCTCACAGTTGCACTGGAGTGTAAACTTTGAACACAGGAAGCGCTCCGGTCGTCACCGTGGCCTCAAAAACACGGCAGAGAGCTGGAGGAGGTTGATGGACCTGGGCAGACAAGCACGAATGAGGAAGACCTCCCTGGACACTTCTCTGTCGACGGCATCAAAAGCCACAAACAAGCCCTCAAAGGTCACGGGCAGGTTGCGCTGATGTTCTCTGCACTCTTCCCTGTAGTTGTCAACGTGCCGAGATCTGACACGCACGGGGATTTATTGTTTTTGAGTGTGACTGAGTGATGTCACGGGAGGTGTTGTTCGAGGTCGCCGGTGACAGCAAGTCTCTCTCCAAACTTTTGACGCTGGATGTCAGCGAATTAGTTGGATGCCAAGTAGCAGGTTTTAAGATGGACAGTTGCTTTCCCTCGTTTTGACCACTGCACGATTTGCCGTGAGAGTTTCTTGGGATAAGCCGGCGCGTGCACCGCCTTCGCCACGCCACACCACACCACGCCACGCCACGCACTCCACTAAGTAGCGCAGGTCTCCAATCCAGCTGCTCAGTCAGACACATATCAGCTGGGATCAACTGCTTGTCCCAGCTGCTTGTGACCTTAAGCTTCTGTTGCTGATGTGCAAGGGTTTGACAAGAAGCTCCGGGAGCATTCATTTGCTGCTAATTCCCTGTCGCCATCAGTCTCTGAATGCTGACACACATGAGGAACTTGCACGCATGCAAACACACACAAACACACACACACACACACACACACACACACACTGGATGTGGCCCCTGCTGGGCCGAGTCAGTCCGCTGGTGTTGCCTGCTGGGTTTGTCTGAACGAAATGATTATCACACTTCAGTTAGCACATGTCACTGAGCCCTGCCCGTGTCGCCCATGTCCCCGTCCCATGCTCAAACACTGACATTTACTGACAGCAGCATTGGTCGCTTTATGCTAATGCAGATTGTGGGTGGATGTCTTGTGTGTGACTCTCTGTGTGTGTGTACATCCGCCCACCGCTTGTGTGTGTGTTAATTCATCATATATTCCCATCCTGCTCGCTCAGCCCCTATCCTCTGTGTCAGGGTGGAAATTCAACGGCCTCAACTGTATTCTCTCCTCCGCAGAGAGCGGTGACACCTACCAGCGGCAGGTGCTGTCCATCTTCAGCATCGCCTCGGGGATCTGTCTGCTCGGAGTGGCGTGTATGGCTCTCTACCGCCGCAACAAGTGAGTGATGCCACCCAGCACCACATTAGTAGAGTGCGCCCCCGGCTGTGCAGAGAGAGCACTTTACTATCGTGGCATGGAGCCCAATGAAAGTCTAAGTGTGAGTCAGCTGGAGGATGTTTTAGCGGCGTCGAATCTAAATTGTGTAGGAAACATCCGAGACAGATACTCATGTGAGATTGATTTGTAAAGTGGTTTTGTCAGAAGAAAAAAAAACGCTTCCCACAAAAATAAAAATACACAAAAACGAGGCAAGAGCTCGAAAAAGAAAATGTTAGAACTCCAAACGTGTGTGTGTGGAAGAACGGTCAAGTTCATTGGCAGGGAAGAAGGAAGATAATAAATGTAGATGTAAAAGTAAAGAGAGAGGGAAATAAGGAAAGTAGAAACAAAACAAATATGTTTTATTTTCAGCCTTGCGGCGCCCTTAATGGTGGAGCTCCGATCGGTCAGCGGAGCCGGAGTCACGGCTCAATGGTTTCCAGTTCATTTATTGGATTTTAGCCAAAACCCGCAAAACCTTGTTAAATTGAATCCCTTGTCCCGAAAAATGTTGTTTGACTCCTCGGCTTCAGGAAGACGGGATCCTCTCGGTTCATTCTCCTCTTCAGACGTCGAGACTTAAAATTCTATTTGTATTGGCACTTCACAGAGAAGATTAGCACAGTTGCATTCTTGATTTAGTTTGAAGACTACACAGAGGAGTTCGAGATAAGAGAGACACTTCTACATTTTTTAAGGACCCAAAGAAACGAGAATCAAAGGGGAAGTTAATTATATGTGGTTATAAAGTTTAGTAATTAGAGGAAGTGGCGTGGCAGTGGGACTATCATCACAATGATGCTGGTGTTTGCCAAATATCCCATCGTTGCTGATTATCTTGGGCAAAGAACAGCAGCGAACATGAACTAATAACTACTGTAATATATTTTACTATACTATATAATGTAGTAAGCTGATCTATAATAACTGGGCCTGGGCTGAATTGAAAGAGTCATGAGTATTTTTCTGCTTTCGCTGTTTCATAATGTGTCGTTTAAGTATTTAAAGTGAGTCGTCCCACAGACCATTAGTTAGTCGCACTTTGTCTTGTTCTTTTTAACAAGTTCAGACGTTTGCCTCCTTAATTTTAACATCTCGCCACGTCCTTTACTCGGGGAAACGTGTAGCGGGCCTCTGCTGCGGAGAGAGTTTAGCAACCTAGTATTTAAAAATGAACATTTAATGGTGAATTAACATTTAATCCCAAAGTCTTAAACATCAATTAATTTTTAATCCAATCAAAATTTAATCCAAATGAAGCAACATTCTCAAATTCCATGTTTAGCAAAGCTCAGAGATGGAATTTTACTTTTTCTTTCACACACTCGGTTCAAAGGGGCCTTTTTATGGTTCTGGCTAACGAGTGGAAGTGATTCTATTGGATAGGTGAAAAGAAATTAAGCTATTTATGTTGCACGAAGACAAGGACGTCTGCTTAAGTCTCCAGATGCACAAATAAATGAAACCCCCCCCAGCACCATGATTGTGACATGTTTTCTTCACTAGATCACACATACATGTAATTTTCCTTTGATTAAAACATGTTAATAACCAGAAAGGTTCCTGAAACCTTCACTCTGTGATGTGAGAATCTAAACTCGTGTCTCCGGTTGTAGTTTTCTCTGGAAAATCTTTTTTTCACCGGATTTATCTTCTGACTTTCTTACGTTGGAGTTGTATTACAAAGGCATGAAATGGACGTTTCACAGTTGATTGCCTCGATTCAATTTTCCCTTGTGCAACACATCTACTCTCCCAATGCTATTTTTGAAGCCTTTGTGAGAAATTCTAACAACCATCAAACGTACAGTCACAGCTCTGGAAGGAAAAAAATACCCATAAGTGAGAGTAAAGTGACTGGTCCTCATTCTGACACTTTTACATTCCAAGATTCATTCTCAAAGATTGACTTTCAAGTGTCAGAGGAAGTTATGAAATCTATTGTCACATTTCTAACGTGTGTTTGTGACGGGAAATCAATACTGAACAGGGGAATGAGCACTTTACTGACAGAGTTCTACAAATATGTGGAATAGTATAAAGTAGAGTAGAGTAGAATATAATAGAATAAAATAGAAAGAGCATAATATAGTGAATAAAAATAGGACAGAGTACAGTAGAATAGAACAGATTGCAGTAAAGAACAGATAAGAGTAGAATATAGTAAAATAGAATAGAACAGAGTAGAATAGAATATAGTAAAAATAGAATAGAACAGCGTAGAGTAGAATTGAGAAGAATATAATACAGTATAGTAGAATGAAATTGAATAGAGTAGAACAGAGTAGAATAGAGTAGAGAAGAATCAAATAGAGTAGAATAGAAAAGATTAGAGTACAATAGAATCGAATAGAGTAGAATGTAGTAGAATAGAACAGATTAGAGTAGAATAGAATAGGAAGCCTTTTTGTTATTGTACAAGAGAAAGCAGACATTAGAGGTGCTACTTCTGAAAATTGTGCAAATTTATAAAAGATGCATGGGCTTCTTTCTCCGCACGTACACAGTAAAGTGTGTTCTTGCAGTACACGTGCGTCTTAAGAGCCACAACACTCATAGAAATCAATGTCTGCACTAAAAGAAAACAGGTACAGAGTATTCTCATTAGTGAGAGGGAAGGAAATATACTGACCACAGCAGAAAAAACACCACCACCACGGTTATCTCGGCGAAGAAAGCCTCTCCGGGTTGAGAGTAACTGTATATTTGACTCATAACATTGCAAATCTCTCTCTCTTTCCTCCACAGGAGACACAGGGAAAAACTCCAGGCTCATTTCTCTGATAGCCGCAGCCTGAGGGACTGCAGTGTCCACGCCTCTGGCCTCATGTCCAAGTCCACTCCCAGGCTCCAATACAGCCTGCAACTCCAGAAGGTAAACATTCATGCAATACTAATTATAAATCCTAATCATCATATTCAGCTTTATATATGTACTTATATATGTATATGTATATATGTGTATATATATATATATATATATATATATGTTTGAAGTATTTCTCTGCGGAACAAACCAAACAGTTTACAGAGAGCTTGTCAGGATGATGTACGATACATGTCTTAATAATCTCTCTCTTGGCTGGAGCCTGTTGTTCACACTCGTATCTGACATCTGAGCTGAGAGACGTTGGGGAGTTATAGTTTAAAATAAATGCCTCGCGTGTTATACGGGAAAAATCTGCTTGTCACGCTCACAATGACAGATTCCTGTGACAAACTGCAGATTGGAAATTCTAATCTGCAGTGTGTCGGGAATCTGGAATTCACCATGCAAGCGCAGCAGCAATACTGTAGAGTAGAAAAACAGGGTTTAATGTTTCACCACTGACAATAGGCCGAGAGTGTATTCTGCAGGTGCGTCGACTTTTTGTGTTGAAAATGTTGACTTTGCAAATGGAACTTTTTTTTGTGGACCAAGAGTTGGAAGATGGAGGTTTGTGCAAAAAGTTATCAAGTTGTTTACTCCCAAAGAAAAACGCAAACCAAGATGTAAGTGGTCAAAAAGGACAAAATCGACTTTGGGCAGCTGTTTGTCATGATAACAAATCACACAGACAAACTCCTGGTTAAGTAAAAAAAAAAAAAAAAGAAATGTGACCCAGTCAATAACAGAAGAGGTGGTGGAGGAGGAAGATGGCACTAATGAGCCTGATGTCGCCACTGACTCCCGAGGTAATTGCGGCCTAATGGACACTTGTAAAGGTCTCGTCGGGAGTGCGCTCGCCATTACGCGTTAGCATTTCCCCGAATGCACCGGAAAACGGTCACATATTGTGTTCATTCATTATCGTTTGTTTTTGAAATTTGTGTTATTGTGCTGGTTTCTTTCATCCTTTGAAGAAAGTTGTGCCCACCTCTCCTCCCTTGATCCTTTCCCATCATGTGCACCTGATCTATATAAAGGTGGAACTTTCTTGGTTTTATAAAAATCATAAATATTTAGTTTCTTCTGCAATATGCACGTGTAAATGTAAACACCCAATTTTACTTTACTGATTACGCCTCAGACGGCGCGAACATTCGTCTTCCGACACATTTAGGCGACAACAGATGTATTTGTTGTCATCAAAAAAAAAATTCCTCTCTCAGGTTCAGCCTTGTTCTGTCATCTCTGCATTCGCCAAACGTAGCCTATGCCGAGGCTCTTTAATAATGCAACAGCGCCTAGTGTCACCCACTGAAACAAACACCCCTGAAGCAAGCCCCACCCACAGAACTGCAGTTGGCACGATCTGAGAGCTTTCCGAGGATGTCGTTTTAAATTACGGCTCTGAGCGGTTGACGTGTGAGAAGTGGTACGACATTTTATGCAAATCTAGTCGCTGTTAAGTAGCTGTGTTTTTCGGTGGAGTGAAAAAGAAAAAGAAAAACACAGGTTTAAAATGAGCCGGAGCGCAGCGGATGTTTTCAGTGGCGCCACAGAAATATTCATGACACTCTGCTGAGAAACCTTGAAAGTGTAAAGAGTCCCAAAAGTTCCACTGACACAAAACCGTTCTCGGCGCAGTTTAGTGCATTTCAGTCAGATGCAGGCCCGGTGTCCCATGGCACAATCGCAGGGTATTGTATTAACACTACGACTGTGAGGACGTGGTGACAGGAATATATAGTGAAGCCCCCTATCTACACTGAGCCGGACACAGCAAACCAGAGAGAGAAATACAGCAACACGGAAACACGAGCTATACTAGGAGAGTGTGAGGGAAGCTTGAGGTGGGATGTGAAAGATCTCTGGCTATAAGCGCCCAAGAGGGTGTGTGAGCTGCACACACAGAAGATTAACAAGTGAAACCTATTTTTCCACATGTTTGACACAGCGAGCCCTGACCACTGCTACTCTCCTCCCACTCGCTCAGCCTGCTGCCATCTTGTGCCGTGGGCGGTGCGGTCCTAAAAGTTCTCTGGGTTCTTCTTTAAAGTTGAACTGACACAGAGTGGAAACGCTTCAGATGGAAGAACAGAAAGAAGTGTTCTTCAGGAGGCTTGAAAGCATTCGATGCAAACTACTCAGCGGTTTCTACCGTGTGCGATTGAGGCAGGAGCGTTGAGGATGAAACCAAAGTACCTTTTGGTCCTGGTCTTCCACATGTCAAACTCTATGATAAACCGATGCACTGCTGCAGTGCCCTTCGCGGAAATATAGAGCATCAACTCCCTGAAAGACTTTTTCCCCTCAAGGTGCAAAGCAAAGTCTCCATATGCTGACGTCAATGTCTGCATAGATCACAGATCACTAAACCTCTTGGTACCGACACACCTGCACTCACATAGCTGACTTCTCTGTGCACCAGCAGGTACTTGTAGACATCCCTGTTTGTTCCATCTGTGAGGGCAAATGCATGTGTGCAAATCTGGAAAGGTTCCTGTGCATATGCTCCCTCCATCTGTTGTTGTACAGTTAATAAGTTTGAATCGCCAGGTGACAAAAGGTCAAAGGTGACAAAAGACCCTTGATTGACACTAGAGACCCCCTGAAAGCCTCAAAAGCAAATTCTGGGGGTCTCTGGAAAAAATTGTCATTATATATTTAAATATATGTCAATAAAATGTATTTTTAAAGTACTATGAGGTAGGCAGGGTTTCCACTACTTTCATTTTGCTACCGCGGCTCGTCCCTGCTTCAGGATTGGGGCAGACATGAGTATCCTGTGCTGTATGACCCTGTATGTCCTATGTCCTATGTCCTATGTCCTCCCTCCTCACTCCCTCACTGATCTGCAGTTAACAATAAACAGCAACACTAATCCGAGGTCACTAGGATCCGAACACTCCTTGAAGTTTACTTTGTGTTTTGTTTGATTCTCTCCAGAGTTCGTTGCCACCGGGTATTTCACAAACTGTTATTATGGCTCCTTTCAGAAACGCTTTTTAAAAATCAAAAGAGAAATGGAGAAATCGTATCGCATCGTTAAACACGTGCCACCTCCCCCCCACTGTTATTTGAATCAACACCTCAGCGGCCATAAAACTGCATCTGTAATAAAAAGTGATGGAGTGTGCACCCGTGAGACACACGCCGCTGAAACAGACATGCACCGACATGAAGGAAAAGGGGCACAGAGGCCGAGAAGACTCAAAGAAACTCAATTCCCATCAGCCGGAAGCTGGAGCGCTGCTAACTGACTATTCCAGTCTTACTCCAAGAAGAAACCGAGTCACCCTCAGGAGCGACAGGAAGCTCTGGGGGCGAGGCTACTGTATGAATACTGCACGGGGACACGGAGTGAACGGGGCCCCAGACCAGAGCTTTGTGGACCAAAACATCTCTAATATGCCACGAGGCTTCTGTTACACCAAAGTCAAGTGTATAAAGCTCCGAGGTCAAAAGACACAGTGTCTTCTTTCTGCAGAGTCGATACTGCACCAATTTCTGAACACCAAAGTCATTTTCAAATGATGTTGTCAGAGACGTGAGAACAGGCGGCATCAGGCGCAGAAGAGCGTGTTTGAGTTCAGTTTGTGGAAGGAAGTGACACTTTAATCTGCTGGGACAGAAGCAGGGAAGCTTCTGTAGATATCGGCCAGTGCAGACAATTAATAATGTTACACACTATGTGTATTGTGCATAATTATTTAACATGCTGATATCTGGAAGAGCGAAAATGGTGTTTGCTGTCAGTCTTGGGTCGGAGAACTAACACATTGCTCAGATTCAGTAGTTTCCCAGTTGGTCTTAGGAGTTACCTCGTTTTATGAATGGTCAAATATCCCATCATGCACCATTCATGCCCTATGATTTGATTGTAGACTGTGTAGAAAGATGGACAACATGACAGCTGCCCAAAAGGTGCAGCAAAATCGCCCCCTGATGGCCGGCTGCAGAACAGGTTGAAATCCACCTCCTCCCTGTTAGCAGATGGGACAATGGACAAACTAAAATGTCCTAGTACACTATAAATATATCTAATCTTAAGATTTCTGTCATTTTATAGTTCTTATCATACTGAGGTATTTTTAAAATGCAAATTTCCGGTATTAGTTGATGGCTAATGTGCGAGACCCCGGCTCCAAATGACATCAACAGCACAAGATGGCGCCCTCATATCCAGAATATTTCACGGCACGACTTTGCATAGAGCTCAAAGTTGGTGAACTTTCACCTGCGATATTCGCTTCCCACATCACGTATGTGTGACCATGTCCTCGCTGTGCACAACAGGAGGAAGCGCAGACGCCTCATCCATCTTTATACACAGTGTATTGATTTGATGGCAGTTAAAGGCGGAGTGCTGCTGCTCTGAATGCACGGGGTTGCTCTACTCCTAAAGTCGGTTTATGTTGTTCTGTCGGGCTCCTGTATTTTCCCTCTGTCTCCCCTTGAAACGAATCCACTTTGCTCCGTGTTTATCTAAAGCTGTCACGAGTGGCATAAAATCAGGCAGAAAGTGAGATCGCAGGGAACAAGTGGAATGGGTTACGCCACGCGGGTCGGCCATTGTCTGCCAGAAACTATTTATTTTATCCCCCGACGCAGATATCATCCTCCAGGAAAAGTTTGCCACAGCAATTGCTCCAGAAAGTGCGGCGCTCTCTCCGCCCGCAGGGTATATGAGAGGGTGGCCAAAAATGATCCTATTTTCTTGCCCGGCTAGTGCACAGCAGTAACTGCTCCCACTGGGAGTCTGGGGTGCGAGGGAGAAAAAGAGGCTTATCGGCCAATGAGAGCCCGGGACCGCTTCTAAGTCACATGCAGTCGCTTTAATGATGTACAATCAGAGGGAGAGAAAGGGCAGCGGCAGGAAGTACTGTAACTGGAATAACAGAATTATCTCCTGACTTAGTGCTTCACAGGGGGGGGGGGGGTTCACGGGGCATTCACGGCCGCAGTGCCAGAGTTTTGTCTCAGGCCCCGTTGTGAGATAATGGTGTTAATTCTGATAAGAATAAAGGGAAAGAATACGAGGGGAGAAATACTTTAGGAAACTATTAATGTAATCTCGTGTAGGATTAATTCCTGATTGCGACAGGAGCGCTGCGAGGGCCAGTGTGGAGTTTAAGCACCAAGCGTCCCCTCCTAAGCTGCAGTTTTAAAAATGTACAGTGTAATTAAAGACACCCTGCGTGAGACGCCGAGAAATCAAATACCAATATAATTTTTATCACCTGCTTGTTTCGAGGTTGTCGGCTTAGGTGAAGCACCTTGTAAGTTGGATTTAGAGAAGTGCTCTGTAAATAAATATGATTATCGTTATTGTTATCAAGGGGGGTTGCATTAGGGAGAGAACATCCTCAGCCTAACTGGGGATTTAACCCTGAGTGAGGACGCGCCGCTGAGCCACCAGCATTGTACATCAAACCCTGAGCTTACTCCCTGCGTTGTTTCACGGTATCACTTCCACCTGAACGTCTCGTGTGAGGATGTTGATCATTGCGATAAATGAATCCAAGCTGAGCTACAATAAAGACATCTTTTACAGAGCGTAGAGAATAACGAAGACGCATCCTGAAGCCACAATTACCATGTTTTATAACCGTACCCGCTGTTTCTTCTTCATGTTTTTTTGCAGAGCTGCAGTTCTCATGGATCATCTGTTAAGGGCGGCAGCGCGGCCCCAGGCACATCCACGGTGCCCCCTCCTCTTCTCGGCAGAGCGCTGTCCAAAGGGAAACGCTTCAGGTGAAAATGTGACATCCTTTTTAATTTCCAGCCCCTGTTTCATACTGTATCTTTCACTCCGTCAGCGTATATCCAGATATAAAAGGCAGCCGAGTGAGAAATTCAATCATCCTGCAATATGGCCGAGAATAGAGACCTCCAAATAATAAACAGATCATTTGTAAAATTGTTAGAGAGATTGATGGTGATTGTGAGTTGGAGCAGCGTTGTTAATATACAGTATATCTCGGGTGCGTGGCCAACGCCATAAGCTTTGCCAGCGGGAATATCCTTAGTCAGATTCAAGGGTTTTATAGCAGGAGTGTTGCTATGGCCACTTTCATAAAAAGAAAATTAGAGGCTCTCAAAAAAAATCGGCGGCATCTTTATGAATTGGGTTGTATCCAGTAAATTGTGCAAAGTGATTACATGTGCACTCAGGCAGATTGTGAAATGACTACTTGTACACTGATGGGGGGGTGAGAGATCCTCTGATGAGAAGCAAATTTTAAATGTGCAGAGTTAAACATTGGTTCCTTTCATGCTGTCCTTCAAATGACGCAGGGATCTCTGATGCAGTGGTGCTTTGTTGTCAGAGTATCAAATGCCGCCGTGTACAAATAATGCAGGGATGTGGGTATAGATGCAACAGTGGCTCCGTCAGGGATGTTTACAGAACGCCTTCGCTTCCCTTTGACGATGCGGGCGCAGGCACACTTTGACAAGTGATGACATTCAAACACACAAGCTGCAAGAAGTAATTTCAACAAATGTTTATCACACGAAGCCCTAAGATTGCTGAAAAATGTTTGCGTGCTGCTAAATGTCTACATTGCACTCGATCTAATGGTGTGGAGTGGCTGTGGAATAAACTCTGTAGCTGTTAGAGACTGTGCGTACGTCTCCATATATTCATTTACAATGTCATCACATTGCTATGTGCATTAGACAAGCTTTCAGCGTGATGTAACAAGAACATACTGTGCAGGCTGCACAGTGATTAGAGGCAGCGATGTTTGGGGAGATAATGGCGAGCTCAGGTTGTGTGTGTATACAGGCAAAGGGAGTTTTTTCCATGTCTGGTTGACTGTGATGACAACTTCAGTGAAAACCCCGCTGAGGCGGCATGTTGATCTCTGTTTTAATGGACCAGTCATGTGTCACGGAGGGAAAAGTTTTTGGTCACGTGTGGCTGCAGGGATGGTGCCAACTTGTCCTGCGGCACAGTGTCACGCAGGTGCCTCCGCGCGGAGGGCAGCTGACAGTCAATCATCTGTTCAGCTTGTTGTGGGGGTGGGAGGAGGCGGGTGGAGAACAAGACTGTGATGGATGATGTGGAGACGCTTGCAGCTATTGACCTGAAAAACTAGACCATATTGTGAGCTATCAGGAGAAATGCCCCATAAAAATCATGTCAATATGTGCCATCAATACAGCTGCCAAAGGTTACCTGCGCATCATAGGTTTCATCACTGGGTCTGTGCAGATTGATTCACCTGCTCGGATGCAGACTGGATCTGTTGAGGTGGAATTCTGTTGACTTCACACACAGTAAATCACTTAAGATATAGACATAAGGAGAGAGACAGCCGTGTCGCCTTCTCTCCAACCGACCACAGTCTGCAGCCACACCGGCAGCAGGGTGAGGCTTCACTGAGGCACCGCACCGCTTTGGGAGAAACGCTAAATTTAGCATCCTAACATGGCCACGGTGACGGCGCTAACTAGAGTTGCCAACTTTCTCACGACCAAATGAGGGACAAAAGGTGACACCAGCACGCCACCTTTTCCCCGGCAGTGTGGGTGTGCGTTCGTTTATTCATATTTAATTGGAAACACACAAAAAATATGTATTTTCTATTGAGAGTATGTGAATATGCTTCACAATGACAGATCAAGCAAAAGAAAACATTTCGAATGCAAAAGGAGGGCATGAGTCACAGAGTCGGCTTCTTCCATTGATTTCTTTTCCTGCTCTTGGCTGCCTTTTGTCTTTTTGCCCAGCTGGACTAAAAGTCCATACATGAAAAGTCACAGTTCACAGATGTCTGAAGTTCATTTGAGTTAATCTCCATCTCCAATCTGCGTTTCTCCAGTTTTGATCATTTCATGGGAGAAAATCCGCTGCACAAAGGCGTTTGAGCCTGGCACGCTGAGGACAAATGAGACATGTTGATCGAGCTAGCTTCCCCCTATGTCTTGGAAAAGTGTCTCCCTTGTCTCACTGGTGGTTTCCAGTTTTCTGTATTTCCTCGCGGTGAGCACAAAACTCTCCTTTTGAGGGCAGCCTCCGCCTGCTCCATGCAGGCTCCTCCCAGATCCTGATCCGTCTGATTCACGGCGCCATTTTCTGCTGAGTGAGCAAACCACATCTCAAACATTGCTGCCTTGACATTTGTGCTGAAACTCGTTCTTCTATTAGAAAAACCTACCCTGTTTCCACTGAAGCATCTTCATTTTCAAAATCCAAACTTGTAAACCCCTGTGACGCTGAGCAGGTTTCCCTAAGGGACCAGAAGTATGAAGCAAGAGCTGACCAGCTCTGCAGGAGATGATCGACGTGCAAACATAACACATCATTTCACGCCACTCATTGTCAACAGAAGAAAGACAAATGCACGCAGCTCCTGTTTTCAGGAAGCAGATACTGTGAAGTGGCTGTAGATCCTCATAACAAATGACTCAATATCCACTGACAGCTGATCGCAGGCGTGCACGCAGGTGTTGTGAGCTGTGCGAGCCGGGCAATTAGCTTTCAGAACTTCTTTTGTTTGTTGGCACTGCTCAATAGCTGGTGAACAGAGAGCGGTGTTTCCCCAAAGCTGACATCGGCATTATCTGCTGCATTGGCTATGATGTCTCTAATAACCAGATCCGGACGGTTGCAAAGCTTGATTCGTGCCATTTGCAGTTTCATCACTGTCTCCATAAAAGTCAAGCAACTCCGTCAGACACTGAGGAGATATCTCACGCACACTGGAAACATTTTTCTTTTTCCTTTCCATGAGGCATTGATGGAAACTGAGAAAAACACTGGCTCACTTCGGTCAGAGACTCATCATCCAAAAATATTCCACGGAATCTTTGGTCCTTAAACATTCATCGTGATCTTCTCACCTTCCTCTCCGAGCGCATCTTCTTCACATCATTTGAGTTGTGAAACCAAGCACGGCTGTGTTAGGGAAGATAACTGCGATGTACACGTACGGGGCTACGAGCAGATGTCACGAAGAATAAACCAGTATTTCTTGCACCTTTAGCCCTTGTGGCCATCTTGTGCAGCTTTTTGGAAAGCATGCTTTGTTAGGTGATGCTGAAGGATTTCGTTGAGTCACCCATTTCTTTGCTTTCCAAGTTTGTTGTAGTTGCAGGGTGATAAATCTGGAGGTTTATCCAAAAGCCAAACTGACCAAAATACTCCAGACATTACAGAAACTTGGCAGGAATTGGCAAAGAACAAACCAAATGTTCCCAACTTACAAAACATCCCAGTAAATACAGGACGAACGGCAACTCTTAAATGTTAATTCGTAGCATATAATGCTAACCTTGCTCGCCATCTTACTACAACATGATAGCATGAAAACCTTTGCTAATTTACACTAAATACAAAGTATAGGCTGATGGGAATGTCACTTGTTCCGACGGCCATTTTCGTCATTTGACCTGATGATGGCGCTAGCTCAAAATCAGGTGATCACAGAAGTTAGTCACGAACCGTGAACCAAATGCCATCAAAATCCATCCGACAGTCGACAAGATACAAGATACAAAGATTATCAACATCATGATGGCACGAGGGGAGGACCTATCATCTGTTCAAACTGCCAAGGCAATCAACACATCCATTAAGTAATCTCAAGTGGAGTCAGTGAGTTTCTCACATGCTGAGGAGCAGGCGGAGGAATCCTCGGTATCCAGTGTGAACATCAGAAGTGCCATGTGGGCGTATCCTGTTGCAGCAGGGTTGTTCACCCTTCATGTGAAATACCATCACATGCAGTCTGCCGGTCACTTCTGTCTCCCAGCTCTTCCCAATGAAGGCATGAAGAGAGAGGACCTGATTAAAACATGTGTTGGATTACCCCCCCCCGACCAGGCTTAGCCATTTCATAACAAGAGGCCGTGCAATTTTGGGCGAATTGCAGAGATAAGCAGCTGCCTTTCAGTGACGGACCTTTAACATTTAACATTCATTTATTACAATAGCCTGGTGATTTTTATTCCACAGAAACATATTTTAATGTTTCCAGCTTTCAGTTAATCCTAATTAAAACTAAAAAAGAAAAATCTGCATGGTAATAGGCAACACAACTGACACAATTCAGCTTTATTCATATCAAGTTTTTATAACATCAGTCGATATTAAAGCTAATGCTGGCAAACACCAGAGCCAACATCAGCCATGCTTATTGTTCCATAGCCACGGGCATTTGGAAATTACTGTAGCTGGATATTTATGCGCATGGCGTTCCAGTCTTTTATCAATTAATAACCACATGTCTGAATGATTTAATTTAATGCATTTTTAAAAAAACTAATGAATTAAAACCAATAAGGTGCAAGTATTTAACCTTAAAATAATAGTTTTAAAATCATGTGGTGGTACTGGGGACCAATGGGGCCTCTTTCATGCCCACTCCGAACACCTGTTCTTGCTCTGTGTAACTTTGATGAGCCGAGTTTGATCTCAGATGAGACGTGTGGCAGAGTAAGAAGCTCATTTTGCCAGAATCAGCCCCAGAGAAATGCCAAACTCTAGATCAGTTAAAAAGACACTTGGAAACCGGTGTTTATATTCAGCAAGGAAACTTAAAAATATGGAGTTTGTTGTGTCTTGGTCCAGGAACCCGAGGATCATGGGGAATATAAAACGTTCAGCCGTGTAATCAGTTTATTGATTTGGACGTTCATTTGTGTCGAGCTTTTCAAGAAAGTCAAAGACACTTTACATTCAATTTAATGCAGAGAGACACTAAACATAAAAGACATTACGTCATTAGACCAGACCTCTGTTTTCTGTACATGAGAGCTTGAATTGCTCCCCACCTGTGGCTGTAGAGGGCGCTGCTGCTCAGTAAAAGTTACATCGTGTTGATTTAATGAGAAGCTCGAAATGTTTGGACGTCTTTATAACTTATTAAACAGCAAAAAGAATCACACTTCATACATGTAGAGCCTAGAGCCAAAATCAAAGTGGGAGAATGTTTTGTCACTGATTTGTGTTCAGTGCTTCTATGCAAACACATTTTTCACCCGGCGGTAATAATATGTCAAGTTTTTTCTTTTTTTTTTGTGCTGTTGAACTAACGCGAGTGACCTATTGCTCACAACAGGAGAAACAGAAGCAGGTGAACAACAGGGGAGCCCTCGTATATTGGATTAAACAAATAATAGATGTCTGCATTTCACGCATGCTGTGGGAGCTGTTTGTTCTTGAATGATTTACTCGCACAGCATCTTGCAACATTGTGCTGTAGAACTTTGATTCACATTTGATGTCATTGCTTTATGGACCTGCAGGGATCTGCTTTCGAAATCGACCAACCAATGCCCACTGGACAATTTAAAAAACACAGTGCATTGGCAAAACAAAGCACAGTTTCTAAAGACTGCTGCTGAGATCATTAGCAGCCGCAGGATGTCAATACATATTGGTCATTTAAATGACAGGTTCATGTAATATACCTGTATGTGGCATGTTCTAACATAGTTGTGGGCTCATAGCTACAAGAAACAAAAGGACCTATGAGCCATGCAGGCTGTTTTCTGCTAGCACTAGATGCATGGACATCAATATTCAGATAACCCAGATTAAAGAGAGTGACATCTAGTGGTGAAGTTTTGTGTTGCAGCTGAATACCCCTCACCGCAGTTTATTGACGACCCGTCCCCTGAACAAGCAGTTAAACGTGATGTTGACATGAGTGCTAATCGGACTGTGCTCTGTAACATGTCAACAGGAATGTGGATGGATTATTCTATCAGCAACTCGCGTAAACATCTCAATTGAAATCACGTCTTTTTCAGAATAAGGTCAATAGTCGAAATATTTGGTGTCCATGTTGTCAATATGAGTCAGTCGGTCCAATTAGCCGTCTGACATGGGAGAGCGGGGAAAAACAAACCTCTGACTCCAGTGATTCCCCGAGGTTTTAATGGAGCAGAATCACCAGGACAGAGTGAATCAAACTACAACCTCACAACACAGCTGCTGTACTGAGGCCGAGTGTTATTGCTGCTCTTTGAGTGAGCCATGACATAACTTTAAATGTTTATGTAAATTGTATTGCTCACTGATAAATTACTATTCTTATGCTCGTGTATCTGACACCCGGGCTGATGCTTAGACCTCAATACCAAGTTAATTTAGTCCCCCCCCCCCCCCACACACACACACACACACACACACACACACACACACACACACACACACACACACACGCACACACACTCTAACGGTAGAAAGGTCATTCCATTTTACATGAATGAACAGATAAGAGAAGATAAATCTGACTCTGTTTTTCAATTCGTGCAGCTTATTGAGAAACAATGTTGTTGAATAATGTGATATTTATCCTCATTGTTTGTTTCCCCCTGTGGTTGCAGGAGTAGCTCCCTGTCCCTCAGTCCTGCCCAACAACGGAGGGAGGCTACTTTCTTCAGGACCCCGCCCATTTCCAGAGGGAAACACAAAATAACGACAAACCTCCTGGACGGATCCCGAGTGGTCGGCCATGTCTACAAACACCTGCAGGAGGATGAGTCAACAGACGTGGAGTCCTTAAGAAGGTGAGAGCCTTTTGTCTTTTTTGTTAGTTTTGTCATGTTTGCTCAATCCGCAGTGAGGAAATTCTCTCGGCCTCCCTCCATGCTCAGGTCAAACTCCCAGTTCAGCGAAGATTAACTGAGTTTAAGTTGGAGTGGCAGAGGGATAATTTTTGGGGGGGGGCGAAATGAGTTTATGACTGAAATGCTCTCGGAATCAAATCCTCAAGCTCGTGAAATCTGATCTGGGGGAAATAAATGAGATCTGCTGTGCTCTCCTTCAACTGGGACTGTCACAATTAATTTTGGAAAATACATTTGATCCCAACCGCTCGACAGTATCATGGTGCTGGGGAAGTCCAAGATATCAGCCTGTGTGTGTGTGTGTGTGTGTGTGTGGAGTCCTCTCCACACTTGCCACCGGGGCTGCTGCTGTGAATGAAATGTGTTTTATCCACATGGTTGTATTATGTGTTAACAACCGTGCCAAAACTAATTACCCGATGGGAGCGCACGTTAACGTGAATTTGAAGCTTTTTTTGCGTGGTTTGATTTTGGTTAATTCTTGGAAAATGATGTGAAAGTTTCCTGGTCCACATATCAAAGAAATAATTAAATTTTACAATTTAATTTACTCGCTGAATATGGCTCCATACTGAGCGTCTGCGGCCCTCTAGAACAAGGCTACTAATTGCAAAGGATTAATTTCAGGCCTTCACACATCTCGGATTCTCCTCCTGCTCGTCCTGGTGTCAAGTGAGGACAGCAAGTTGCCCTATTTCCACGGCTCTCGCAAGTAAAGCACGGCTACTGGTGCCGTTTCTGGAGGCTTTAAAAGCAGGAAGGATATTTTTTTTTTTTGGCAGAGCCACCTATCGCCAGTTGCCGATCTGGGGGCTTAAAATAACTTAGATTTTAAAAGCACAGTCTGATCATCCTCACTGGCATCGGTTCAGAGAGGTAGCCTGGTGAGGAATCCTCTTTTTTATCAAAGGCAAGATGTTTGGGGTTGTTTTAAAGGAGTAAGGAGTTAACTCACGTAGAGACAAACTTTCGCATTATTTCACATCAATTAAAACTTTTCCCAAAGATTTTGAGATCATAAATAATATTGATTGATGTATAACGCCCTGAAAAAAAAAGCTGTAAAATATGCATCTCATCGAGGAGTAACCTCAGTGGTGTGATGCCAACTGTCGAGCAGCTCCACTGCCGTTTCCTTTCAAACAACACTGAAAAACATCGATTTATTTCAGATCTTATTTACACACGCGAGAGTCTGAGTGGGGCAGTCCTGTTTAGCATATGGCTCAGAAACAGCCTCATTTCCTGTCAGTGCGTGTGATAGCTGAGCGATGCCACCGCTATCAGGAAGTGTCATTGAAAGCGATGCCACTGCGCTCACTTAAAGCGCCGAGCAACGTTGCCATTAGCTCGCTTACCTGACTAAGCTTTACAGTGACTTGGAAGATACAGTGCAACGCTGCCAAAAGTCTTTATGTGACCTATTTCCATAATTTCCATTTTTTAAACAAAGCTCCATGTGGCTCAGCAGTTCTTTCAAACGGTTGCGCGGAGAAATCCTCCAGGACCACAACAGCCTCCCTCCTCACACACACACACACACACACACACACACACACACACACACACACACACACACACACACACACACACACACACACACACACACACACACACGTGCCCAAGCCCACATGCAGAATAACAAACTAACTAGCTAACTCTGTTTTAATTTTTTATATCACAAAGGCCAAAATCTGTGTGCTATGAGCAATTCAATCCAACTGAGCTTTACGTGTTTAGGAGAACATCTGTAAAGAAAGGGCTCCTCATCTTTTGGGCCATAAGACTGCGTTTGCACGGTGAAACAGTTTAGATCTAATTAGCCATTAATGCTTCCCTCGCAGATCCGTCAGTCGGATCTGGCTTTCCCTGGCCTTCAGGAGGTTGAAATGACCTATTTCTCGACTTAGCAGCCATGCAACACCAAGCTACCGAGCTTACAGCCTCTTCCTCCTCCTCCTCCTCCTCCTCCTCCTCCTCCTGCCCCCACCTCTCCCTTGTTGCCATGGATACACCCTCTCATCTCTGGGAAATGAGAAATGGGAGGTGGAAAGGAGAGTGAGAGAACGCAAGATGGAAAGTGAGGAAAGAAGGGAGATTGGGCAGAGATGATGGGAGTGAGGCGGAGGAAAGATGGAGGCAGAGAGAGAGAAAGTCTTTTTTTTTTTTAAAGACAGAGAAACAGAGAAAAGGAGAGGACAGCAAACAAACAAGAGAATACTCCTCTTCCATGTTTTCAATTTCGTGACAACAAATCCCTGCAGAGTATTGTCGGGTTTAATTATCTCCTGTCAAAACATATATTTACCCATCACAGATAAGGACGGAATTGAAGGCAAATTTGCTATGGGAGTTATTTTTAGATGTGTTTTGATCTGCTGGGTTTACCTCCAGCTTGCATTCGTCCTTCTAATACCGAGGGAGGAGTGGGAAAGTAATTTAATTATTTAAACTTGGTTATGCTACAAACAGTCTCTGAGAGCTGACAATAACACTGGCGGTCTCCTAAGGCTGCGCCGACTCTAAATGTGAACGGAGTCTTTAGTGACAATATTAACTCCTGTATATACAAACTGTGAATAAGTTTCTGGCTGTGCTGTGTTATTTTCATTTTGAACACGATGCTTTCAGAGCCCGTAGGCAATGTGCCGCGACGCGCCGGATCCATTCTCATGCAAACATACATGCTGAGATTCTCACGCCCACCAACACACCTACCTTCACCTTAAATGTCACATCATAAGCCTGTCAGACGAGACGTGCTCGGTGAGACAGTCTAATGAGACTTTCAGATACTATATTTAGACCCACATGTAAAGCCATAGAGGCGAAATATTATTTTTTCCACATACTCTCATGGGCCAGGGTCAGGAATCCGGCAGCTGTGTTGCTAAAGCCTTAAATCTCTGATAAGGCAGTCATGACAGAAGGGATTTTTCCGTTAAGCATTCATGCAGCAACAATAAAGGCTGCTCATGCTGAGGATTATAAATAATTACACAAAGATTATGAGAGAACAATACATAAATAATAATAATTTCGTTGGGGCAAGATGGTTTTTTACCGGGACTGAAATTAAATGGTGAAAAGCACAGGAGAATGGCAGCTTTATTTCCATTATCTATATTACTCTTTTATTCCTCTTAGGATATGAGTGTGTAGGACAAAAAATGTCACAGTATAAATCACCTGGTCTCATTCTTACCATTTCTACCCTCTCTTCTGCCTGAAGGTGTGATTCTGCCAGTGGAAGGGTCGGCGCCCTCCTCAGCAGGACCTCACTCGCCCACTTCGCAGCCAAAAAGGGATGGACCGAGGTTCCCTGCACCCGCCTGGATAAGGGAGCAACCTTCCTACCACCCTCCCTTCGCACCCGCTCCGTGCCCATCATCCCCTCCCTCCAAGCGGCTGACCTCGAAGCCGGGCGTGCGGATACGAGCGAGCGGAATCAAGGCGGGCTCCTCAAGTGGCACCCTGTGCTGGCTGGAAAGACGGCCGTGCCCATTAGCAATTCTCCCTCTCGCCCCTGTGAGACCGCGGGGCTGCCGCCTGGTGTTCTGCCCAGCAGTGTTAGCCCCCCTGCCACCGCCGCGGCTCCGCTGGGCTCGTTGAGGAATCCCAGCTCCGCACCACCACCCTTCTCCGCTGAAATCACAGTGGAACTCGTGCAGGAATTAAAACAGAAAAGCCTTTCCAGCTCCGTGAAAATGTCTGGCTCTCACAACGAGATCCACCACGGTGGCAGAAACACTCTCGAGACTGGAAGTGTGCAGGAGTCGGAATGGCAAAGTGTCCAATATTCAGCCAGAGCTCTGCACACAGGCAGCGGGACCAGAGGTTCGAAGGCAGTAGGCCAAAGAGAAGCCCGGGGACAGTGCCAGGGTCAGGCGTCCCTCGTGTACGGAGGCGCAAACTGCTCCCTGGCCACCAGAGGACCCAGCTGCAGAGGAACTGGAAACGCTCATGCCAAGCCCTCTACAAGCTGATTGGATTAACTCTGTAAAGGCTTCACAGACACTGTTTCCAATAACTGTATACCTTTGCTGGTGGCGCAGGATGGTTAGCAGGTGGGACCATCTGTGTGGCCACGCGGACCAACACCAGATGGCAGCCGATCTTGAAGGACCGTGCACAGATTGAACTGCGGAGGGACGGACACAAACAAAAAGACATGAAATTACAAAAGACAAACAGACAAACCAACACACAGTGTGAATAAATGTGAAAAACAAATCCGCGACTGGAGTTGGGAGCTTGATAGTGTATTGGGAAAAAAAAAAAAAAATATGCCACTATTTAAAGAGGAGCTTCTACTTAGAAACCAAAATAGTGTGTCATCTCTATGTTGTTTCTCTAATGTAAAGAAATGAAATTATATATGTCATATAATATATGTCATATAGACGTATATATATTTGACATACAATTGTGACAAAATAAAGACTAAGATAACAGTGTTAATTAAGGGCTTCGTGCATCTCATACATTCCCACCACAGAGAAAAATCTTGCATTTTGTTGTCTATGATATAATGTACAAAGTAATCAGTATAAACACCTAAGATGTATCTCCATGGCAACAGACACCTGTGGCATGCTTTTCTTCATGTTTTTTTAGAGCGGACTTAATCGTGCACCTTCCATATGTCAAACCTAAAAACAGCCACATCAATTACGAATAGCTGATTCTTCCAGGTGTCTTATCTTCAGGTGTGTCGGCGACAACATCCAAACCGGCACCTGGTTTTAAAGGTTGGCTGGCGACGGGAGGTAAAGATGGTGCAACAGGGAGGAGAAAGTACTCCACACTCCCCCCCCTGCCCCCCTTCCCAACATTTTCTTCTTTTATTCTCAAGTTTCTACGAGTATCTTTCAATGTCGCTTAGCTATAGTCAGCAGACGATAAACGGATAAAGGTTTCGGTGATGGAGCATGAACACCGTGGGTGAGAAAAAAGGGGGTTTTCAGATGTTGTTAATGCTTGAAGCACTTTGTGAGATTGCCCAACGCTGTCACTGAGCTGGCAATGCAGTCTATTTTCATTATTTACCTTAATACCGCGCCCATAGGCTAGCACCACCAAAGTAGAACCACTTCACTGTTTTGTGCTGCAGCCATGGCCACGAGCTTTGTGGCTGGAAATGAAGCAGGGCGGCAGACGAGGCGAGTGCAATTCTTTATTTCTGCCTCATTTACGTCGAAAACAGTGCATCTGTGTGCCCACCTTTCCGTTTCCATAGTGACTCCAGCAAGGTAAGTTGTCCATGACTCACAAACTTATGGTACATGACTGAGAATTCTCCCACGAGGGGAAATTTAGCCAAGGCAGGTGCAAGGGAAAGATAAAATAACCAATAAACAGAAAATATTTAGGATTCTAAATACATAGAGCGACTGTTGGCGAGAACCCACCCGCACATTTACTGAATTTTCAGATGTTTCCAGATTTACATATTGTATTTACCCTGCAGTGTAAGACCACACAGGTGTGCAAATATAGACGAGAGACAAATTAAAAAAGAAAAACCCGAATAACTAAGTGGAGAAACATGGAGGATGAAAATGGAGGATGAAAACGATGTGAATGATACGCTGTACGCCTTCGTAGTCACGGGGTCCCAACCCGATTTGGTCTGTTAGCAAATGTCCATGTCTGTAATCAATATCAGGTCAGGGATTATCTGTAGCCCGCAGGCTGATGGTAGTTCAATACTTTACTGACGCACCTATTTCTATATTCATCCCTGCCCATTCACAGCAGCTACTAATATTAAAATTTGTCTAATTTGTCAAACATTAATGCTACTGGTAAAAAAAATTAATTTGTAATTTTTTTTTTTTATCGTATACACCGATTTAACTGAACTTAAATGGACGTTGCCCACTTTGCTGTGTATTTTCGTCTAATTTCGTTTTTTGTCAATGATCTGGAGACATCTTGGTCTTTGAGAACGATGACGCATCTCTTCTTCCTCCCACTATCCAGAAATGAAGCTAAACTATTCTGGATCCAAATGTTGGCGTCTGCACAGAGGCGATTGGGAGGCGGAGCCGTGATTGTGCCATTGTACCGTCGCTTCATGCGTTCGACCAATCACGAGTCAGTCACAGCTGTCAATCAAGATGTTTTAGCATCGAGCATCCAAGTAAAACGAAAATTCCCAGGAAATAAGAATTACCAGGTGGAAATCAACACGCTTTGGTTTTACTTTTCGAAAGCCCTCATGTTTTCCATCTTAACAAAAAAAAAAGCTCCATGTCATCACTCTCCTTTACTGGTCTTTGAAAATTGATCTTGCTTTAATAATAAATTCCTATAATCACCATGGTGACAGCACCAGTACAACACCCCAAAAAACGTCGGTACAGTACTCAAATTTGAAACTGGAAATAACAGGGCTTGAGTGGATTCCTGTCGGATCAGTCTCCTGCCGGTGTGGCACTAATGAGAGGCCATGTGGATTTGAAAAGGAACGGATCGCTCTTTGATCCGAGCCTGCGCTGAACACTGGGAAACGCCGTTTGAAGCACCAGTCGAAGAGAGGCCCAATCTCGCTGATTGCTGACAGGCTTTTCTCACCAACTGAACATCTGAGCCAAGGAAACCGGGGGAAGACCCGCCTGAAGCTACGTGACTCGGTGAACTGCAGCTGTTACTGTAATCAACACAGAAAAGGAGAAGATTGTGAATTTTACAGCTGCCGGGGTTCAGTCGACGGGAAAAAATCAAACTGCTATTCCACATTGTTTCAAATGTATTTTTAGGGGATATTTTCCAAAAGATTGAGAATTTCTTTTTTGAATCAAAGGAATTTCACTCTTGCCAGTGAAAATCTTGACGTTAAAAACTCTTGGTTGTACTTTGTGACAACATGAGATGGTTGTGACTTTGTCGGGGGGGGGGGGGGGCTGTAACGCACAGGAGCAAGGACAACGCCGAGGAAGATTAAAGAGTAAGCGTTCTCATTACCTGAGACGAGCCAGGTTTGTTGGAGGTGGGCCCTGTAGCCGTTAGATTAATCCTCACCGGTGTTGACTGTTTTATGTTTCTGAGGAATGTCACACACACACACACTGGCCTCGCTCGCTCGGTGTGAGAGGAATACTAATGTGCCATAGGTGCAAGGGGACGGAGAGGTCCCCCACCAGATGGCGTGGAGATTATGAGGACAGCAGGTCGGCATGTGTAATGCAGCACTACCAGTGTGGATGTCTGCTAACATCTCTCACCAGCTCCCCTCAACGCGGGAGAACAGGTGATACACGACACATCCGCCGACTGTGATCAAACAAAGAGACAATTTTCCTCCTGAAATTAAAACATGATTTATTTATTTAACGCCCTAAAACAATGAGATCTGGGATATTCTGTCTGTGCAAATGGTTTGGAGAGGCTTAGCGTCTAAAACTGATGAATGTTTAATGCAGCAGAAGTTAGATTTTCATTCCTCTCTGACTTTTGCACCAGATGCCTGATGTTACACATAAATCCCGTCAAAGAGGAAAGTATGAGTCTGTGGGGATAGTCTCTCCAGAATATTGGAGCCATGGCCTGTCGTTTGGGCATTGGCCAACAGTATACTAATTTGGTCCACTCTACTAATTTGGGCAGCTGGAGGTAGAGCAGGTCGTCCACTAATCAGAGGGGTCAGTGGTTTGATTCCTGCCTCCTCAAGGCCAACGTGTCCTTGGGCAAGACACTGAACCCTAAATTGCTCCTGATCTCTGGCAAATTGCTGGCAGCATGTGAATGAGATGAGTGATTGATAGAGAAAGCGCTTAGATATAGAAGGGATAGTTTGTTAATGGGTGAATGTCAACTGTCCTGAAAAGAGGTTTATAAATGCAGTGAATTCACCATTTACCTTAATATCTGAACAAGTATGGGGAGACTGGCCTGGAATTTGAAAAGATGTACGTATTATCTATGCAAAGTATCTATACAAATAAGATCAAGGTTTATTCTCGCATCAGGCTCACACTTGAAATGCATCATCTCGTATAGTGTTTGATTTCAGAGGGATTAGTAGAACAGTGCACGGTCGTTGGTTTGTCAATGGAGCCGTGTTATTGTGATGCAGCAGTATTTAACAATTGTCCATCTGCTCCCTCTTGCCATAATGCTGCCCAGATAGTGTGGGCTCAATGGAGTCAATAAACAAATGTTTAGTGGCAAAGAATGTGAATGGCTCACAGAGCTGTCCTCATTGGCAGCTGAGTCTCTGGTGTGACGGAGAAAATCACCTCGTTCAGAACAAACTCCCAGAACCAACTCGTCCTACTTTAAAAAAATAAAAAAAACATTAAAATACTTGCACTCAATAAAAAGATGGACGACATGACAGCTCCACTGAAGTGAAGCCAAAACATTGTGATTGCCGCCCCCCCCCTGGCTGCAGTAAAGGTCCTAGACCCCACATCCTCCATGTTAGCAGATGGGACATGTATCAGTGGGACTCTGACACCACGGCTCATCTCCATCCACTACTGCGCAGACTCCTGCATCATCAAGAGTGATGTCAAAAGTGTTTAGGTAAACTTCTTAATCATCTGGATCTCCTGACACACACATCATCAGGTGATAAACCAAGCAGATCATGTTTAAATCACGTCAAGGTATGTAAACGCTTTGCTTGTTCTAAAGTTTCTCCATGATTTATGTCTCATTAAACCAGTCTAGTACAAGTAAATTCAATATTTCAAGCAAAAAAGTAAATGAAATCCACTAACTGCAGTGTCTGAGCGTCAGTAAGACATATAACTGAAACCAGCTTCTCTCCTTCATATACATTATACAAAAGGGTCGAAACCTGTCAAAGGTGCAGCCACGTTGACACAATCTGTGGGTTAACAACGTCGCCCCTGTTTGTGTTTGTTAAACGTTTTCTAGGGTTAACGACATTCAGTGACACTTCTTCTTCAACCTAACAGGTCAAACACCTGCAGTATAATGAGGATCGGTTCCCCTGCAAAGACAGGAGTCAGAAGGTCTGCGTGTTGTGCAGTAATAACACTGGTGCAGTCTGCTGGTGGACCCAACGGGTCAAAGGTCGTCTTACCTGCAACAGTGTCACAGTGTGGAAAGTATCAAATAAGACATATCGGTACATGTAGGTCGGCTCTGGTGTCAAGGACACAACAGATCCTTGTTAAAGTTTCGTTAACAAGACAATAGGAGCACTGAAGACAGATTTTTAGAAAATAAACATATAACATTTGAAGCATTTATAGGATTTAATATTATTTATTTATTTAAGCAAAGTTATCATCACAGTAGGAGAGGAGTTTTAAGTATATTATTAAAAAAAAGTATAAATCTTTATGTTCAAACTGAATAAAAGTTGAGTGTACTCTCCATGTAAACACAGTCTCTGAAACACACCAGGAAGCCGACGAACAGCCAATCTTCTGTAAAGAGAAGCAAAAAAAAACTGTCGACTCAAATCCCTCAAGACTCCCCGGGAAAAAAAAATAAAAATCTTCTTTCCTCACAGAACAATCCTCTAAACTCTGCTAAACTGCTGACATGAAGGAGTGACAGGCGCTGCTGCATGTGTAAACCCTGAGGGTGGTTATGATTGCCGGGGCATCCACTGGCCGAGGCCCGCTGATCCGCTGAGAGCCCAGTCAGCCTGTACGACAGATTTCAGTCCTGACCTCAGAATCGGTTTTTTTTTAGCTATGAACAGGATGTTCCCCAAGCCCGGGCGGATGCAAACTCTGGCTTTTGGTATAGTTCAAACATAAACGGTGGAAGAAAGTGCTAATAAATGGTTAGCAATATATTTAATGTCAAGGCCCCTTTAATATATTTTGGGACAGTTCGATATCGTCATAAAAACTATGGGTAGGTTTTCAATGCCCTTTGAAACTTTTTCATCTGCACACAAACAGCGTTTTAAGTCAGTAAATTGGATTTTTACAAATGCCTTAGTACAAATAAAAGAAAATTCTCTTATTGTGTAATGAGAATGTTCCAGACAACAACAGCGGCTATATACTGGTTTCTCTTTGTCTGGTTAGCAACGCTAGGTCTTATTACAAGTTTGCGTAGTTAAGTGTAGCATTACTGCACCACATTACCACATTACCAGCGTACACAGCCATTAACATCACCCACCGCCATCTTTTCTGGTATTTGACCGATTGTTGATGTAGATTTCATCGCCAACCTTCTGGATTGTAGTCGTTTTTTTTTTATTCTCGTCAACAGATGTTTAATCAAATGATGACCGTGACAAGACTTGAAAGGAAGTCACTAAAGCTTCTACAATACAAATACCCTTCATGAGAAAGTCCTCAATCATTCATACTCCTCCTCCTGAACACCTACTAACAGATCCTAACACGTAATGATGAATAGAACTTTTAGTTGGTTCCGCTCACTACTTCCTGAAAGTGTCTGGCTTTGTTTAACTCTGCCACAGTTGGGCTCTCTGCTCCCCGTGATGGCTCTGGCTGCATTACCCTTAACCTCACCTGCCCTGTGTTGTCCTGATTTCCCAGCAGCCGCTTCTAACTGCTCCGTCCTATTTAAGGCAGAATCTCCCGACACTCTTGTAGGGTTGTCAAGCCTGCCTCCCGTTCTAACTGGGAGCTTTTAAGCAAGAAACTCTCCCGCTCTGTTTTTTCCACAGACAGCCTGGAGCCTAACCTCTATCAAGTACCTGCTCTTGCCACTGCTATCAGCCAGTTTTTCTCCAGTTCCCAGTTAAGGTCATCTGTTTCCCCTAGTTCTCATCTGCAGTTAACCGGCACATCCAATCTCTCCGGTCCACCCATCTCTGCTGCCTGCCAATTTTAAACTTTTCAGCTTGTTTATCTGCCTTCAAGCCTGCATGTGGAGGACCTGGAACATTGGTGACTTGTAGTGGTGGTGTTGAAAAACACTGTGGTAGACGGCAATGCATGCTGTTACTCCTCCCCCCCCCGATCTAACCTGAGGACCTTGATGGATGGATTACTGAACAGGCATCACACATACAGGCCCAGCTAGGGCACCTATAGGGGTTAGGGGGGAAAGTCCATGACACCACAACAAAGAGACACACAATGACTAGAAAAAAAACAAGTTGAAAGAGACACAAAACAGCATGAAAATCACTAATACAATCACAAATAAGTAATAATAGATGCAAAATGATGAAGAAAGACACTAAACCAGTAAAGAAAGGGGGAAAAAATGTGCCACAAAACATGACCAGACACAAATTACTACAAAAGGATGTAACATGACTATAAAGAGTGTAGTGTTATGACAGAATTTAATATGCACACATAAAGGGGCCACCGGCTCCTCTTGGAACAAATTTAGACAGTTTAATTAAATTGCCATCGAAGAAGCTGTGACCTCCAATCCAATGGATCTCCCATTCCACTTCAAAGGAGCACACAGGCAGTAATTGTGTCCAAACGTAAGGCAATTTATTAACTACTATCTACTAACGTGGGGTAAATCCAATGACTGATAACTGCTCAAAGATGCACAGCGGAACAAAATGAATAATCTTTATTAAGAGTGATGAAACAAGCGATGCAATAACCTCAGTGATGATGCAAGATGATTCAGCTCGGGCGAGGTATTATACGGTGATGATAACGGATGCTAAGATGTGTTTGAATGACTTTAATCCTTGTAATCACATCAATCAAATCATTAAAGGTTCAGTGTATAGAATTTAGCGGCATCTATTGGTGAAGTTGCATATTGCAACCAACTGAATACCCCTTGCATCAGACAGTTTGGAGTAGGCGTGCGGCCACTGTATTCCTGATGAACTGATGGTGGATCATGGGGCTGTAGAAACTCCTAGAGGAGAAAATGCCATTGGCTGGACAACACATAACATATATTCATATTTATAAATAGTACTATCAAGGGTAAGAATTGTTTCAGCAAGTTGTTTTGGTGGCTGACAGATAAAAAGTACTGCAGTGTGTCCACAACTGACTTGGACATCTACGTTCTCACATACAGCCCCATCGGATACGATCAGGAGAATATCCGGAGTTCGGTGCTTGTCTGAGAGCAGTTTCAGCCGTCGCATTAGAGAGGCCAGTCTGATGTATGTATTCAATAATTTAGTGCAGCCCGCAAAGGATGTTTTAAAAATTGAAATGGCCCTGGATAAGAAAAAGGTTCCCCACCCCTGATATACACTATATGTTGCATATATAATACAAGTGTGGAGAAATAAATTAAACGCGGTCAGGATTCAATGGTGGAAGTAAATATTAAAAAGAAATAAATTATTTCAGGGGGTGTTAAAGTTTAATTACATTATCACGTTAAATTCACATTTGAATGAGGTTTTCCCTCTGCCGGGGTAAAAATTATTCTGCACCAAGTTCAGAAGTAACACTCAGATTTTTCAGGCACTTTGAGGGATATATGTTCTCGGCTGGAAAATGGGTTTTATGAGACTGGGTGGTCATTTACACTCATGACACTTAATGTAGGTCAGACAGGGGTCTAGACAGGGATCGTCACATTGTACCGAGCCCCAGAAAGCTGAGGAGGAAAATCAGGCAGGAGCAGCTTGTAAAGAGGCTCTCAGGATGTATTTCCATTCTTATTACTGTATAGGTCAACCAGGGGGGGGGGGGGGGGGGGGGGGGGGGGGGGGGAGCTATATGACCACTTTTCAGCTCTTGATGAGTTCTGAGTGTATGCAAACATTACAGCTCATCTGTTAAGTATTTGTGAAAGCATCCCATCACACACGCAGAAGGATTAGAAGGATCCATATGGGAGAGGCTGCTCCTTTTAGTGGAGGTGATATTAGTGGAGATGGATGGTAGAATGGCTTCCCCTGGAAATAACAATCACAAAGTACAATGAAAGAATGCAGATACCAAAACAAGTGCTTAAGTGATCCATCATGTAATGGATGTAAAAAGCCCTGCAGCATCGAGACCTCACTATATAGTTAATGTACTGTATATATATATAAAGCAAAGGCTTCTGGGAGGATCCAGTTTTCCACGTGATTGACAGGGGTGTTATGTGCATGACACTGAGGAAATTGCTCTGTTCTGTCAGGGTGGGGAAATTACTTCTATTTCATTTTTTAGAAGACGGCATCATCTGAATCACGAAGCCTTTAAATAGCGACAAAGCACTTTGGCAGAAGTGACAATCAAACGGCAGAGTGACCGCACAAGAAGAAAACAAGATATCGGGATGTTCAGAGCAGCCGGATATGTCGTCTTCATTAATAAAGCAAGAGATAAATCCACAACCTGTCGTGTGACCCACCTGACCCAATCTTACTGCCACAGCAAATCAATCAGTCCAGGAGAGGGAACAAGGATTGCCACTGTGCACGAAGTGAGGGCAAGATAAGAGAACTCGGATGGCACAAAAGAACACGAGCTGCAGCGTTGTTTCTCCCATGATGCACCTTCCTTTACTGGGGGCTGAGACGCGAATCCTGTGACACAAGCAGCACGAGTCAAAAAAACGTTGTATGTAGTTGATAACGTGACGTATTCGACCCTCGCAGCCCCGGGCTCGTAGTTTAACGAACCATGATCCAACTAAAGATGGACAACATGACTGCTTCCCAATTGCCCTCTAGTGGTCGGCTCCATATAGACCATAGACCCTGTCTCCTCCATGTTATTGTATGGGAGAAAGACCAAACAAAATAATCTAATTACATGTCAAGTTTTCCTTAAAGATGATTTCTGTCATTATAGGTAGTTCTTATCACATTGATGTATTTCAAAGTGCTAATATTTCCTGTAAGTTCGGTTTTAAAAAGCTGAGAGTGCACAGACTGACGCCCCAATTGGTCGATCACGTGTAGCGGAGGGACCATGATACCACGGCTCAATCCCCGATCACTACTCTGCAGAATCTGGCTAAAAAAAACAACATTCGTATACATGGTTATTTTGGCAAGTAGGGGAAGAGGAGGGAGAGGAAGTGCTCAACTCATTTGATCCCATTTATCACGTAGGGTAACAAGAGATATAGTAGATGGCGGTAATGCACCTTGATGTTGGTTGCCACCCACCAATAAACCGAATTAAGAAGAAGAAGAAGAAGAAGCCAAGAACAGCTCTGTGCAAAATGAAACATTCGTATTTAGTTAATTTAGTTTTTTTTTGGCTAATGCAATTGAAGCCAACATTTGACTTGACTTAAGTTGAACATATTCAGTATTTCCCTTTTTCACCTCAAATGTATCATAATAAAATATTTACAGTCAAAATAATTATATATATTTACATACATATAGGAAGCTGTTTCCTTTGCCTTCTATTCCCATTTACCCTCAACTCTAAACTGTGAGCTATTTTTGTGTCACAGAAGAAAAAAAAAATCTTTTGTGAATGTATCTGATTGTTGTTGTTCAATACAAACTCCCACCTCGTACCAAGCATCATCTCCCTGATGCAAAAACACAAATGTAGGCCTATATGTACTGGATGCCTCAGAAATGTACGACCTCAGGCGTCGTACTTCGTTCGGTGGTGAGTCAAACTTGGTCGTGAGCACTGGTGCGTCCGTGAAGAACCAGCAGGCCTGTATTTTATGAGGTTTGCGAAAAAAACGACAGCAGAAAAAGCCCCTATGCATCTTGAAATATACTCAGGTCATTAAGCACACCATTGGGAATCACATTCCCATATTTTGCTAAACTAGAGTTTGATATCACACTCTCTTAACGACCAGGCCACACATGCGGGTGTTGGAGAACTAATTAAAACAACCATAACTCACACTTTTTTCAGGGTTTGTTGATTCAGATCTATTGGCAGAAAAGTCATAAAACACAGAGCCTCAGAATCTCACATCAAGAGTAATGTGCAATGTGTTTTGGGCAATTTCGGAATCATCTACTGACACACACGTCATCGAGTGATATACCAAGCAAGCTCGTGTTTAGATCCCTCCAAGTTATGTAACCGCTTGGCTTGTAAATGTGTCCTGTGCTTAATGTCTCATTAAACTAGTCTAGTACAATTAAATTCAAGCAAAGGAAAGACACCTGCTGCAGAGAATTAGTGTCAATTAAATTACAACTCAAAGAGGCTTCTCTCTGTTGTCATGATGATGTTTACATGCAAAGGGTCAAAACCTGGTATTTATTGCAAATATTGTTTCAGGGATTTTTATATGTTATGATTACAAAGCTGAGTTTATACCGTGTGCATGTGTGTGTGTGCGTGTGTGTGTCTACTTGTACCATTTTTATTATTAAAAGCCTTATGGAATTAGGACACTTTTCCAAAGAGCTGTTAGAGAGTAAAGACTTGGTTTTAGGGTTAGAATCAGGTTTAGGATTGGGGTTAGGGTTAGTTCAATTGTGATGGTGAGGGGTTATGGTAATAGCCTAGGGAATGCATTAGTATAAGTATAAGAATATGCGTGCTCTAACTATTCATGTATAATTAAATGGCGTCCAAAGGTCTGAGACCTTCTTTCAGTCTTCGTGTATGAACTAAATATTGAACCTACTGCTGCACATCCTGCTCTGCAGCAATGGCAGCAGTTTAATCAGGGGCAATACGTGGAACTGGAGGACCTGCAACCACAGCCTCTGTGACGCTGACAGCCATTGGGTTGTAAAAGTAGATGTTTGGATTGAGGCCCTGCAGGACTTTGAGAAGCACCTCTTATCACCACCTCTGTTGGGCCAAGTGGCTTGTATCTGCGTGCCTCCTGCTGCTGCTGCTGCTCCGTCAGGCTCCAGGAATAATACTGATTCCATTAACGATCTTTGGTTGCTGAAAACAGGGAGAGCTGGTCTCTGGTGTGTTGAGAAACCTCTGTGGCTTCAAATCACACATCTCTCATCTTCATGCTCGCGTTCACCTCCAGTGTCATCAAAGTCTTCGGGTTCGAACTCCCAGAGCGGCTCACTCTGAGTTCCTTTGCTTTGCTCCACCAGCGTCTCTGTCATGTCCTCAGCAGTCACCTCATGTGGGATCCTGTTTTATCTCTTGAAGCCTGATAAGTTCTGCCACCAGTGCAACCTGAGAAGAGAGCTGGAGTTCCAGCAGAGCTGCAGAACCAGTTGCTGTTTGTCCAAACAGCAGCCTGATGGCACTGGGAATTCCCGAGCTCCCTTCAGTGAGTAATATATTGCTGTATATCACCATGAATGAAAAGCACTGGAGAGGTGATGCATAACCTGCGCACTCTTTGTACCCCAATCAGGCCATGCTGCATGTATTTTGTATTGTAATAATCCCATTTCGTAATGATGTCATTCTCTGACTTCACAGTGGCAGGAGCGTTTTAATCCTTCTATTCTTCTGACGATTCATCTGGCATCAAAATAATAAAGAAAGTGCAAACTGGGCATATGGGCCTCGTTAGGGAGCTTCCGACCATGGCATCCTGGAAAAACTCATTTATAAACTATGCATGACTGCATTTTCTGATTTCTTTGTGACTTATTCATGATTGCAATTACCATATGATATCATATGATGGGGCAGCTTGTGTTCTGAAGAACATCCACTTTAGACTGTTTCTCCAGCTCGATTATTTCTGGAAATATCTGGGAAAAGGTGTTTTTTGGACCATATTTTTGTTGACCTGGACAACAACCGTTGACTGATCAGCTCCAAACAATAATTGCCTGGAGATATCCTCCCAGATATATTCGTTGCTAGTTCAACACCGTACACACACAGACACACACACACACAAACACACACACTAAAACAATGCCCTGCTTACGTGGCTGTGCTGACGCGCAGAGTAACAAGGTTAAGCGTCACAGCAATGGCGAATGATTTAAAACAGTTGAACAATAAAACTTGAAAGCACTGAAATTCAGTTGGTCCTTCAGGCATAAATGAAAAAGTGTGTGCGGGGTGACGAGTGTGTGTGAAGTCTGCAGAGAGACTCTAACTGTGTCACCGTCTTCAATATTCTAAAACTCCATGTGACGCACACATTGATTTACATACTCTAAGATTCCAGAATCAGTATTTGATCAGTGTTTGTAGATAAATTATTCCAGTTTGTATCATCTCTATTATTGTCTGTATTCTATTTAATCTTAGCATATCAGATAAAGGCGGAATATACTATAAATCTTGATCTGTTCCGAAGAAGCTCTCATTTTAACGTGGGTCAAGAATCTATCCTCTGAAAGAAGATTAAAGGGAATATTAACACACAGGATGAGGATTTCAAGTAAATGTGGCGTTTTTCACAGCGCACATTCGATTTTGCAGCTTTGAGACGACACACAGGATCTTTGTCATTTGATGTGTTGCTCAAACGCTTCGAGCATGAATGGGAGTTCGGAAATTGGTCTAAAATTGATTGAGGTGTCCAGATTGGATTTCTCCTCTAATCAAAGGTTGCACTACACTGCATGCTTAAAAATGTCCGTCACGACACTTGAAGCGAGACTTCTGTTCATAATTATTTGGAATTTTTTGTGGTCCAATAATCTCAAATCTCTGTAAAAAGGCGAGAGACATCTGAGGCGAAAGCTGAAGATGAATAATATCCTTTTTAAAAGAAAAAGAGCGGGCGGCTCAGACTGGTCAGAAACAGCAGAGAGCAGAGTCAAGGAGATGATGGGTCACAAGAAGCGTGAGTGAGATGCTGGGCACTAATGATCGCGAGTTTGTCAACAGAGCAGAGGAGACATTTTTCACAGGTTGCTGAGGAAACGTCAGCTAAAGCAGATTGTGGGGGGGTGTCGAGCAGCGCTAATGGCACTAAAAAGATCTCAAGGTTTGTGCCAAAATAACATCAGAAAAATGTGGCTTCTTTTCAGCTTTGAACACAGACTGGATATAAAAAAGGATGTCGACTCCGGATCCGGCAACGCGATTGAAACCTGTACAAATCACCATTAGAGGGTGACACTATTCTGTCAGTTTCTATTGAAGTCTATGAGAACAACTTCCCATTGAGTTTATGGTCTGAATCTCTAGTTTCCAATCTCATCCAGTGATTTACAACATGAGGTACATTTTGTACATTTACAGTCAAATAGACGATAAAGCACCTTCCTCATCGGGGCGTGGATACTGGAAATTGACAGGTAGAACCATCCAATGGCTGCAGGTCACAGGTGTAGGTGGGCGTGCAGTGTTGTCAGGCTACACCCCCCCCCCCCCACACACACTTCTCCAAATAAGGTTACTCCTGTTTTTTTGTGAAACAAGATGGCGCTGGACGAAATGCCAAAATCAAGGCTTCAAAACAACCGTTTACAAATGAATGGGTGACATCACCGTGGCATTGACGATATTATATCTGCACTGGCTGCAGATATGTGGTATGTGGAAGCTTTAAAATATCAAGTCCCTAGCAACTTGATAGAATCTCTATGTCCTGTCGTTGTTTTATTAATCATATGTTCTGCCTGTGGTTAACATTGAAATCTACAATGCGGTTTTCTCTTATCTCACATTTTATTTGAGATCTCTCTCCCCTGTCTCAGTTCAAACATGGCGACGTTGGACATGAACGGCCTCCAGCCAGACACTGACCCAAAAAGTTGAAGAAGAAAGCCAAATATTTCCAGTTTTATCAACAAACCCAAAGATGAACCCGTATCAGCGGCTGCAGATCCCACATGAAATCAGATTACAGTAGAATCTGAGCTTCTTTTTCCCTCACACGGTCACAGAACAGAAATACTGTAGCAAATGTAGATTATTCTCACTGTTCAGTAATTAGAAACAGGGCTGTGTGTGTGTCTGTGTTTATATTGGAGCTAAAGTGATGATGCAGCGGGAAATCAACCCTTTTAAGACTCACACTTTATGTCCTGATTAAGGGAATTCACAAGAGACCTTCTGCTGTCTTTGAAGTCATGTGGCGACTGAGTCAGACTTTGAAATTAAAAAAAAAAGGGAAACGCAGGGGGGGGGGGGAGAGGAACTTTTAGAATTAATTCTTGGTTAACAGAGTCAGAATTGCAGCTTTAAAACCTGTTTACTCAGAACAGAACATGAGAAACTTGCTCATTAACTTCTCCTTAAATCTTTTTAGTAGAAAACACAGGAGGTGAAGTTCACTCTCAGGATGATCTGTAGCTTTCAGTGTTAGAAAGCTGTGAAAGTAAAAATTTAACGATGGAGTCTAAGGTTTAAATCTTCGAGGTATCTTGTTATGCCTAAAAAAGCTTAGCTGTACTTTTGTTTTAGTGTTGGCCATATACATGTACATAAAAAAAAAAAGGCAAAGCTTCTTAATGGTCCCTAGTGGCGAGCTGTAGTATAGGTCCTAAACCCCACCTCCTCCCTGTTAGTGGATGGGACATGGACCAAGATAAAAAGACAAAAGTACACTGCAAATAATTCTTTGTTATTTTAGGTAGTTCTTACCACATTAATGTAAGTTCATTTCCCCCTAAGTTTGGTTTTAATTACTTATTTAATGCTGTAAAAACAGGATAAAATGTAATAATCGACGGGTTAGACGGACTCACAATTGGTTAAGTGCAGATATCAGTGTTATCACGGCTCCATCCCTCAATCGCTGCTCTGCAGACTTTGGCCCAAAATCCACAAAATAGCAGCGTTGGTATCCAGGATACTTTGGCTTTATTTCTGAATAGTGGGAGGAAGTGGAGACGTGTCGTACATCTTTATATTCAGTCGAAGGTGTGTGATAAGGAGTGTAAAGATTTGGGGATATATTCTTTTATTCAATATGAAGAGATTTTAAACATAAATTGCTCTGTCAGAAGGTGCAGCAGCAGAGGTATAGGCAATAAAGCTTTCTGGCAGATCTCTTTTCCGTATTCATAAACTATTTTTCAGATATTAAAATCTGTTCAGTCTTTGACATCTTGACAAATGCATGAATCCATCCCTGTTGAGGGTGATCAAAATGTCTTTGGGATAAGTTACTTATTCAGGTTTTGTGACAGAATAAGTTACTCATCAAATTCAGGCTTCGGTATCCTCGCATTAAAACCCTTCCCCCGAGTATTCTGCCCAAAACTGGCAGTATCCTGCCGTTGTCGTACCCGTAGGGGCTGTTGACAAACATGAAAGTGAGCAGCATGGGTCTATTTTCCAGAGGAAACTCAATTCCTGTCCTGCAGTGATACAGATGAGAAGGGCATCAAAGCATGTGTGGTATGCAAAACGACTGCCAATGCCATATTTCACTTAGGTGGCGTGGTTAACTCTGATTCAGGGACAAATGAGGAGGGAGGCAGAACTCGAAGTCATGCTAAGCTGCGTCAGGTGACGGCAGCTGACCTACCACACATCGCCACCCCGCTATAATGATTCTTTGCGGTCAATCAGAAGGCGTTCGCGCTCGCGCTCTGAAAGGGGATTTGCTTCGCTCTCCCTCCCGCTGCTGCGGACTGCTGTGCATTATAAACATGTGTATCCTTTAGGTGGTGGCTTATCGGAGGAGCTGCCACAAATAGATTTCACTTGATAGTATGTTTGCTTTAATGGACGCGGGGGGGAATGACGGCACACCACACGTGGAACATGCGACGTGATGTCGGAGTGACCTTGCTTTATTCTCCATGCATGGCTGGAATCGCAGATATCAGCGAGGCCATATGGTGAACGCTCCGAGAAAGTGGAGCAGCCTCAGTCAACAAATGTGTGTATAAATCCCAGTCTGCACAATTTAAATTTAATTGCATGGTCATTAGTCTACATCCATAAGGTTCGGCCCTATACATACTGGTTTTCTACCGCTTGTAATTTTGCTCATGTGTCTAATGGCAGCGTAACTCAGATCAGAATTCAACACCAGTAGGTCTACTGATGGAAGCATGTGCTGCTATGATCGTATATGAAGAAAAAACATACACTGCTTTGCCTCTGGAGCGAATCTGCCTCTGAGGAGTGATACGTTCACATCCATAAACATCAACATTGTACATGTTTTCATTAATTCTCAAATAATCCGCTCGAATGAGAACCTTCAGATGTGCTGGTGCTGACATACAGATCATTACAGAAACAAGTGGGCGGTGTGCATAAGGTATTTTCTATTTCAGCGAATTCCCAGTTTGAGAAATGTTATCACATATTTCAGAAGTAAATCACACTCTTATTCCATCGCTGTATCTGAAGGTTGGTACCAATTACATGCAGTTTTTTTTTTTTTTATGTAAAATGATCATAGTTTGGTGCATTTCCATGGAGACCAGCAACAATATTAAACCGCCCGTTTCAACTTGTTTGCCATTGGTAACCGGGGAGATGTGGTAACTGTTGGCTGAGGAGGAAATGATGTCCCTCCGACAAAAAAACATATTGGACGTTTTATTGACACAGTCTCAAGGGACGGCTGTGGGTCAGGAGGTAAAGAGTGTTGTCCACCAATCAGAGGAACCGGCGGCTCGCTCCTCCGACGGGTGATTGCTTGTATGGTTCAATAAATACATCTGTTTACTCTTGACACTCAGACAGGAAACACAAATACTAATGACGGACTAGATTGTAAAGACAACTTTATTTTTGGTGTGTCCTCAGAGACAGAGACAGAGGAGACAGAGGCCCGAGAAAATTGTCTTTACAGCTACAGGACTTTACATAATTCCCATTTGTGTCATCGTTAGTAGCTGTGTTACGTTAAGTGTTAAGTTATGTTAAGTGGTTGGTGTAGACAAAGAAGATTTGACAAACGTCCTTAAACAGAAGCAGAATTCATAATTATTCAGAATCCAGTATGTTTGGTTTGGATCAGTAATTTGACGTTGTACAAACGGGGTGAAGCGACGCGATTGACAGCTGAGACGGACTCGTGATTGGTCGAGCGTGTGCAAGCCTTTGTATCTGGGATATTTTGGCTTCATTTCTGGAATCGTGGAAGAAAGTGGAGACGCGTCATCCATTTGTTTATGTCAGTCTGTGGCTGAATAGAGAAAAAAATGAAAATACTGAAGAGCATTTGGAGGTAACGCTCACAGTGTGGCCTGTGGTGCGGCGTCTCTATTTCCGAAAGGAGCCTCTCTTCTGTGTCAGGTGGTGAAATGCCCTTGTCACATTAAGTGGCAGATCTCAGGACACTTAACATTCCTCCCCACCCCCTCGGCAGATGCGGTGTGCTTTTAATGACATTGTCTGCTTCCTGTCAAGTCAGCTGGGGGCCGATATGAGGAAAGTCACCTGTGGAAGGACGGCGGGAAGAGGATGTCTGGGAACGGGGGCAGGACAGGAAGTCTGCCGGGCTCCGAGCTGTGAGCGCTCGCACCTGCAGTACGTGGAGGAAGGGAGGCTGAGGCACGCCGCGCTGCACCCCACTGAACACACACTGCACCGTGAAAATCTTTTTCTTTCCGCCTTTCTCTGTAATGTTACCTCAGTGTTCTTTTAACTGGGCTCAAAGGAATTATTCCATTGCATGATTGAATGGTTTATGGAAATGTCCAAAGGGAAAATATAAAAAAAATCTTTTCATCTCATATAAAAAGGAGAAAGTGTTCAGATAGGAAGGTACTTAAGTAGAAAATTGCCAAGACAGACAGAAGGTTTAGGGTTGAACAGAGTGTGTGTGTGTGTGTGTGTGTGTGTGTGTGTGTGTGTGTGTGTGTGTGTGTGTGTGTGTGTGTGTGTGTGTGTGTGTGTGTGTGTGAATACATACTTGCACAAAGCGCCTGCTAAACAATTCAGGTGTGCTTTGCTTGCTTAAACTCCGGTCATCTTCAATTCATATGAATCCGCTTCCCTCGGGCACTTGTCTCACCTCTTTCTGTCATTTCCTTTTTCTATTTAATTTCCCCTCGCTGGTCATTGTTCACACAGGATTTTCTCCCGGCTCGGAAAGTGTCCTGCCGAGGTGCGTCAGGGAACCCGGGACGGGAGGGATGACAAGATGAGAGAGGAGCACCCCCCCCCCCCCCACGCCCAGGACCACATGTGGGTACTGATGGTTACAAGGCTGCACTGAGATAGTGCTTCTACACTGTGTTGAACTGTGTCCTCGGATGAAGCCGTCGAGAAAATTGAGAATGACGTGGCGTGTTTAGTATTCATCAACGTGATGCCACTGCCCTGCTTGTTTGATTTAACCGAACGGAACTTTAACCTGGGCAATAATGCCGAGAATATTGCCTGCCCGCCGTTTGACGGCACTTAGCAAATTCGTTTTTGTTTCAGGGGGTTTTAGGTCTCGTCTTTAGCGATAAAACACCTTCTCCAAAGGTCAGGTGACCGCCTTGGCTGTCGCAGGGTATATTTATGCAATATGATAAAAGGGGTTCAATTCCTGCAATGTGAACACCTATAAAACGTGCTCATATTCAGCTTGATCATTTTTGATATGCGTTATTATTTGAAAAGTTTTACATGCTCTAATGTTCAGAAAATCCTAACTTATCACTCATCTACTGTCCATTGCTGCAGCTCCTCTTTTCAGCCTCTGTCTGAAAAACTTGGTTTTAGCTCCTGCCTCTTTAAGGCCCCCCTCCTCCCCCCAATAAAGCCCAGTCAGTTCTGATTGGCCAGCTGTCCCACTCTCGCTTTACCTGCCTTCGTTAGGATGCGTGAGAACTGTAAATCTGAAATAATAAGGGTTCTCCTGCCACTTGGGCGCAGCAGAAATGAGCTAATGCCGCCAGGATTAATGATCCTGCAGTAAAATATCCACCTGTAAACTCTACATCATTATGAAACTGGTTTATGTTTTTGTTTAGACACTGAGTTCAGCTCAGGGGGAAGATGGTGGTCTGGTTTCACAGATTCACAGTAAATTACTTCTATTAAAATATTAACCATAAAATAAAAGTAGTAATCTGTAAATTAATATAACAGGGATAATAGTTTTTACTGGATTGTTAAATTGTTTAATGGCCTTGAATGTTAAATATGTGGAATTACATTGAATTCTATGTAAAAATACAAAACATACACATCATACACATCTTGTTTTTTTAACCATTTTACAGGGCACAGTACAAACTGCATTGGAGATTTGAAATAGGCAAAAAGATGTTGAATCAGTGCGTCACTTGGTTGTGACCTCATTTCTTCTTGTCTCTGTTATTTCCAGCCCGAATGAGGCTTCCAATACGCGACAAGAAATATTAACAAATTTGCTGGATGGAATCTGGTCCATCAATCTTAAAAATATGAGATTGTGTTTTTTTTGGGGTCCACGACAGAATCGCTCTCAGCGACTCAGTGAGGCGTTAATCTTTCTGATGATCGTTTCCGTCCTGACAAGGATCAGCATCGACAAATAGGAGTTTCAAATTGATGCTGAAGGGAAGGAAAAGTCAGGCTGATGAGGAAAAGGCCATCGGTGACGTGAGGTGAACGGAGTCCCAGTCGCACGGAGGGTTAATTTGTTACCTTGTTCAGTTTAATATTGCTTTTTTTTCAGATTGTGTAGTTACACACAACCTGACAGTGTGTTCTGTGGGAGAGACTCCCGGGTGGTGCGCTGCTAAGTAACAAAATCCAGTTTCTTCTCTGTTTCACTTTCTCCGCAGAATGTGTCAGAAATCTCTCATGAGGGGATGAATGTTGCGAGGATTATAATTAGACATTTACCCACAAGAGACCGTAAAGCTTCTTGACTCATTCTCCATTTGACTTGGATAGAGGATCCCATGAAAGAGGATTGTATACAGTCTAAATTAAAGATGTAGAAAGTGATTAGTGAGCATCAGGAAATGTACTAAAACTCTGGTGATTTAGCAAGTGATTAGATATTAGTAGTTTTGAGCTGCTTTGGGTGCTGATGCTCATCGTGGCCAATCAGGTGTGTAATCGATTAAATCCCAACAAGGCTTTGGTTCAGGATTAATCCAATGGGAGAAAGTTAATTTGGACGGGGAAAACTAAAATAATGTTCTTTACTGAGCACAACACGTTGATGAGAACACAGGCGTTAATATCTGGATCTATAGGGACAGAAGGTTTCCCTACGTATTAACATGTGACGGAGACCATTCTGGTAAATGACACACATGGTTTAGAGCTGTGCTGAGTCAGGAGAGTGAGAACAATTATATAATGTGTTAATCAAAAGAGTTCAAGCTTTTCAAATTTGGTTTTGCTGCTGCAAGGCCTCAACTTGGAAAGAAGATGACATTTTAGAGCTTTTGGTGATGAGGGCCAATGCTGGTGTTGATGTGCTGGAAACAAAAAATACATGATCTCTGCAGTGGACTCTATACGTCATGTCCTGCCTCCTACGTCCTCGACCCACACGCCACATTCTCCTGCACTAGTGAATGTGTCTCACTCCGACAATCTCCTGCTACGTTCTTCATACGATACGTGAAAGGCAAACGTTATAATACATCCACGAGACAAAGTTATTAAACATTTGGTTCTGTTGCCGCATTCCAACATATTTACCAACCCCTCAGCGATTCTTAGTAGATCTTTTTACTTAATCTTTTAAGAGTTTTAGTCAGGGATTGGAATACTGGCCCAAATCTGTTCTTTTCTGCTTGTCATTGTCTCTTTTGACAACAGCTGCTGGCGACATGTGCTCAAACCAACTGTTGACTTTTCACTATGGAAATGTGAAGTGTCACGAATGAATAAACACGTTTACGCTTTCAGACTCGATAATTTTGGTTAAAAAACATAGACGTTCAGGCTAAACTTCATCCCAGCACTTGTCGAAACTACATTACGCTTGATTCGTGTCATGTCAAAGCTGCCGGATTGAATGGATGAGCTTAAATTTGCATCCTCCGAAAAAAATCTAACGTCCAGATGGAAGAACTTTGACAAGCTAATTTAGATCTCTGCCACTTTAACGATCTGATTTTATCAATAGTTTTTTTTCCTCTCAGATCTCATGTGTACTTTCATGTACTTAAAGCTTGTGTGTACAAATTACACAAGTACACACTTGTTTGTACTCAAGCCTGCATGTTTTCTTCCGCGGTGCTATCACACAGACGAAGCCTTTCTGAATTCATATCCTCTGCTACTACACTTGTTCATGTTACTATTTGGGTAAGAAACATAAATGAACGTGACAGCGGGGATTCGAAAAAACCATTAACATTTAATCCCGGAGCGGTGAAATTTGAGCTTCAAAGTGCGTTATCACCGACTGCGCGCGTGATGTTTAAAACATAACCTGTGCACGCAGACGACCGCCTCCGCCAGACGAGACGGAGGAGGAAGATGTGAGGACGAGCCGAGGAGAAAGAAAGAGATCGGGGGGATGTCAGTGGAGCTGTCTGTCTGTGCTGCAGCACTTTAGACGAGCTGCGTCAGTGGGAGACACCACCAGTTTGACTAATGCAACAACTGCATCTACCACTCACCCTCTCATCAAGAGAGCAGTAGTTTGCAGGTTTACACATCTGCTCCGTCAGTCTTTATCACACCGCCTCGAATGCAACTCCAGCTCAAGGTTACAAAGATTTACTCCCGTCACAAACTCAACTGCCCCGGTGGACGATGCAGAACATATAACTACATAATAGTCTTCGCCACAATAGCGAGTCGGTGAGTCATCAGGTAATTTACTGCCTGACCCTCAGGTTCCATCATAATTGGAGGAAGTGAAGTGAACGTTTCAGCAGCTGAATCCAGATGGTTTAGTTTTAATATATAACCTGTGTACGGTTGTGCTTTTCGGAACAGGACACAGACGACATGGCAGGTAAGTCGTATACATATGATACATAACTCAACACCCCTCGAAGATTTTTCAAGTTTTTATAATAATGATAGTAATAATAATAATAACATGTAATTATAACATGTAATTATGTTTTTCGCCCCTGTCCTTTTGTTGGTTGAATGTTTGTTTCTGTTTTCCTTGGTTTCCCAGAGAATAATTCATGGATCTGGATGTTTAGGGGACTGATATCTATGGAGGTATTCCCTCTACTGAGAGCCATCTACTGTAGGTCAAATTTTGGTGTGGATCTGGTTCAGTGGGTTCAGAGGTATGCGCCCTCATGCCACTCTAGTTTTGAATGGCACAATATGAAAATACTGTACTGTAAAATATACACATGTCATAATTCAACACTGATATCATGAACTAACACATTTCTTTGGGTGTTTTTGTTATTATCCGTCTTGGTCCCTCTACTTTCAGAAGTCGTCCGATCAAAATCTGGCCTCAGAGATCATAAAAACTGCAACAACCAGTGTTGGGAATTGGGAATAGTGTTACATGCACATTGTCATAGTAATCTACACCTTGTGTAGTTTCAAGTCATTAGGATGACAGCTAAATGGATGACCAGTGTTCTTGCTGCATTGCTAAGTGTGTGAGAGGTTCGGCACAAGAGAAAGAGTAGATACCTCTGTGAAGGAGGAAGGAGGCAAAGACTCATCAGTTCTAACTTTCTGACGTCAATGTTGTTCGCTCTCTTACTGCGATGATGTCGACTGCCTAAGCTCTGTCTTGACTGTGGCAAGAATCTTACAATAATCTTTTATCCGCTTAAAAGAGGAGAGACCTCAGAGCTCCTAAAATAGATCACCATTCATACCAGGTAAGATTATCCACTACCACTTGACAAAGAGGGAACACAGAGAGATTTTGAGGCAAGTTGTTGAAAGGAGGGGAAAGGAAATGTAGAGGCCCCTGAGGTCCTCAGTTCACCTTTCATACGATGTAAATCGACTCTCCTCAGAGTAGGAGAGAAAAAAAAAAATACCGTTTAATAAAATGTTGAAGTGAGAGAAAATCTTATGAGCATAATCTCTCCGGCAAAGTCTTCTCCCTCAATATTTGATCTTTGGTCTTTTGTCGTATTTCAAAGTATCAAGGTATCAAATTTTCAAGGTTAACTCCAATTTGTGTCGGTGGAGAGTCTCTGCAGGTCTGTGCGGTAACAAGAGCACATATTTCAGTGGTATAAGAGCTTTTCTGACAGGACTGACAAGCTTCTCGTTTCCTCCGCGTCAGACTTTATGGAGAACTGTTGAGGAGCAGAGAAACGAGCTGGTGACTAGTAACGAGTCTCTGGGAATCTGATCCACTCTGATACATTTTATCAATATGAAAACACAGGTACTTTGCCGATGCCATTCCCAGTTCTTCATTGTCTGATTGAGCTCCTTCAGCCACAATAACCCTCATGTTACAAATGTGTTTGTGTGAGGGGATTTTAAATAGATATACATATCCAGATTTTTTTCTGTATACATATAGGCAGCAGGGTTTATGACCTATACTACAGCCAACCATCAGGGGGCGATCAAGATTGTTTGGCTTCAATTTTGAGGAAGCTGTCATGTCGTCCATCCTAATAAACAGTCTATTACTCCATGATCTCTCAATGCAGACGTACAGCTTGGAATACGAGAAGCTCTGGTTCGGAATCACTGCCATAAATCTACCATTTGTGGAAGCAGTCACATTTTGAATTGTAGTATTTACCAGGGCATAGACGTACTCAGAGACAAACCCCCCTTGTCCCTACCCCCCCCTCAGGTACAACCAATCAGAGCATAGACTTTGATTGTCATGGTAACAAAATGGTTTGGTGAAGATCCCTGACTGGGTTAATGTTAGAGGACCTTCATCATCATGGTAACATGATTTCACAAGGGAGAGTGGCCCACCAGCAGTGCACTTATCCATAAGATGTTATGATATATGTGTTCAAATCTCATCTGTGCGTTGCCGTGCTGCAGCTGACCCTCAAACCTGCAGAAACCAACACCTGAGTGCATATTCAACAGTAAACCAGCAATTCAGAGCAAATTACCACATAGCTCACTGCTGAGGTGGTGCATACATTCACTGATGATAAGCTGAGGCAAGTGTCAAGGCTGCTCAAAGGGATGATTCATGCTGTATTGATCTAAATAAAAAAAAAACTGCTGCCTCCGTCAATAGCCGAGATACACATTCAGAAATCTAAAGCAGCAGCATACGAGAACCTAATGGTGTGGTCATTACAAGACAAGAGAGGTGTGTGTAAGGTTATTTTTTAACGCTTTGCTTTGCTTCATTTGCATTCTTTTTACATTTAATATAAAATGTAAAAAAAATGTGATAAGATGAATGAGCGGAGCCGTAACTCTGATGTCGTTTTTATGTTTAAACTGTTTTTTATTGTTTATTATCTTATTATTAATTAATATATATATTGATATGCATATTTCCCCCGGAATGAACCCACAGTTGACCTGGAATTAACCCGTAGTTAACCAGTAGTTAACCCCCAGCTATCCTGGAGTTAACCTGGAGTTAACCCGCAGTTAACCAAAGAAGAAGAAGAACCAATTAAATTTGTTTATAAATATGAATAAAAGCTTAATATTTCAAAAGGTATCAGATGGAGGAAGAAAAGCAGACATGTCCTTAATGAGCTGAACATTTTGACGGTTGAATGTTTAAAACCAGGTGAAGTATGCAGTAGTTTTTAAAATAGCAGAAAAATGCTGAAAAGAAATAATAAATTCAAACACAGAAATATACTTTATAAACATAACTTCATTATTAAATCTGTATATTTTAAATATCGCACTGTCGGTGCTCGGGTCCTAATTATCCTTCGGATAGACTTGGACTTGAATCAGCTGCAGCAGGGTGCACACGGCACCGCACACTGAGACGGAGTACAACTCACTTCCAGTCACTCTCCAGCTGTCCAAAGTGTAATAAACTCTCAAACAGCGTCTGCGTGAGGTAGAAGAGTGGAGCGGCCCATGAGCGCTATCTCTGGTTAGACAGCGGAGGGAAATCAAACCTGGACTCCGTCGGAGTTGGATCTTGGCAGGATTCGGTTGTTCATTAATTACATTTTGTAATGAATATTTTGTAGTTTACTTTGTTGGGATAATGGCTGTTTATTTCATGGCAAACGCGAAAAAATAACCATCACAGGCCTTTTGGAAGATTTAATCAAGCTTTCAGGCTTCTGAAAATAAGTTTTTTCTTTCTCCTTGAAACATGGCGGAATATCTATTAGCGCTTTAATTGATTGCAAGCTCACGGTCGGAGTCACATCTCAATCTTTCCGCTGTGCTCTCGCCGCGCTCTCTTCCGCCCGGGCTCGTTGGTGTGTACCGTGGGTCGCAACAGGCACAGCGATGGCTGGTTTTGTTCGAGGGTGAAGAGCAATGATTTAATCATTAGAGCTGGGAGCTTTGAAATAAGACCAGTGAGTTCACAAGGTCACACACAAAATTGAGTCGTGCATGCAAGTGTTTCTGCAAAAAAAGGGAACAACAAATGCTGCAGAAGGCATTCACAGAGGAGAAAGAAGAAAAACACACACAGGAAATCTATTTGATAACACAGCGTATTAATATTAACAGTGTATATACATTTCAGGGGCTGAAAAGATGCTGTAGAATATCCATATGGCTTGAAAACTGTTTCGATACTTGTTGCAGTGTTTTTTGAGGATGTTGCCGAGATCAGCAAGGGAAATGTCATCCAGGCGAAAGGAAAGGAAACATGCGAGAGCAGAAAGTGACGAATGTGAGGGAAGGAAAAGTGAGATGAGGGAGAGAAAGCTGGACGGAGGTAAGAGTTGAACAAGGCAGCAGAAATAAAGGGCAAGAAAGAGAGAAAAAGATAGGAGCTGACTGTGTTTATTTATTATGTTATATGTTATATAATACTCCCATTATATCTCATCCTTTAGAGGCTGTCAACCTTTCCCCTTTAAATTGTCACAGATTTTGGCCTTTTGCACTTTCATAATTCTTTATTTAGTTAAAATGTGCATGCATTGTAGTATTTGTATTCGTTATTGTATATGGAAAGCTAGTACTAATGTTATTGAGCCTGTAATCCCACCTCCACACCCCCTTCGAAAAACCATGGAACTGAGGAAACGTTCAAATCTGTAGTGAATCGTAAATCTAATCATTTTGCAACGAGGATTTACCAAAAGCAGGTAAACAGAGATAAAGATAAAACGATAGTAAAAGAAAAACTAATAGAGTCAGGACCTTTGAGTTTCACTGCAGGGACAAAATGAAAAGATCTCCTTAAAAAAACTAACTATAAGCGAGGTGTCCGGTCAAGCTGGGAAATAAACAAATTAAATATTTAGCAGCTGAGAGACGAGTCACTGCAGACTTGAAATATCAGTGATTTAATAATTAAATATTTGCCTCAGCATACTGTGACATGCTCTTTCATTTTTTCAGTCTGGGAAGGCAGACTGTCGATCTGCAGGTGGACTCCAGCATGAACATGAGATCTGTCACAGTTGTGTTAGTGTCACAGTCAACAAGAGTCAGTGAAGTCTTCATTTCCAGCCCCTGCGTCTGCCAGCTCTCTTTTTTGGGGGGGGGGGGGGGGTATTTGTTTATCGTTTTGTATTCATGATGAGCTGATGCTCCACTTCAAAGTGTTTCTAAACATTTGAAGATTTTTATGAAATTAAATATTGATGGAATATTAATCTCACTTTGTTTTATGGCAATTTGCCCCCAAGAATATTGTAGCTCTGCTGCAGGTTTTTGCACAAATGCTGATCACAGTGAAAAAATACATTTTGCACATAATCTTATTTTTTAACTAATTAATATACATCCGAGTTTAAAGGACACATATGATACTTTTTCAGTTTATCCTTCCTGGAGTTTGTTATATAGGTTTTTTTTTCTGAATGCAACCGTTCTGCAAAGTTTAAAAGTCCAAACTGCGAAGTAGAAGGAGCTCCTCTACTACAGAGAAACGCCATGTCCAGCCGATACTTCAGCGTTATCAGCTATCAAAATCAGACAGAGGCTGAAGAGAGGAGCTGCAGCAATGGACAGTTTGAGGAAAGAGATGTGTTTTCTGAACATTAGAGCATGTGAACCTTTTCAAGTAATAACCCAAATCAAAATTATGAACCTGAATACGAGCAGAATCTGTCTCCTTTAAATTCTTAATCTGAAAATGTAGTTTTTATCTTAATCCTTTCCAGGTTCATGGGGCATCAACCTACATTAGGCAGCCGACATTGTGCACAGTGTCTAGACTGATGCTCACATGAACAATTCATCATTTCCAACCCGCCTGACCTCGACGTGTTTTAAGAGGAAGTCAAAACTAGTGCAGGAACACAGGAGAACATGGAGTCTCCATGCCGTTCACCTGCCGTAGCTTAGTTTCATTAAACTTTCATTTGATCCGGTCTAATCAAGGTGATTTGGCTCATACATCACAGCTCTCTGCAGGGCATGAGATCTTTTACACTGAAAGATTGTGTGCCTCACCGGTGCCGCGCTGGTGCACGGCGTGACGCAGGTGGGAGCCTCTCACAGGTCAGCGACCCAGTTCCAGACGACAGGAGCTGGGCTGGTCGGTGATGCAGGGCAGCGCGAGGTCTGCTGCAAAGTGGTAGACTTTCTGCTCTGTGGACATGGCTCACCAGGAGACTGATCCATGACTGAATCAAACTCCTCCCAGGCCTGGGGGGGGGGGGGAAGCCCGGGGGGCCAGACCGAGGGAGACGACTGGTGCTTCTGTGAATCCACAGAGAGATGGATGGTGAAAAATGGAGGAACTCTTAATGTTTTACCGTCCAGGCAATTTATTATTTTTACAGATATCGTACATAGTTCAAATTTCTTGTCACACTGTTGTCTCCTGACAGTCGTTAATTAGCTGGACAAACCAAGCTCTGTTTACCATAATAAATAATTAGCTAGTGAAGTGTTACAGCTGCAATTATGAAGAATACTGACAGACTCGCCTCCAATACAAATCTAATCTATCTAATTCATCAGAGCTACTCAGTATCAGGCAGCTTAATGTATTTCAATAAATACAGTATATACTATGTGGCCTGTATTAGTTTGTCATTTAACAAGTCATCTTTAATTGTACAACAAACACGCATATCCCTCGTTCATTGCAAATGTCTTTTGAAAAGGACTGTGTGTAAAACAAGTCGCCTTGGATAGAATTCAAAATCAAACAGTTCGATTTCTTGAGACCATCTTTCACTTTTCATGTGAAGTGCAAATGTGGTTACTTTGTATATTGCAGTACACACTGTTCTGAATCGTCAACCACTTATTACACCAAGGCCAACAAACCAGAACACTCTATTGACTGCAGCCGGTTTTCCACCTGAGGCACATCAAACACAGTCCACCTCTCAGCCCCGTCTCACACACTGAAAAGTGTTTGTTCCTGTGTTGAACATTTTGAGGCAAGGTCAGAAGAACTTGAAAACAAGTGCCCAACAAGGGGCTGGTACAATGGATCGACTGTGCCGGTAACAAAGCCTCCGAGAGGTCTCGAGAATATCTAATGCAGCCGGCGACTAAGTCTAATAAAAATCATTCATGTGCATTTATTTTGCAGTTGTCACTTTTGTCAGGTCAAATCAGATTCACAGGACTGAAGCACCGGCGTGTTTTTGGCCCCTGATGAAAGCCAGGAAGGAATATTTTCTACGGCCGTCGTACGCTTTGCATACAAACAAAACCTCACAGGGCTTTTTGAGATTTATCAGATTTGCAAGGATTCAGTTCATAGGGATATTTGCTGCATGAAGGAATTGAAAAAACTACATTCAGGACTGGCATTTGGTTGGAAATGCATCACCTCTGGCACTTGTGGAATTATTTATGTGGTTGAATGCCCCTGTGGCTGCATGTAGCGTGTGTGTGTGTGTGTTTGTGTGTGCGCAGGAAAAACAAGGCCACAAGCATCTTCAGTAGTAGTAAACGTGAACTTGCTTGTGATTCTTAAAGACGTCTCATCTCTCATCCAAGAGGCTTCCTCACCTCTGTCGAGTGGAAGGTTTCAGGTATTTAAACTCTGCGGGTCGTTACTTGTATCGAGAGTCGTTATGTTAAACATGCAGGTCCTTGACCCCGTCGACCAATTAGCATGTCGTTGGTGTCCCCTGAGTCGAGCTGTGGATCCCTGTTGATACCTGTTAATCCATTTTCAGACACGAACTCCGGAAAATGTCCACAAAATTAGGTCCATGTGAATTACAAAGATGGAGATGGTCCGAGTCCAGAACACTCAGGCGAGGGGTGGAGCCTGGGAAGAGCAGCAGGAGGCAGGACTATTGGGGGCTGACACTTGGTGCCATAGACCACCTCATATGCTGCAAATTGCGAAAAACGACAACCAAAATGTTTCCAGGGGACTCATAAGAGTGATGAACATGGTTGTAGTTCAGTACTTTGTGTAGTTCCATCACCACTGACGAATAGCAGACTTCAAGGATTGAACAACAGCCACTTTTTTGGGTCCCCTGGAAACATTTCTGGTGTCGTCTTCGCTATTTGCAGCGAGTTTCTGTATTTGCATGTGTCGTGACTTTTTGCAGCGCATGTGTCGTCCAATTGACGGAGATGTTGTCGTTATTTGCATGTGTTTTTTGTTATTTCTAGTGCGTTGAGCTCTCTCCGCCAACGTACTTTTCACTCTTTCTCTCAAACTCTTTTCTTTGGCCAAGACATTTGCATTACACACGCACAACTCCTGAAGATGTCACCACCTGGATCTTCACGGAAAAGGCCACGAGGCAATAATCCAGATCTCAGAATATAAAGTGCACCATTTTTTTTCCCAGACAAAAAGTAAATTCCCCAAAGTGAGGTGGCAACAGCTTTTTTGAAAAAGAAAAGCCTTTTTTGAATAAATGAATAATTTTCTTCCCATTATAAACCGGCTTTTGATTGTGATTAATGTGTGTGTGTATCAGGTCGATGCAGGAGGTGTAAAGAACTGAACGGAGACAGGGAAGAGATACTATTGATTTATTGGACGTGTTTTCGTGGCTTCTTCATGAAAGACTTAATTAGGATGTGTATGAAACAGACTCTAAGAAAACATGTGAAGGAAAGCATGACTGGATGACAGATATTAGTGGCAAGCCTGATTATTCAGTGTTGTAATTACTGTATACCGACTCTGACTCATTACCCCATTTGCCCTAATGAAGCCATACGCTGAAACTGGAGCTTGAATCAAAGTCTGTGCTGTTGTGTAATCATGTCTTCGGGGAAATTGAAAAAAACAAAAAAACAATGGAACATGCTATTATCATAGTGTACCAGTCACGATTAGCAAGTAAAACAATGAAAAGACTATTGTGAAGGTCAGCCCCGTGGTTTATTTACTATTTACGAGTCCACGTCGGTGCGGCATCTCTCACACGAGGATTCATTAGGGAGGGAATGGTTCGCACACCAGGAAGAGATAATGAATTCCCCCAAGCCAGAAGTCTGTTTTCAGCATTATTCAAATATAGGCTCAGTGTGGGTCATGAAATACGTTTAAATTTTAAGATTCAGCTTAATCATCCATATTTATCTTCCCATTCACCTCTGCTTTTACAGACCCTGGACACCTGGAAGAAAAGCTCTTCAAATAGAGATGACAGCTTCCCAAAGGTGAAGCCAAATCGTCGGGATCGCTCCCTGGTGGTTGATTGCAGTATAGGTCATATGGGCATATGAGACATGGATCAAACAAAGAAAATATCAAAGAACACGTTAAATACAGACCCAGATTGCATACAAACAAATAGATGTTAGCCTGAAGTGGCACAGTTGTAAAATAGAAATTGTGGCCCAAATATCACCCAAAAAATGATATGGGCCTTTTCTGGCAAACAGGAGTAATCTGAATGTGAACCTAAAGTGGCCCATGTGGTAAAACGGTGAATATGGCCCAACTAGCACAAAAAACAATTAAGTTACCTTTGGTTAACATGCGGTATTGCTATGGCTTGCTTGTGGCCCAGATCTGGCTAAAAGGACCTCCACGCCGTATGCGGCCCAGACGACAGTGTGACAGTTTGGGCCAAAACAATTCTGCTATGTGGGGATTTCAGTTTAAGTAGTTTTCATCACAAGTGTTTTTCTAATTGTGATGACTTTAGTTTTAATAAGTTACTTGATGCCATAAAAAAATAAGCTGCGACCTCATGATTATCAGCTGTTACAACAAGTAGAAGAAATAAGGATTTGCGATCAGTCAGTCAATTAAAACTTGCAATTAATATTCATACAAATTTCTAACGGGTCCAATATACCACGTTTACAAATCTAAAATCAAATGAAACACAGGAAATACACTTTTTTTTAACCCTGACAGAGAACTTGTCAATATACAGGAAGTACAGGTTTGAGGTTTGAGTCCCGGTTTGAGTAGGTGGTTCAGTCCTCCTCTTCCTGTTCGCTTCATTCACCACATCGGGCAGCCCGATGGAGGAAATCAATGAGTCTCTGAGAACCGTAAAAACCGCAGAAAAGAGCATCTTTCTAACTCGTTGGTCATAAAAGCGGTAGAACATGAAGGTACATTACACTGAGACGTAATGTTTTTTTAATGCTTTCCGCTGAAAACCCCTTTTAATAATCGCTGTGTGTCCCGCACCGCACCGCCCGACCCGCTTTCGGGACGCCCCGCGCTGCGTAAACAGGCGCACCCCCGCACCATACGTCAGGACGTGACGTCAACGCGCCGTAATTCAAATTTCAGGAAGCGAAAGCGTCCGGACACTAAACGACCGAGTCGAGACGAACAGGTCGTTTGGTTTCTTCTTCTTCTTCTGCACCTCGTTTCTTCACGTAAGTCACGAACATGTTTCTTCTTCGTCTTCACCGTCACTGTTTGTGGGTTTAAAAGTAGATCATTTAGAGCATGTGACGTGGGGGTTATGTTTGACAACAACTGAAGGGGGGGGGGGGGGAAGGAAACTCCTGCTGCAACGTTATGTTTCATCACTAAATTATCTCTTTGTGGAATTAAAAAGCAGCAAAACTGTGATTATTTGTTGTTCCTTAGTTTATGTTCGTCTTTTTTTGCTATAATAACAATTCAAATGTGTTTATATTTCATTTTGGGTATGTATAAATATATATATATATATATATATATAGCCTTATTTTAGTTATTTATATTGTATTTATTACTACATATATTCTTTGTACATCATGTGCAATATAGGGCAAAGGTCAACAACATATTTAAAGGAGGCTGGTTAAGTATGAGACGATTATTCATTTATGGAGAAAGAGTGATATTAAATACGTTTGTACTCCTCCTCACTCCTTTTTCGAATAAGTCGATTAAATCATTAAGTGTTTGATTATTTTTTCCTCATCCCTGTTTGTAAATAATATTTTATTAATTACCAATTTTCATATCAGTCTGTAAAAGAGTAAAAGACAAAATTTATGAAAAGCATTAAACATGCCCAGATATCAGAAAGCCAGATGTTAGAATAACAACATCCTTAAAATAGATCCGAAAAGATAAATCAGAAACCAAAATCCAAAATGGCAACATAAATTGATAAATTTGCCATAACATAAGCTTCAGTGCCATTTGAATATATGTTCATAATTTAGGTTTTAACAAATTATCCTTTGACCACTTTTCTTCAAATCTGGAAATGTACTTTATTTTGATTGTAGTCATACTGCAAGACAAGTTATTGAAATGCATATATTGCAATTCAACTAGATAGATTGTTTGTTATATTGCTAGTGATGAAAATTATATTGTGATGGTGTTTTATTGCCCAGCCCTGATTAAAACTGTATGAATATAACACTATCCCTCAAGATTTCACTGTCAAATTCCCCGTCTTCCCAGAGTCTTCCAGGTCGAAGCCTCTGAACCCCCACAGCAGCCATGACGTCCAAAGGGAAAGAGACCATCGTCAGCAGGCTGGGTTTCAAATCCAGCAGCTCCGTGTCCAAGGCTGAGGCAGAGCTGGAGAAAGTCCGGAAGGAGAACGCTCACATGAGGAAGAAGATCGATGAACTGGCCAAACGACACGTCCGACCCCCCGACTCAGACAACAGCAAGCTGCTGGAGGTAAAACACATGTTTGTCTGTTGCATTTAGGGATTTCAGGGGTACAGTGGCAGATTCCCTGCATGTCTCCATGTCTGTTTCCTTTTTTTCTGTGTTCTGATGTTTATTTGGTTTCCCGTGTTGTTTATGTCAGAGGATTCTTAACCTTGAGACGCTGCGGGAGAGAAACAACCAGCAGCTGCTGGTTAAAGAACAGGATCTGGAAACGTTGAGACAGCAGCTGTCAGCTAGAGGAGGAGAGGTATGTATACATGACGCAGAATTAGAGTTTTGAACATTTAAGATAGTTCTGTATTTACATGTATCCATTTAAAAAGTCCTCTGTACACATGGACACGTAGATAAACACACTGGACACCCAGGGGCTGCACTGTTCTACCCGGGGGGAGGAGATCCACCTACAGCTGTGCAGAGTAATCTCTTTGTTGCACTCTTGGCATTGTATTGGTGGCATATGTATTGCCAGCAGCAGACAACTGTCAGAAGGGAATATCATCCTAGAATTCCACTGAGCTGCCACAAAAAACAGTTGGGGGGGGAATGGCTTCCTTCTATGCCGTTTTTGACAGCAGCTCAGCTAAGTGAAGTTTAGACAGTCGGCAAAAAACTGCATGCGAACACATGGTGAGTGTGCTGTTCACTTGATATTTATAAACTGAGCATTTTCCTCTGCAGTCTGCCTCTGTTTGTATTTGTATTCGAGACTTGTTACTGACACTGACGTTACTTGTTACACAAAAGGAGAAATGTATGTGTTTTATTTTTACTTGAGGTTGCTGTCCAACATCTTTTCCATTGAGGCACAAATTATTTTCTAATTGCGGCTGCTCAGTGGCATCAGTCTAAAATTGGTAACTGGAATATCAGCTTATTGTTTTCCTGGACGTTGTGAGAGTGTGATGTGATTTAATCACACTTACCTCTTCCTCTTTAAAACTACAACATGTAACTTAAGCCTTAAGGGCTCTCTCAATCAAAACGATAACAAAAGACCTAGTTTGATGATGTCATAATGCAGCGTGGAATCATGGGAGTTTTGTCATCACCACCATTGCTGTTGAAAATCTATTTGTCGTGACTCGTGCACAAAGCATGTTCACAGATGAGGTCATGTATGAAAGTTTGATTCATGTTTACGCAGCAAATGGCCAAATGAATAATCATGGTCCATTATGAGTGACTGATACAAACTGTGAAAGGACAAAACAGCCGAGTGGCCATCACATCGTTTTCAAACCCACTGGTAAAGTAGAAATGACCCAATTAGAACTCGGCCTAAATGAAACGTTCTGTTACCTTGAATATAATTGTGGATTTCTCTGGGTTTGAATATTGTTGGAAACATTTTGGAAGATCTTAGTACATGAATCAACAACACATATAAAATATGTAGTCGTTTTTAGATATTTTAATGAAGAACTGTTACATATTTTATCTTTAACTGACATCAACAATGCTGCTAAAACAAAAAGCCGCTCTGTTGCCAGCGGCAGCGACACTCCGCTAGGTGCTGTCATTTGCATGAAGCGGATAATTGCTTGGAAAAGAGCAAATGCCCTCAGCAAACTGTCTCTGCTTAAACACAGCCATGTGGGCATGGCTGTAGCGCGGGAGGTTAGTGAAGTTGTCATTTGTTTCATATTGCTTTTTTGTGTTTCAGGTGGTGGCGTCACTGCAGGCCCAGCTGGAGCAGCGCAGGAAGGAGGCAGAGCGGCGAGACGCGCTGTTCCAGAGCCTGTCGCAGGAGACGGAGAACCTGAAAAACAAGCTGACGACTGTTACTGCGCGCTGCCAGTCCCTGGAAACACAGGTGACGGTGGGTTGACCAATTTAGAGCCACTATACCTGTCTGGATGTCTTCGTTAGGGGGGGGGTGTCTTCTCCTCCGCCAAACAGCCAATTATCTTACTGGGAATCTGCACTTCTGTAACTTATCTTTTAGTTATTAAAGACTAGCCCCGGGGATATTATAAATAATTTTTTCGCAGGCTGCTTGGTAACAAAAAAAAAAAGGTGAAGGAATGGAGTAAAATCCTTGATGAGATTATTAGAAATCTTGAGGGAAAAGTTTCTCTCTTTTTTGGCAGAAATCACTGATGAACAGAGTTGGTTCAGTGGGTATATCCCCCCCCCCCCCCCCCCCCCCCCCCCCCCCCGGCCTGGGATTAAATCCTGCCACAGCTTTCTGTCCTCTGCCTCCCCATTCTAATGTCCTCCATCTCCGATTTTATTTTTCTTATTCATACTGAAAACATATTTTTGTTGAATTATGTTTTTGACAACTTCTATTTTTGTGATGAATGGACTTGAGCTCGAGCGCCACGACCGTCTGACTAACAGAAATGTGCTTGAAAGGAACCAGTAACTTTGTCAGAATTGGTGCCATGTTTTCTTTTTGAAAAGTTGTAGCACCTGTTCAGATCAGTAGCCAGTGCACCTATAGGATTCATGCCTGTGAATGCCTATGCACTTGTTCCTTCGTCCATTAGGTGGCACTGTGGGACCTCTGATTGTTTCCCTCCGCTGCAGACGCCTCCCTCCCTCAGGAGCAGCTTCAGTAATTTGTTATTGTGAAAACTAAAGTAATTTCATAGCTCAGAATAAAACATTGCAAATGTAAAAACACATTATTTCAGTACCAGTATAATAACACATTGCTCACAGGGGTTTTTGTGACAGATGAGACAACAACTTTGACACTTTTGTTAATAGCGTTGTACAATTATCATCAAAAATCGTCTCTCTGGTGAATTTGAAGTGGCCGGTCGGTTCCCTCGGAGCAGTCGTCTTTTCCTCCTCATCGAAAGGCAGCGCTGATTCTTGGTCTTTGATGCTTAGAGCCCAGCAGGCCCCTGGTCCCTCACTTAAAGAGCGCTCATTATGTCTCCTTGACTCATGGAGAGGCTTAGCTGGCTGCAACACCACTAGGAGGACCTGAGGAATTGGATTGCTGAAGACATCACACACCTCCCCTTCATGGATAGAAAGGATTTTTTTCTCAAGCTCAGTTCAAGACAAATACAAACAACCGGGCTACTTTTTACAGGACTAATCCCTTTCCTGCTCTTTTATTAAAAAATAGTTGCTCTCCCTGTTTTCCCATTTCACATTGTCATTCAGTTGAGGCAAAGGCCAAGTAAGTAAGAAAGTTTGAAGCAGGAAAAGAGGAGATTTAAAAAACAAAGCAAAAACACTATACAGATGCAGTGTTTTTTAAAGATTCATTGTTTTGTTTTTTCCCCTCAAAGGTCAACTAGAATCTCTGGAAACGCTTCCCATGAATCTAAATGTTCAGATTGTTTTTCATAACTCCTGCTTTGATTTCCAAGCCACTACCTCTCGGAGTCAAGGTTGGACAGTATTAAAAAGCAGAGTATGTACTGGACGGTATAGGAATACTTTGTACTTGTGGTCCCTTATGATACTAGCGTCTTTCAGAGTACATTTCCTCATCTTTACAGTAATATCCCAGGAATGCTCTCCGCTCTACGAACCCTTCAGCTTAGCTCCCTTTTGTATCACTGTGAATATTCTCTGACCAACCGACCCCGACTCCGTCCATCCCTCTCGTTCTTCCTGGTTTCACAGAAGCTATTTGTAGGCTTAGCTTATGGGAGGCGTGTTGAAATCCATCTGGAAAAAGTTGACGAGCTCATGATGCTTGTCTGGCAGTGGAGGAGCTCACAGAGCATTAGCGTGGAGATGATCGTATAGATGCCTGCTGCTGTGACAGTTCTGAGTTTGCTCGAGCTTAGGCGTTGGGAAAGGGATCAGACGTGTCGACCTCCGGGTCAGGGCGACAGAGTTATGAGATGAACGACTGTTGAGGAATCAGCCCTGAGGGTGGAGTGTCCCGGTCTCTGAAATAATAGCAGCGTAGATTGATCACTCGCAGCAATGTTTTTCTTGCGTCATGAAAAATTAAGGAGATTAATAATTTAACGCAGCAAACCTACGAGGGTTTTTAAAGCCTGTGGCAGACCTACTGTTTTTTAGTGTCTGAGATGTTTCACAGAAAACGGATGGTAAACAACAGACACAAACAACAACACGAACATGAAGCACTTCAAAGGGAGAGCGTCCATCATTTTCCTTTTTAGAACAACTTCAGTTGTTCTTTGATTTTATGTCAAAACAAGTCCCAGTTTATGTTGTGGAATATCACAGACTAAAAGCCTCCAGTTCTGTCTGTAATTACTGTCTGTAAATTCGCTTAACCGGGATTAATTTGGACGCCACCATGTGTAGAATAACAACGCTTGCTTAGCGGATTTATGTATTCTTTTTGGGTGGTTGTGTTGGTGTTTTTCCACTTGAAAGAATACATGACAGGCAGAAATGAAGTTCTGTGTGTAAACCGAGCTTTATCTCAAAAGTTTGTTTTCTCCCCTCAGCAGAACGGACAGGTTCCTCCCGCCGACTTGGCTCTGGTACAAGATCAACTGAGAGATGTGAGTTCAGTTAATGATTTACTCTTTCTGTGTGTTTCTGTAGGTCCACACACCGACTAACTCCTGGAAAATGTTTGTGTCTCATAAATTGTGCAGCTGAAATACATCATCACCCATCAAATGTATATTTGAAGCGTTTCATTCTCTTACTCAGAGCCATGGGGAATTGAATCATTCCATATTTCCAAAATATCCAGGACTCATTTTTTGTCAGTATCAACAAAGCACACACTGGGTTTTTTGTTTTATGTTGAATAGAACAAAAAACAAAAGTGAAAGAAGTGTTTCTCTTTGCAGCCATGATGAAAACCCTTTGTTACAAAGCGAACTCTTGTCCCTGACGTCTACAATAACAAAAAACTTCCTTCAGTGTCCTTGAATTGAACAGCACCAGACATCAAGTGCAGTTTCTCAGTTTAAGGGGTTTTACATCTCACCACCAGGCTCTTGAGAAGAACCAGAAGTGGCTGATGTACGACCAGCAGAGAGAGGCCTACGTCCAGTCGGTCCTGACCCGCACGCAGGACCTGGAGCAGCAGCTCGCTCAGGCAAAGCAAACCAAGCAAGAGGCCGGTTCAGATGGTGAAAAACCTCTAACATGTTTTGCTCAAAACACGACAATCTAACAGAAGCAGATATATATATATCAGCCGATAATGCATTATTGCCCGTTGTTGTTTTTTGGGGTGTTATGCAGTGTTTGAAAAAGGAAATTGAGGGGGACTCTGCAGTGTGATTTAAATACATATATATTTTTCATTGCAGCTTCTACAAACCCAGCAGGTCCAGAGAAGGACGCTCAGCTGAAGAGCCAATATGAGCAGTTGCAGAAAGACCTCAAGAGCCAAAGAGATCAGGTCACCAGAGGCCACCAGGAGCTCAATATGCAGAGAGAACAGGTAAATGTGGAAGGATTTCACCTAATGACCCTCTCTCTTCTTCATTTTGTGGCTACTGCTGCTCACGTTCCTGTCATACTCTGCAGTCTCCTTGTTAAACTATGTTCCAATTCATTTACATTAACTCCGTTCAGACGATTGATATATTGCTAAATCTGCATGCGACTGAACCAACCCCATTAAATATCCACTCTCCTTGGATGCAGACATCTTTTATAATTGATCTGTGGAAGAAATGAGCCGACACGAAGCAAATGCAGTTCTGAAACGTGAGTTTACGTTTTGCTCCCCAGACGCTGAAGGCTCAGACTGAGCTGCAGTCGCAGAAGGAGCAGGTGACCCGGCTCCGGGACGACATGCTGGTGCTGCAGAGGAGGCACGAGGACAAGAGCAGCCAGCTGTCGTCCTTCCTGGGAAAGTACGACGACAAGAGCAAAGAGTTGGACGAGGTCAAGATGCAGCTGCAGGCAGAGCGACACAGCAACAGGTAGGCAGAGCAGCAGAGTCTGATCTGAGAGGGGGCGTTCTGATCAATTAGATTAAAGAATTTAAATTCTCATTTAATCCAAAACTCATTTAAAAAAAACTGGAATATTCAACATACCTTGAATTGTTTGCCAGACAAAATGTTTAAAGGCTGAAGAACCCTTTTATACATTATGTAAGTATAAAAAGATAATTCCGTAAATATCTATTTGTCGCATGCAGACACGCAGTGTGCGAGGAGAGAAAGGTGTTGTCTGAGCGGGCAGACCGGATGAGAGAGGAACTGGAGAGTGTGGACGACCGATTGGAGGAGGAGAGGAAGAGATCTGCTGAACTTCTACTGCAGGTAACGCTCACACTCACTGGTGTGTTACCACGTGAGTCCCTGTAATATTTAGTTATTTATAAAAGTCATCCGCTCGTTATGTCAAGGGCTTGTGAGAGGAAATGGAACAAGTTGTCTATTAATTATATGTTACTCACTAAAATGGAATATCTCAGATCTGTTTTATATTCGAATAGAATCTCATACCATGTTTATTTGAATGGAAAATGGTTTAAATATTACATTGTATTGATCTGAGTATTTGGCTTTTACAGGTAAATATGCTACAGAAGTCTCTTCTGAGCCAAAATGAGGAGCAGAGAAGAATCTCAGCACTGGAGCAACAGGTAAACACTTCACATAAGTGAACCACGTGATCAGCACATTTTGAGTCGTAATTCCCAGTTCGGATTCAAGGGTCCATCATAACTGTGGTTTCTAATTAATTTTAGTACGATGAGTTCTTGGCTCTCTTCCTCCTCATATTTATTTCCGCCCCCCCCTCCTCTAAGATCCAATTCTCGGCCAAGGACTTTGAGGATGAAAAGATTGATCGTCAGAGCATGCAGCACCAGTTGCATAAGGTGCTGAAGGAGCTCCGCAAGGCTCGTGATCAGATCGCCAAACTGGAGTCTGCTGTAAGTGTCACTGGAAATCTTGTTTCTTGAATTCAGTCTGTTTTGACAGTTTGACCTTATTCTGACGAGTGGACCTGACACGTCACGTTTTCTGTTTCAGAAACAGCCCAATGCCCGTTTCTCCGAGCCCAGCTCCTACAACAGGTTTGAGTTTGAGCGTCTAACCATTGATGACCCCACGTCTCCATCTAAAGTCTCCAACCTCCTGAACGAGAGTTTCTTGGAGTGTCCAAAGTGTCAGGCCTCATATCCCACCAGCCGCCACAGGGAGCTCCTCACACACATGGACTTCTGCCTCGCCTAAACTCACACAGAGTCCACATCAGTGGCTTCGAGTCATGCAACATTTATGATACATACATGTTTTAATACTCCAGATATCTACAGAAACTTCAAATATAAAAAGGGAAAAGACTTCTACCTAACTGGGTCATAAAGACCTGCTGCCAGTAGCTGTTTTCAATCATGGACATTTACGTTCTCACATATAAAACCCTCCTGAATTGTTTAGGAGAATATCCGTAGCTCAGTGCATGTCTGAAAGCAGCTAGTGGGTAACATCATCTTTTTTTAAATGGATCACAAACCCGAGGGGTCGGGAACAACTGTACCAGATCACGAGATCAGTTCTAGACCTTTCAGGAGAATCCAATCTATTGAATATGCTCCAATGTGAAAACCAAAACTTTCCAACGGTGAGTGAAAGGTATTTTTAAACTCTTATAGAAAGCTCCTGACATGGCTGCCATCCCATTCTTATGCTTGTTAAAGATGATAGGTTGGATAAGATAAATAAATAGTGTTGTTATTTTTTCCATACTGCAACATGCTGTGATAAATCAAGAATTATTATCTTTTGCATAGGGATTTATTTAAGACCCCGAAAGTTGTTCCTTAGTAAATACACCCAGAATGAATAGTTCTTTTAGCCGTCATCATGTCGTCAGGCCAAAGACTGATTGGATCATCGCCCGTCGTATTCCTTCCACATGTTTACTCGTATTTTTATTTTTAACTTTTGGTTTTTGTGAAGCTCTTATTGAATTACTTGTTTTTGATTTTCTGTGTGTGTGTGTTTGATCAAATTATTTATTCTCGGGTTCTTTTGATAAGTGAGTCTTTTACAGATAAAAGCTTTTATTCACCTGCAGTTCATTTAAGCAATGATAATTATGTATTTCTATAAAATGTCCTGCATTCACGGTGGATTTAAAACAAAATGATGTTGTATAGAAGTTTACAAACCTGCCTCGTGTTGCATTGATAAACCAGCTGTAAACACGCTGTCCACTCGGAGTTACACTGATCCATGCCATCTGTGTAACATGTATTATTGATAGTGGATCAGTGTGAAGACAGAGAAATTACCCATAAGCAGCAGCGGCCATTTGACAAACTTGACAGTAATGAGGTGAAGGACAAAATAACAGGGAAAGTTTTTCAATGCTCCATTCGCAGCTACATTTGCAGTCAATCATAACGGGGGCTCAAACTATCCATCAGGTTTTCTCTGCCTCGTGTTGCCTCTGATGTCTCTGGTGTTGTGCTGTAGTGCAAAGTGTAGCAGTGTTTCTCTGTCTGGGCGTCCGCTGGGACACTCTTTACCGAGATCCCTCTCTCACCTCACCCACGGGGTTTGAATGACTTAAAACAAACTGCATCTGGGAGCTTGATCTGTCACCTGCTGCCAGGGTTGTGTGCTCCTCCCTGTGTAAGTGAAGCCCGCTGCCGTCTTCACCCTGACTTTTCAAGGCTACAGCCCTGTAAGGCTTGAATGAGATTGCAGGAGTTAATTCCTTGTACTAATCTATTTAAGGCAGGGGATTAGTGAAGGTCCTCCTGGTCGAGGAAAAGGGGTTAAGGTGCCTTTATTCCTGCTGCCTTGGCAATGTGACCAGATAGACTTAGAACAGATAGACACTGCTACACGCTTTTTTTATTTGTTTGGGGGTTTTTGTGTGTTGTTTTAACTTGAAAAACAGTGTGATCCAATAATCACATTGTTCCTGACCAATGTATTTTGCTGGGTCTTTTTTTGTCATGTTTTATTGTAATCATGCGCTCCAAAGTTGTTGTATGATGCACTGTACTGTACAGAAATGTGCAATAAAGCTGTAGGTTTACCTCCATCGTCTTTTTCTGTCACATCAGGTGCATTTCAAAGCCAATGGAATTTTGCTTAAATAAAAAGGTGACTGAAGTAGAAATTCAATTTAAAGAGATGAAAAATCAGTTTGATTTGACGGCTGAGACGAAGCCTGATGTTGATTTTGCTTCAACTTGACTTTTGCTCTCTCTCTCTTTTCCCTTTACCATCTAGTTGATATCACACATTCTGATGTTTTAATCTAGAATTAATTTTAGTTTATCTACAAAGTGAAGGAGAGAAAACATTTAGTCAATCTCCAGAATCTCTTGGTGCCCATTAGATTCTCTGATACGAAACCATCAGCTGTGAAAATAATGAGCTCATTCATTATGAGCTCTATGAGGCTGTGCTCAAATAGAAAAACCCATTAATTTCTGTGTTTGCCTCCTAATATTTACTATTTCTGCTTGATTTATTTGACAGTGACAATGTTCAGCTCCTCAGCAGCTCCAGAGTTGACTATATGCTCGTTTCTATCTGCAGGAACATTAATACACTTTGACAACATTAGGTCACCACTAAAACAACAAAAACAGGAATTCACAACATTAGGATCAACAGTCTGGGTTCATGTGTGATGGGAACATGATTTTAACCCTGATTTCATCTTGAATTTAAAACTCTTGTCTCGCTTGGAGCTGAGTTCCTGCAGTTTGTGACTGAGTGCAGTGATAAAGTACCGCTGAGGCTGATGGGAACCTCGTTAGTCTTACTGGACTCTTCTTTACCCCAGTTGTATGTATTTAAACCCACCTATAACACTCAAAACAACATTTAGTACTTCATTTTATTTAGACTAAACGTGTATGTGGGACAGGGTTCAAATCCCGGTTCCTAGTGTGACGTTTGCATGTTGGCCTGTGTCGGCGTGGGTTTTCTCCCCCATTCCAAAGACGTGCAAGGTGTGAATGTGAGTGTGAACGGTTGTTTGTCAGCTTTGTGATACTCCACCTCCTTTCCACTCTCTCTCTGATCTGATTCATCCCTTTGTACCTTGATTTGTTTATGTTCACAGTTCACTTCAGATAAATACTTTCAGTTTGATTCCAGCGTGTGTGTCCTCCTTCCCTCTTGACCAGATCTCGCCCGATGCTCAATCACACTAAAGCTAAAAACTTGTTTCACACGCTTGTTTCTGTCCATTAGTTTCTTTGCACAATTATAAAAATAAAAAAATAAATAAAAAATTTAAAAGAGAATCCTGCATTTACTTGAATTTTGATGTATTTTGACCGACTCCAAAGGCAACATCATGAATTATTCATTTGCAATCCAGGAATAGAGATAAATATTTCAAGGCAATCAAAACAGTGAATGAGCCAAACACGATATGAATGTTTTATTTCAAAAACTGGATCAAGACACATACAACATCGAGTCGAGACACAACCAAACTGCTACACCTACAGAGCACCTGACTTAATATGTATGCATTTAGGTGTATTAACAACCTTTGTGCTTCAGGATCATTCAGTGTTTTTAGTAAACATGGTTTTGTCACTTGGACCAGAAAACAAGTTCCACTGGTTTCCATGACGATGGTTGTCTCACACTACACTGAAGTTGCTATACAAAACAAATGAAAAAAACTACCACATGTGACGAATGTTGAGGATCGGACTAAGATGTTAAAGTGAATTGAGTTGGGACAGATCAGCGTGAACAGTCAAGCTTTGTTTGCTTTAAATATTCATGTACAGCTTCTAATTTGTCATTTTTAAGCTCGTTCCTGGAGAAGAATGGGATTCTTCCTCTGGTGGAGACACACGCAGGCAGAAGAGATGAGAACCTCTGGTGGGAGTGAGTCAATGACCAGCAGAGGGGCACACAGTCCCAGAGGCGGCTGCTTCACGCAAAGAGGTGTCACTGCCTGTAAAAGTTCTCGCTGTTCTCGCAGTAACCTGCAGGGGAGAGGGAGGAAAAGAGGTTTGACTTTGCTTCTGTTGATATTTCAGAATAATCTCATCAGTCGATCAAGTTGGAAGAGAAATCACGTGGATTTGCTCTCAGTTCCATTAATCATTCACTTGGTCTTTCGTCGGAATTGACTCACAAAAGGCACGGATCAATCGATCATTAGACAAACAAGCGAGCGCCGAGTGGGACGCCACTCACCGTTGTGCGAGACGCGTCTGTATTTGCCCAAAAGGCAGATCTCGTTCTTCTTCGTGGTGACGATTTGCTGGTCCTGTGGCCTCAGGCCGTCGGGATGACGGGAGAAAATGAAGGAGTAGCTGTCGTGGCACGTGCCGTCAGCGGCCACCTCTCTGCACGAGTAGTGGATGGCGTAGTTTTCGTAGTCGGTGTCAATCACCCAGTGTTCGTCGTCTAATAGCCGGATGACATCAAAACACAATTCATCAAACTCTACTGTTTTCGTAAAGGAAATGCTAAATATTATGGTTAAAACTACACTTTGTAAAGAGAATTCACTTGAAACACAGAAGTTTGGGTCAGAACTGGGATCTGTGAGATTTCATACCAGCTCTTAAATTGGGAATCAAGTTACAATCAACAGATTTATTCCTATGGAGCAGGAACCTTTCATTCATCAGGTTCGGAGTCACAGATAATCAAATGTGAGGGTGGATGATTAGATTAAACTTAAAGATCAACAAATCCCTGAGATCAACGCCCCCTAACTGCCAAAGACAAAAGGTTATGCTAATTTTCCACATTGGTCCCATTCGTGTTGAATGCTCCACGACTTACTTCCACTCTGAAGGGCGGCTGCGATTCCCCAGTACCTCATCCCGAACTTGGCCGGGTCGGGGGTCTCCTCAAAGGTGGCGAACATCTGGGCGCACACTTCCCAATGGCTAGAGGTCAAAGGGAAAGAAGGACATTGTTAAAAAAAAAAAAAGGTTGGAGACAAAATGTTCACAACGAAGAACAGAACTCACCCAAAGATGATCACTCTGCCCAGAGCGGTGGCCGTCATCTTGCTGTCTGGTGTGATGGTGAAATTAGCCACGATGTTGTCGAGTAAGAACAAACCTTCTGGGTCCTTCTTCCCCACGGCGTACCACGACCCCACATACTGTGAGACAGACGATAGATTAGTATATTTTAAAAAGCAGTGACAACCTTCCAGCTACAGTCGTATTTTACGTGAGATCCCCGACTTTCTCCGTCCCCCACTCACCTTGGTCCTGTCGAAGTTCTGCATGACCTGGATGTTGGCCACCTGGCAGTCGTTTGCCCAGGACACAGCCAGGAGGCAGAAGGCCACAACGTACAGCAGCATTCTACCTCAGAGGAAGGAAAAACAACCAGGGGAAAAAGACAGTTTCAGAAAAGGACGCACACAATTATCAGCCACTTCATTTCCCTTCAAGTCCGTAAATATGAAGTAAAAACAATGTCAAAGTCTGCGGTCCATGCATACCTGGTTACCGAAGAGTAGCAAACAGCTCACAGAGCTCCTCTGCTTTTCTGTGTGGGTTTTATACTGTTGACGTGTGTTGCATAAGGACTTCTGGAGACCAGAACCTCCCCTGCTCTTCCCACAGCTAGCCCGCCTTCCATTGGACAAACATTTACATAACTGCTGGTCCCAGTCCTATTGATTTGTGTGCTCTGCACATCTGGCTGCTGACCACCCCTCCACACGGAACACAGGTTCTCTGGGTCTTGTGAAAGAAACCACTGACCAAGCCAAGAGCCCCCCCCTGCAATATGCTGTACAATACACGTGAAGATAAAAACACACATATACAGTAAAGGCCTGCTCTGTGAAAACATGGTGATGATTTATATCCATCGTCATTTGAGCTGATTGATTTTTTTGCACAAACCTGCAACTTGACGTGATGAATCTGAGTGAGATGTTTTTGTGTGCATGGACTGAACCCTCCTTTTTTTAGGGTGGAAAAGTTAACTTTATGCATGTTTCAGCCTTTTCTCCATTTTCTAGTTAAGGAAATGTTGGAGGAGGTGTGTGTGTTTGTGCATGAGTGTGTGTGTGATTGTTTTTGTGTGAGTGTGCTTCCCAGCAGCATCACTGTCCCTGTATCAGCTGATGACCTGATTATCCACTCAAGGGAAACCTTTAAAACCTCCAGCACTGTTTTCGTATAGATGGACTTTCAACAGAAACTAATCGGCGTCAGAGAGAGAGAGAGGTGATCACTAATCAAAGATTATGACCTCATGTGTTTGTTGGCGTCTGAACTGTCACATGTTTGTGTCGGATCACTCAAGTTTACTTCCTTTGTATCGTTAATCTGGGATTAATCAACTCAAGTAAAATACATTCTAGCATCTTCTCTTTAAGTGTTGCTGTAATTTAAAAAAAAGTAAATCAGGGATCTATTGTGTTTTTATATAAAAAGATACAAATACAGGAAACGGCTTCCGTTTTAAAGTAAAGTCGTGACTTTGATGCATAAATTTATGAACGACTTGCCGCTGTTGTTTTGCACTGAGGTCATGGAGCCGGTCCTTTGACGGCCTGTTTAAATAAAAGAGCGCAGCTCGGCCAAACATCTGCAGTTGCATAACCACCGGCCTCGTTCGCTGGAAAACACTGCAATCACTCATTTTTACGCAGAAGAAGTAGCGGCTGGAATTTGGCCAGAAGCAGTGAGAATATTTCATAATCGTCAAGACCGGCCAAGAAACAACATACGACTGTGCTGTGTGTGTGTGTGTGTGTTTAACGTTTTGGCAATGTAACTGTAACGTCATGCTTAAAGCAGGCGGCCATGTCTTGTTTTGATGGGATGTGAAAGTTGAGTAACTTGCAAACCCAAATGATCTCTTATAAAATACAGTTTAGAGTAAAAGACGTTCTGCTCCCGTCTGAGTTTCAGAGCTTGGTCGAAGGCAGTAGCTCAACGTGGAAGTGAAGTTTCTCTCTTTTGTCTATGTACATAAATATAATGCAATCCAACCTCTACCTTTGACCTTAATTTAAAGAGCTGCATCAGCACTGTTGACTCCACAAGGACTGAGACATAGATCATCCAATTGTATCTTAAAAACTGTACAGTTCAATTAAAATAAAAGTTTGGAGCTTGTTCCAAGTAAATTACAACACCCAAGGACTTTTTATTGGCTATTTATTTTCAATCGTCAACTGTATTTCTGCAGTTAAATAAGCATAAAACTGGTGTAGTCGCTTTTGGAGACAAGGAGGAACAATTAAAAGTCAAGGATCAGACAGAGCCTGAAATCACAGGGTTGTCATGGACCTTCATTTTAGCAGACACGTTAAAAACGATGGCATTCAGCCTCAGCAGTCCTGTCAGATCTTTATCAACCATTGTTTAACCACCCAGACCTTCAGGGTGTCAGGGACGGGTCTGCTTTCTGTCTCCAGAGTCAAAACTTATTTTAAATCAAGGCTGATTTCTGTTTGAAATCAAATAATTACTACTTTCTTACACTGCGCTTTATTCTTTACTCTTGCAATAATTATAATTTTCAAATTCTAACTCTAACATCTTTGTTTAAATGCTTTTTTTTGGTCTTATAACGATTTTATGGTTTGTCTCAAACACTCTCTTACACTCATACATGTAATTTGCCTGAACTTGCCTTCTGCATCAAGAGAAACAGTTTCTGCTGCTGTGGAATTCCACGCTCTAATTTATTTTATTTATTTATATCACTGCCTCACATCCACACACACACACACACACACACACACACACACACACACACACACACACACACACACACACACACACACACACACACACATTTTGTAGTTCTCCCTTGATAAGCTTGCCTTAATCCCCACAGCGAAAAATAGTGCGGAACCCCTTGTCTTGCCAGCCTGCCAGCGGCTAACCAGACAGTAAGATCAGTTAATAATAGCCACTCATCTTTGTTTCGGGCCTTGTTCTCAGACGTCCAAGTCCCACTAATTGGCTAATGCCCACATCGAGGCCTATTCTTCCATAATAATGGTGATTTCATTAGAGCACACGGGCAGGAAGGCCGCACAGTTAGAGAATAAGAGAGGCGACCAACCATGGCTCGGAGCCCGGTAGTTTTCTGTGGCTGATGCTATTCAGGGTTCCACTTCCACTGTAGCAGCAACAACACGGATAGGACAGCGGCACCTAGAGCAGCTCAGGCTGAGATCATCACGTTGTTTGATACGTGTCGTAAACAGCGATGAGTCAGTCAATGTTGGACTGGAACTGTGGGTTACTGGTGTGAGTGCAGCGCCTGGGATCGAAGCGGCTCTGTTCACCGATTGCTGGTTTGCCCTTTAGCCAGGCACCTCATGGAGCTACCACTGTTGCCAAGTGCTTGCTCATGGAGGGAATTGTGGGTTAAATAATATTATAAATAGACCTGCCCTCACAAAAGCAGAGTTCACTATTTGAAAAGATTATGTTAACGTGTAATTTTGTAATATTCCTGCCTGTAATCAAATACTTCTGCCAAGGAGGTTTTGTTTTCACCCTTGGTTTCTCAGAGAACAATTCATGGATCTTAATTTAAAAAAATCTGAAATGTTTAGGGGAACTGATATTTATGAGCAGTTTGGTGCAGATCCAAATACAAATCTAATTCAAATGTGGTTTCATAAGGGGACTGTTGGGCCCTGGCTGGAGGACGCGTGTGTTCTCAGGTGCCCTTCGACTTTAATATAAATAAAACTGACTTGACTAGCAGCCAGCCTGACTTAGATTTAGTGTCACTGTTTATTTTCACGTCAGATGAAACCATGAGGTGTTTCTCTCCTGATGTCCACGCCGGCATTTGACCTGACAGCGGTCTCACACTCTCCTGCCTCCTGCCTGCTGCCTCGGACGGGGAGCAGTGCCTGATATAAAATGATCAGCGTTGGGATTTGCGGGTTAAGGACGCTTAGAGCAGGGGTTTTAATGTCATGACGTCACATTAATTAGCGGCCACATTGATCCTCTCAGCCTCTAAGCCCTGCTCTGTCCTATTCTGTCTGTCGGTGGACACGGGAGGCATTAGTGACTCCCTCAGGGACCGTGGAGCAGGATGCACCTCCGCGTACACGGCCGCTACTGATCCTACCCCACCCTGCAGGCCACAGCCCGGCTCCCCTCACCGCTTTGACTCTTCCCCCCTGGCTGGTGATGCTTCTGTGAATAAGAGGGACGGGGAATATTAAAAACTACAAAAGTTCAACATGGCAGACAAGGGTAGCGTGGAGAAGTACCTGGAGAACAACCCGCAGTTCGCCAAAGAGTACTTTGACAAGAAGCTGCGTGCCGAGGCCCTGACGGCCGCCTTCTCCGCGGCTCTGGATGTCAAAGACACTGCTTCCTTCAAGGATGTTAACTCCGTGCAGGAGGCCGCCATCATCTTCGAGCTGATCCAGGAGCTGCAGAAGCCGGGGGACATGGAGAAGCCCCTGCACAAGGTGCTGCAGAGGGTCGCCCTGATCCTGCAGGCGGACAGGGTCAGTTTTTACATGTGCCGCTCTCGAAACGGAATACCCGAGCTCGCCACCTCGCTCTTTGATGTGACCCCGACCTCCAAGTACGAGGGCAACCTGGTGCATCCGCAGGGGGAGATCGTGTTCCCCCTGGACATGGGCATTGTCGGGTTCACTGCGCACTGCAAAAAGCCCCAAAATGTCCCTGACGTCTCAAAGGTGAGGAGTGAAGTCTGAAAAATATCTGGTGAAAATGACCTTTAAAAAGAGGAAATTACCTTAATTGGTTGTTTCATCAACTTAAAATATATAAAAGATCACAGGCTGGTATAAAATGATTAAATGTAGAACACATCAATAATTTACCAGCACACTGATAAAAGTGATGTTTCTTCTACTTTATTTTAATCTGCTTGTATTATTAATGCAATTCTGGAAAATTCCACTGATGCACAAAATCAAAAATCTGTGATAAAATATATTAGTAAAATGGCATCAAATAATTTATGTATTAATGTATTTTTACCCATAATCTATTTTTGTTAAAAGCCTGTTTTTATGTGCTAAAAGTACGTCTGGGCAATAATTATATATATTTGTCATCATTAGCAAAATTACAAAGGTCCAATATATATTGATATATGGCTAATGTGAGCATGAGAGGAAGTATAACATGTAATTGATCTTCCTCAGAGTTGTTTGAAAGCACAACCGTCACTCCAGAACAAATTTAGTCTTTAAACTTGAAAGAATAATAGAATATGAATCTCTGAACAAAAAGTAAAAAGCATGTTTTTAAAATTAGATCTGCTTGTTGTGTGGAGGGAAATAATCTTTACATCTAACAGGCCCGTCATGACTGAACTGCTCAGAATGAAATGAACACTAGTTGTGTAGTTGTGTGTTAGTGATGTGGTTTTGTTACCTCCTTTGGATTTAACTACACCTAACACACAGTTTCCTTTGTCTCCCCGTCCAGAATCCAAAGTTCTGTGACTTTGTGGACAAACAGACTGGATACAAGACCAAGTGCATGCTCACGTTCCCTCTAACCGTGGACAAGGAATGTCTCGGAGTCGTCATGGCTCTGAACAAAATAGGAGCCGATCAGTTCACTCCCGAGGACGAGGCTGTAAGAACTCACTCTTTACACATCCTGATTCCCTCTGATCAGCAGTGAGCGGCTCAGGGAGCTGGGACACGGACGGTTTCACGTATTAGACAAAACGATCAGACACAGAAACCTAAACTGTGTTCAGTGCTTCCTCTTTGCATTAAGAAGGAGCAGCTGTAATACACACTGGTCCACATTGATTCTTGTTTTATATCCACAGTCACTTTTCTGCTACTTTCAAAAGATATTTAAAATAAAACTAAACTAGAGATTATCATGGAACTGAATCATGTCAACATGTTGATGTTCTGACCCAATAATCAGTAGTTAATACCACGTTATTACATAAGTACTCAGTACTCATTACCACATTATTATCTAGGTACTTACTAGTCAGTGCTATACTTTTACATAAATAATCAGTTGTCAGTACTACATTATACTCTGTACTATACTCAGTAACTAGTACCACATTCTTATGAAAAATCTGTAAATAATACTATATTATTGTACAAGTACTTAGTAATCATTGCTAGATCAGTAGTCACATTGTTACACAATTATTTACTACACAAGTAGTAAATAATATAACATTATAATACGTATCAGTTAAACCTGACCTTCAGTTTGATGTCGACTACACATAATGATTGTGTAGTCGACAGCACGTTGCTCAGCTGTGATGCCGTCAGGGCGACAACATCTGTTCAGAGACACTCAGACATACAAACATTTGTCAAAGTGAAAACTGTGTGAATAAACTCCACACAGCAGGTGTCTCCAGGACACACACACACACACACACACACACACCGACAATGTGAAAACAATACCAATAAGCAGCTTTATGATCAGCCCGCGACAGCAGCTGGTAATAAAGATTATTGCCGTAATTACATCTCGCCAGTAGAGAGCAACACACTCCCATTAAGTCAGTGGGAGTCAGACCTGACTGCCTCCACGCGGTTGCTTTGGAACATTCAAGTTTTAAAACAAACACACAATGATTTAATTAGGAATATGTTATCGTAGTCGTCGATATCAAAGCGCAGTCACTACTGTTCCCTGTTATTCAGATGCTACAAACACACACTGAGGCACAATTCCATAAAGAATGAACCCGCTCACAAGGAAGAAGCTGAGAAGTAAGACGAAGGCTTTAACTGCTAAGATGCATTATAACGTGTCTGTGTTCTCTGTGTTTGGTGGAAAGACACAGAGGCAGGAGCTGTTTTCGTCTTTTTCTCTTCACATTATCTCTTAAACTTTTAAACTTCCGTATTAAAATAGAAACACATGCTTGACAGATCAATCAATCTGCCTGTGAAGACTTATGAAATGTATATTTATGTAAACCTATGTGCAATGGCTGTGTAATCAGTGTATAGATTAGCCAAACATGACCAGAAAAGACTTGTTTAAGTCAATGTTTGCTGACTTTAAATTAAAATTTCGTCATATTTTAGCCACAATCTGAGGACAGAACTCCTACTCAGTTCAAACACCCAGTTTTTATTCCTCTTTAAATGACGGAGAACCTCTTTTCTTACGCAAATCTTTACTTCTTATTTGAAAGAAATGACTTGTGCCACAGTTTTGAATCTGCGTCTGTATTGATGAAGCGTCTAATCTCATTTTGTCCTCAGCTCTTCCACAAATACATGAACTTTACCCAAGTCATCGCCCTGCAGCACTACACAACCTACATGTTCAACGTGGAGTCCAGGAGGAGTCAGGTAAGCTGTTCAATACATAAACTCTCCTGTCAGTCAAGGAAATGGTGTTTTATTGAATTTATAACCTTTATACTGTGATGATAACCAGCGGGAATCTCTCATCACCCAAATTGAAAATATCCCCTGTTAGTTACATGTTGGGGTTTTCTAATGCACCGAACAGCCCCATAAACATTGACACCTGTTTCCTTTCTCATAGGTGCTGCTCTGGTCGGCCAGTAAAGTGTTTGAGGAGCTGACGGACATTGAGAGACAGTTCCACAAAGCGCTCTACACTGTTAGGACCTATCTACAATGTGAGCGATACTCAGTGGGCCTGTTGGACATGACCAAAGAGAAGGTTGGTCCTGCAGAAGAGAGCTAGCGAGCGAGAGAGCGATAGCATTGGTGGCTGCACCACTTTAATGATGGTCTGTTTTGTTTTACCTGTAGGAATTCTATGATGAATGGCCAGTGAAACTGGGAGACGTGGAACCCTATAAAGGCCCAAAAACACCAGACGGCAGGGTAACAAATTAATTTCCTTCAGCTTTTGACACATTTTAAATCCTACTTTTTAAAAAATTCTCCATTGTCCAACAAAGTTTGGAGAGGATGAGTTTTTAATTTCTGAGAGGCTTCTCCTTTTCATACAGGAAGTCATCTTTTACAAGATCATCGACTACCTCCTGGAAGGCAAAGAGGAAATCAAAGTCATACCGTAAGCAGCACCCAGACCAATTCATTAAAACACAATTCCTGACTTTATTTGTATAGTTCGTCGTCTCACACTCAATCAGATGAAGAAAAGTTTAAAGTCCACATTTTATCACTTCCTATTTTTCTGAAAACATGAAATAATGATGTTTGTTAACCATTAATTTGCAGCTCAGACAGTTCTGATGGTTTCTGACGAGTGTTTTTATGAATTGTGACCGATGTGACTTGTGGATGAAACGTGTGCCCGAGCGTCAGCACTGTTTCAACATGCTTGTCAGGGAGTGATTCTCTCCCTGCAGCTCACTCCACTCTGTGTGTTTCTCTCCCTCTCAGTGCTCCACCTGCAGATCACTGGGCTTTAGTCAGCGGACTGCCGACCTACGTGGCAGAGAATGGCTTCGTAAGTCCCCCCCCCCCCGGCCGCTGCAGGGCAACACATTACCAGAACCAGTGGGATTATAAAAGAATGACAATAAGGGGGAATTGATGTGTGACTTAGGTGCAGAGACACATCAACAACCGAAGCCCGGGACATGAAAATGAGAATGAAACACAGAGTGGAGGGGACACTTTCAGTTCAATGTGATGGAGCTTAAGTCCAATGAACAGATTACAATTCCTTTTAGTAAATTATAGGATAAACTATAACAAGCAAAGGTAGATAAATGTTATGCACATCTTTTTTTTTTAGACTGATTAGAAATAGCAGCTTTGATTGAAAGTTAAACACTTGTACAAATATCAAATTGTCCAAATCAAATGTTTTTTTAATGTGACTGCAGATTTGCAACATGATGAACGTGGCTGCAGACGACTTCTTCACTTTCCAGGTGAGGACGCTTTCACAGCAACATACAGAACATGCAATTTAAACATCCAAAACAAATACATCCAGTCTGTCCCTGCACTGTTTGCCCATGTCATAACATAGTAGTTACTGCTCGTGTTGAGGACAAACGGGGCCCAGATTTAAAAGATGTGATGTGAATGTCTTTCAGAAAGAGGCCGTGGACGACACAGGTTTCGTCATCAAGAACGTCCTGTCGCTGCCCATCGTCAACAAGAAGGAAGAGATTGTGGGCATCGCCACTTTCTTCAACAGGAAAGATGGCAAACCGTTTGACGAACACGATGAGCAGATCACCGAGGTCAGCAACGTGCATTCTCTCGCTCATATTTCTTATTTTGGATGTGATGCTGTCTGTCTGTGTGAAGAGAAGTAACCAGAGATGTTGCACTGAGTGTATTTATTAACTTAATTAATTATAAACAACAATGGCACTTGATAGTTCCCTTTAAAACTTCTCTCGTCCTCCCCTCCATCGTCCGCTCCAGGCCCTGACACAGTTCCTCGGCTGGTCCGTGCTGGTCTGCGACACCTACGACAGGCTGAACCGAATGGAGTACAGGAAAGACATCGCCCAGGAGATGCTCATGTGCCAGACCAGGTGCACCCCGGAAGAGCTGCAGTCCATCCTGGTGAGTATCGAGCTGCACTCCCTTCGTGTTCTTTACCTGTGATCTCTCGACGTTTGCTCAAGAGGCCGCTCGAGCAGGAATTAAAAGGTGTTAAAGGTTATTGCAGTGTGAATGGCTTTCTGAGTAGTAGTCCTCCAGATGCAGCTATTACAGGACTAGCAGAAGCTCGGATCGTTTATCCGCTTGATAAGATGACATGGCAGTTTACGGGGGGGTTACTGCTCGGAGCGCTCGTCTGAAGTGTCTGAAAACCTGACACCAGGATATTTTTTCCTCTTTTTTTTGTTGCCGATGTGAGAATTCAGGCTGCAGGATGTTCACGAGTAGAATGTAAATGTCATTTCAAAGCATTCTTCTCCCGCTCATTACCAGAACACCAAAGAGAAGTTCGACTCGGAGCCTGAAGACTGCGACCAGAAGGAGATGTACAAACTGTTGGTAGGTTCCCTTTGATCTTTCAGGACATAATGAGATCAAACTCTGGAATGATCCCACAGAGTGTCTCCGTCATCCAGTCCTCACATACACAGGCACACACACAAAACGAATGTTTTCTGTTTCTGCGCAGAGGGCAACCTGCCCGGTGGCCAACAACGTCAACGGGGAGGATCTGTACAAGTTCTCCTTCAGCGACTTCCCCGTGTCAGAGTTCGGCCTCATCAAAGCCGGCATTCGCATGTTCTTCGAGCTCGGAGTGGTCGAGAAGTTTAAAGTCCCCGCGGAGGTGAGTCACACAAGGTGTCACGGTGCAGGGGAGGACCTCTACAGGCTTCTTGTCCAGCTGCGAAGAGATTGGATGAATTGGGAGGATTTGTTTTTACCATGAATGACGTGGAAACTTGCAGTGAAATTTTAAATGCACGTATAATCTGTATGACAATCATGTGGAACTCATTTTCTTATTTTAATGAAATGAGTGCGTTTTGAGACAATGGCAAGAACCGTTTGTAGGAAGATTTTTTTCTCAAGTTCAGCGTTATGTCGCTTTCACCAATTTTCCAGATGTGTCGTAGGAGTCACAGATCCAATTATAAGTAAATACATAAATAACACAGAATAATTATGTTGACATTTTTCAGTTTGACTCTGCAGTTTGAATTATAAGATTCTAGATTCATTTATGTCACAGGGGAGCGCACGACTCCTTTGTGCTGCGAAATAATGCCGTTGTTATTCCACACTTTTATGAAAATAGAAGCCTTTGTTGAATGTGACGTTGCATTTTTGTAGGAGCAAACAAATGTAGGAGAAATTTAAGATGAGAAAATGTTCTTGCATGAGGCCCCGATGAGCCTGAGAGAATTGTTCAGTATCATCTGTGAATCTTTTTCACGGTGACAGACAAGAACTGCCTGGGGTCTGTTTTTCTGAGAGCAGTTGTCGTGATCCTTAATGAGCCTCTCGAGGTGATACCCAGCCGCCTATAGCTGTGAGGGCAGAGAGCGTTTCCTTGGTCACAGGGACCAGAGCGTACTTTATTGTTTTAAAACATGGCAACCTCACACTGGGTCGCAGCTCAGCCGAACGCCCTCTGGACAGATAACATCACTTTGTCTCTTCTCCCTCAGACGCTGACGAGGTGGATGTACACAGTGAGGAAGGGTTACCGTGCCATCACCTACCACAACTGGAGGCACGGCTTCAACGTGGGCCACACCATGTTCTGCCTGCTCCAGGTAACGCCTGCACAACATCTGCCACAGCTGCTGTGAACAGGAGGGTCTCACAAGGCGGCCCGGTGCTTTCGCTCGTATCCTCCAGTCTGTACAGCTGCGGACATCTCCTCCTGTTTCCCATAGAGAGCGAGTGATCCTGTAAACTTTTAATATCTACAGCTGATGGTGCTGTATACAACACAATACATCTGGTGACAGTTAAACACACGTCTTACAAGATACTGAACCACTTACATGGGCCCGTAACCTGTTTTATTTCTTCATAAAGAGAATTTCACCAAACCAAGTGAAATATTGTCCACGTCGCTTAAAACGAGTATTTATAACGTCAAATATTTGTCTCTTTTGGGGTTTAAACGTCCAGAAGGATGATTTAGATGGATAGAACATTTCATTTTAATGTAAAATAATCTATATATATATAATCAATGATGTGTCCGTGTCCTCCGACAGACAGGGAGGCTGAGGAAGTACTACTCCGATCTAGATGCCTTTGCCATGGTGGCTGCTGCTTTCTGCCATGATATCGACCATAGAGGAACCAACAACCTCTACCAGACCAAGCAAGTCAAACACATTCACTCGTCGTTTGGTTCTTTTTGAAAGTGCAGGTATGTGTGTAACATGTCAATTTATTATCTTGTCTGTTTTCTGCAGGAGTTCACATCCTCTGGCCAAACTTCACGGCTCCTCCATCATGGAGAGGCACCACCTGGAGTACAGCAAGACCCTCATGGCAGAGGAGGTACGGGAGATTATCGGGGGAAATAGTTCAGTTCTCAGACTCGGCTTGAAACACGGAGGCACGCTCTGACCTCTCCTCTCTCTCTTTGTCTCGTGCAGAGCCTGAACATCTTCAGCGGCCTCCAGAAGCGTCAGTTTGAGAATGTGCAGCACTTGTTTGACGTCTGCATCATCGCCACTGATCTGGCCCTTTACTTCAAGTGGGTTCTCTGAAAAAATACTCGCTGAAATATCGCAGCTGTCACGCTGCAGCCCCAGTTCAGTGTTCAGACATGAAATAACCCTCGAGGAGGACCGGCTGAGTGTAGCTGCTCCAGCGTTTAGCTGCAGCCCGGCAATCCTCTTATGTTTTATGTGTTTGGCTCATGTCTGCTATCTCGTGTGCGTGTCCTCCCGCAGGAAGAGAACCATGTTTCAAAACATCGTGAACGCCACCGAGCCGATGGCGGAAGAAAAGGAGGCCATCGCCTACGTCTCCAACAACGCCACCAGGAAGGAAATCGTCATGTATGTATCTGATTTTAAAGCAGCTTTACTTTTAACGTGAACAGTGTCTGTGCGGAGGCTTTTGAAAGCAGCCGACCATTGCACTTCATCAGCATCACTGGCAGGGTGTCATCATCTCCTCCCTGACTGTCTGTGTGTCTTACGCCTCCAGGGCCATGATGATGACAGGCTGTGACTTGTCAGCTATCACCAAACCCTGGGAGGTTCAGAGCAAGGTGGGTGAACAGGCCGATTTCAAAATATCAAGAGAAACTCGCGAGGTGCAAAAAAAGGTCACGGGGAAACAAAGGAGGAAATGTATTATTGATTTTTATTATAATTTCTCCTTTTAGTCAATCCTCCCTAGTGTGGGTCTAATATCAGGTCATTCTTATTATTGCACAAACTATATAGGGCGGTGTTCTTTCTTTTTTAAAAGAATAAAAGAGTTTAAAGCCATGACAGCTGAACTAAAGGGGTTTTAAGGTCAAATATACGACAATGCTTCATTAAATTATATATATTCTTTGACTCGTGGACTTGTTTCCCACAAAGTTCAAACCCAGAGACATTTGTTTCATTTTTGGTCGGCTTTTAAATTCATCATATTCGCTTTACGCATTGGATTTGCCCGTCTCTTGGATAACGTTTTATCGTTGTTATCATTGAGCGACCCCTAGTGGGTGGAGTTACATATTGTGCGTTTAGTCGACCGCTTGTTTGAGAGCATTTAAAGTTACATTAAAAAGTTAGATTCTCAATTATTTAGAGAAGTGTCGCTGTTACACTGTACATGAGAACTTATTTTCAAGATAAAAGAATATCTGTGTTGCTTTTCATTTGTCTTTTTTTTGTCGCCTTTGTCATCTTTTGTTCCTGTGTCTTTTTGTCTCTAGGTGGCGCTGATGGTCGCTGCTGAGTTCTGGGAACAGGGCGATTTGGAGAGAAGTGTTTTGGACCAACAGCCAATTGTAAGACCCCTTCTCTTCCTTTCAAACACATATATATTTGTAGGTTCCTCAGGATTTTCGAGCAACTGTTTACCCCCTTCGTCTTCTCCTCTTCCTCACTCAGCCCATGATGGACAGAAACTGTGCCGAGCAGCTTCCCAAGATGCAGTGCGGTTTCATCGACTTCGTGTGCTCGTTTGTATACAAGGTAACGATCGTTTTTTTTTTCTTACACCGCACAGAACCTCAGATGTTTCTTGCAGGAGTTAAGACGAGCAGAGACATTCTGAACAGTGAAGACGTGACATAGTGAAGACGGACGCTGAGGCAAGAAAGAAACCACATGTGGATTTATCGGAGCGGGAGGCAGAGTGTGTTTGTAGCTGCTGTATTTCCAGCACATCTCCAGTCGAACAGGAGCGAAGCCATTGAATCCAGCTGCGATTGGATTTTAATTCTCTGCAAAAGGGGAGAAAAGCTCCCTAAAAAAAAAAAAAAAGATTCTTCCCATGACTTGTTTTGACTCACTTCAATTTAATCAACCTGGATACTTTGGAGAAGTAAGATCTCCACAAATGTGAAGCACAAAAAGTGACTAAACTCCGTCTTCAACCTCATCCGCTGCATTAGTTTCAAGACAGTGCTGTTTGTTTTAAAGCCTCAGACTGTGCAGTGAATACTGATGAGCAAAGGCTGTTTTAGAGGGTTTAAAAAGGTGTCGTTTCAACTGAGCTGAATGAGGAACACCGTATACGGGGGGGGAAACTAAACATCGTGTACACGTCATGCACAAAAACAGACAGACAAAATGACCGCTGGGTTAAATAATTCATCGCACCGCCTCATTATAAGATTTACGGAGGTGTTGTTGTAGCTTCAACCACCTCAGGTCAGATAACAGGATGTGCAGAGATGAACCTGTTGAACCCACGTGGCCCCAGCAGCGATGTGACCTCGCTATGGTATTTGGACAAAAACACACACACAGAGGCTACATGCATTACGATGTGTGCCTATAGGGACATGTTACACCCCCCCCCCCCACCCACCCTCCACACTGTGAATAACATACACTCACATTCGGTGTGTTTCCCTTCATTCGTCAGGAGTTCTCCAGGTTTCACAAAGAGATCACGCCCATGTTTGACGGCCTGAAGAACAACAGGGCACACTGGAACGAGCAGGCCGAGGTGTACAACGCCAAGATGAAGGCCATCGAGGACCAGAAGAAGAAACTGGAAGAAGAGGAGGCCAGGAAATGTAAATATGTTAAGAAATGTTAAATTAAATATCTAGATCCATTCAGAGTTATACCCTTGGAAGAATAGTGAAAATTGAGGAAAACGTCCTGCCTCGCAATGTTAAACAAAGTGAAAAATAAATCATGCATCCACTCCAAAATTTGATGCGTTCTTCCCTGACCCTTAATGCATCTTTCCACCAATTTTTGTGGAAATCCAATCAGTCGTCAACGTGTCATCTTGTTCACAATCACACAAATTGGCAGATTTGTGACCCTGTGCCCATACATCTTTTTTATTTATCTGTGTTTATCTAGCTGGTGACGGAGGGAAGTCAAAGACCTGCACCATCTGCTGAACCCCTCCAGTGCTTGGATCTGGACTCATGCGGTCTGGTTAGGACTCCTCTAGGCTACGCTAGCCTATGATTCTGGTCTGACGGGTCATCTAGTTGGATCTGTGCGAGGCTAGTTCAGTCTTGTCTGATCTACATCAGCTGTAGTTCTCTCTGGTTAGGTGCTGTCCGCCTTGATGCAGTCCAGCCCTGTGTGGTCTGGTCTGGATTCAGTCTAGGCGAACCCTGGTCTAGTGTAGTCAGGTCTGGATCTACGGTCCAGTCTGGAGTAGGCGAGTTTATCCATTCTCAGAGGAGAGTCAGAAACATCACTGAGAAGTATTGCTGGGACTCTGGCTACAAGAGAAACCGTCTCCACGCTGAAGATGTGACGTGTTTTGAAACTTTCTCCTTCCTCTGCTTCGTGCAGCCATGAACATTTGACAAAACAAAGCATACATGGACAACATATATTCCCCCTTTTAAAATATCAATAGTAGAAACAAAGCTCATAAAACTGTATTGAAATGTTCCAAATCAGGCTCAACTCTTCTAGTATAAATCACTTGCATAGGGTACTACATGTACTGTATGGGGGGTGTATCCATGCCACAGGCTTCCTATTGGCAGTATTGTCGCACTGTAGGTTGCATAATGAACTTAGCTGCTGTTCTGGCAGTGGCAGGCCATGCAACAGTTTAAATAGCATGGGTAGCATCTGAAGGAAAATGAAATGTACATTGTGAACACCAAGAAAACGAAGGGAAGCTTTGAATCGAAAGGATCTGTCAACCAGGGCTGATGTTTTCTTACCTCAGAGGCCCCCTGATGAGCTGCGTGAGGGTCTATTTATATTTAATATGCAATCTATCTACAGTATATACACATTTATTTTTTTGATTGTGTGTCTGATTTTGTACTTGAACCGTCGTCTTGGCCGGGAGAGTTAGAGACGAGCTTTGCAAGATTAATCTGTCAAAAAAATCACATCCAGGCATCGAGAACATAGGTATTGAATTTGTCGCCAGCTTTGACACCTGCGCTGTTTTATTTGTGTCCAACGAACTGTAAAAAAAATAAATAACTGAAATTATAATACACAGAATATTTACACCAATGTTTAGAGCAAAAGTACGACTCTGGGCCTCGTACTCCCGGGTCACAAAATGATTTCTTTTAAACGTGCTTGATTTGTATATAGCTTACGACATAGTGATTGTAAAATGTAAAAAAGTTACTAATAACTGCAGAATAAAAAATTGGATTTGAAGGATGTGAGAGAAACCTTTTGCTTCCTCGACGCAAGGCAAGAGTTGCTGTCAAACAGGGGAAGAGGAGATCTACCTCTCCTGTAAGAAGATTTGATAGGATTTGATTTGTCAGTTGAGATCCATGCAGCTTTGGACTTTAAATACCCTTCTTACCGAGGAGGTGGAGCAGGCGACCGAAGCCTCCATCACATGAATGTGCTCGTAAAACATGAAGTTTGTTCGGGCTGTGCTGCATCTTCATTTTTCGACGAATGATTGCTTGTTTGTTTGATGTCAACTCAACGTGAATCCCCCCCCAGCCACCCACCTTCCCCCTGCGTTCCTCTCCACAAAAAAAACCCGAATTGAACTTGATCTCGTCAGGGATGCGAACTGACAAGTGCAACCCCCACTTACCTGTGCACTTTCTGAAACAATTTTTAGCAGCGTCCCTCCCGGGGTCAAGTCGAGCCGTGGCTCCCGACTCCCTGTTACACAATGTCATCTCCTCTAATCAATGAGGCATCAATCAAACGCACATAATCCCATCAGAATGGCTTTGGGACTACCTGGAAACTCTGCTCCTCTGCTGCTTGAGGTGAAGCGCGGGGAGCTGTTGTGATCACCGGAGCTAAAACCATACCCAAAAAAAAGAAAAGCCCACACTTGGCCTGAATCAACCCCTGAAACTCACCTCACCTCACCGGCCCCGCTGCACACGTTTCCTCTGGATGGCTCCGGCACCTGTTTTGACTCGAGCGATTAAAAAAGCGGCCCCTTGCTTTTCTTCCAACGTCCCTTTTGTGAGATACCAAAACGAGGCACTGTGTTCTTTCTCCTTATCCCATCGACAGACATTAGAAATCTATGGTTTGATGTATGAAAATGGCCTCTACTGTATGTATGTGTCATGAGATGTAATATGTATAAGCAAATAAAGGAATTTATGGAGGTTTACGAAGAGAGGAAAATCGTCTTTTCTCGGCGCGTAAACCAGCCCGACGCACAAAGGTGACACTTTATCTCTCGTTCACACCTGACTCGGAGGACTTGAAGGTTAGACAGAGACAAAGAATGAACTTATGAAACCCTGGGCTTAGCTGCGACAGTGCTCGTTCTTAGGCATATATCGTGCAGGGATCTTAGAGGCTCCAAAGCAGGATGAGCCTCAGGGGAAAGAGGATCAGTGGATTGCTTCTGATCCCTGCCCGATACAGTGCTGTCTGGCTATGCTCAACATCCTGTGTCCTGCCGGGCTGCAGATTCTGCATGCACAAAAAAGTTGAGATTGTGTTATGTCTTCAATTCAACGAGAATACGGTGGTTTAGACAGTAAATCACAACAACGCGTCTCTCGATGCTGCAGCAGTGCACCTCCAGTATGTGCTGAGTTTGAGTGCCGGCCGCTGCTGAGGCCTCCGCTGACAAGACGCAGGGAGAAACGCTACAATCCATCATTTTGCGGGACACTTAAACTCATCGACCTTTCCTTCCCCCTGACTATTTGGGAGTCAGTGAGTGCACAGGCGCAGAATCTCACCTCTCTCTCTACGTCCTGCTGCAAAACATTTTAAAGAAGACTCCTTCAGTTCAAAAATGCATTTGAATGCATCTGCATATTTATAGAATCTGGGCTTTTCGACAAGAAAGAAAGAGTAGATGCGATTTTAGGAATTGTTTTTTTTTTTTAACCAGCCAATTCCACGCTTTTGTTGAAAAGCTCTTATGAAATGTGATTTTTCAAGGAGAGTATTTTTATATCGTAAAACACGGACGGTACGGGAGCTTTAAATGTTTTAAAAGTTGTTGTTATGCAAAACTTAACTCGTCCCAGGATATTAATTAGGGCCGTACATCTGAAGCCATGTGCGGGGAAGATTTTCTAACAAAGAAGTCAACTGCAGAAGCATCCAGGTGCAGACGTCTAACCAGGGGCCAAACCATATCTACGCCTACGCTCCAAAATAACAAGCTGTTCTGCTCATTGAGCCATTTTTCACTTAACCACCTGTTAGCTTATGTTGTCGCCAATCACATCGCACCTGACCTCTCCCGAGAAAGCAGAGAAGAAAGTTTGAATGAGACAGACAGAGCAGTTAAGTGGAACGTTAATGGTCTTTATTTAAGCCAAGGTCCATAATCTCCCAGCATCCTCACAGTTCCCCCCCCCCGCAAGTCTGAAGTCGAGGCGGCGCTTCGGTCCGTCCTTGTTCAGGGACATAACAGGCTAATCCTTGTGTTTGACTCTTGGTATCAAGGTCGTGTTAGATAAGTATTTCTTTCTTACTTTGATTATAGGAAGGAGTATTAGGGCCCATTTGATGAAAGAAATAATCAGTGGTCAAAGTCATAACTTTACAAGAATAAAGTTGTAATATGAGAACAAAGTTGTAATATCATGAGCATAAAGTTGTAACATTACGAGAGTAAAGTCGTGTCACATTCTGGTAATATTTTGTCTTCTCTCATTTAATGACCATTTTCTTCTCGTAATGTTGTGACTTTTTTCTCTCATTATGACTTCCCCCTTGAGCCACATTACAAATTTATTCTTTTATTTCTTCGATGTGGCTCTAATACTCTGTCGCGAGATCCAGCACAACTCTGGACAAAAATATACCAGCTCTATGATAAACAGTAGATTGAGTTAAAGAGGGTATTGGAGTGTCTGTCCCCTTAATTCAGACACACAAAACCATGATGCCTGAACTGAACAGTTTTCATTCATTTTGAGGTGGAAGGATTGAAACAGAGATGATCACAAACATATGATCCCTTTAAGTTCAGCAAACAAGAAACCCAGACTAAAGGTTTGAATTAGTGACAGATGAGTAGAGGATGTAGAGTCTGATAGTTACTGTTGATTTACAGTTTTGTGTGGGCAACGTGATTCCTCAGAAAGAAAATAATCGTGCACCCTTACAACAAAACTTACGTAACTTAAGAGTGCATCAATGTCAAAAAAGAAAGTGAAAATTGCGGAGCTTAACCACAGGCTTAGAGCTGCAAGGAGGAGACATAAGGAGATTACCAAACTAAACTTTTCTGCAACGAACCCAAAACTCTGTGGGACACTGTAAAGGCAGGCTTATATGACTGCAGTTTAAAAAAACAGTCCCTGATGACCTGTAAAAAGCAAATCTATTAACTGAGTTCTGAATTCCAGGACTTCTCTCCTGAAAAGCAGAGATTTTTAAGAGACAATCTCTCATTCTGACCAGGATTTCTTGTTTGCCGCTCGACCCTTAAATGGTTCCAATCACTTTTTAAGCACACCCGCACCAAGAGCCTGCAGAGCCAGATGGCATCTCTTCATATTCTCCTCAAAACATGTGCAGAGGAGCTGACATCACCATGGCGACCCATCTTCCCCAAAAAAAAAGAAAACCTGTGGACTTGCACACCATCCCCACCCTCTGGAAGAAATCAATAATTACACCTGTGCCTAAAATAACATGTACAGAGATAAACCTGGTGTCGATTCTTGAGCAAGAAGTCGATGCATCGTTACAACCCATGAAACCCATGAGCATAAACCTGTTTTATTTTAAAATGATAATATTCCTCTTTAACGTCACACTCAGGATGTTCGGGTCGACACTACCCTCTCAAAGCCCACGTCAATCAGTACTGGTGTCCCTCAGGGCTGTCGCCTAGTACAAGAATCCACCCTGACAACCGAGTTATTACCAGGTGACACAGGCCAAGATGATCCTGGGCCTGATGCACAGAGACAGAAGTCCATCAGCTCAGAAATAAAGAGACTTGTTCTGTGGTGTGACTCTAACCGTCTTGTTCTAAATGTGAGGAAGCCTGAGGTGTTGGACCTGAAGGCAGCGGGCCACCTGGGCCGGTGGTTGTCCACAGGGGTCTGCTCCTCGTACGTCAGTGTATTGATCGGACACTGAGCTGGAGGAACCAAGTCTCTGCTTGTGGATGTATTTGTTTTATGTCGAATTATGGCCTATGGAGTTCATGTTATTATCTCATCTTACAGTAAGTTGAAAGTGCAGCTAAAGACACAGATTGCTAGTCTGGTACAAAGTGATGAGGGTGAAAACAAACGCCCGTCTTTCAGGTTCCTGTTGGTCATGGGGGCCATGCATTGTGCTGCTATTGTTAACAGGTGAGTATGCATATATGCTTTCAACAAACTTGTATTTGTATATGTGTACAGACGCCTTGTGACACAACATTTGTGTGATTTTATCTTCTGTGAAACTGCAGGATTGGGACATTAAAGAAAATCGTGTTATCTTATCAGACAGGCAAATCAAAGACTGACAGGTACAGTGTAAACATTGTGTTTATTTCTGCAGCAGTATTGAAACATGGAGCCAAATAAAGCTACTCGCAGACACGGGGGAACAGAGCAGGGTGCAGGAGGAAGTGTAGTCACAGCAGGGCGGCCGCCGATACCAGCCGAGTCAAAGAAACATGTCTTCAAAGTACTCGTCAAACTCCTCCTCCCTGAACAGATAAACAAAATCACAGAGATGTTAGTTTCTGCCGACGACACAGACTGTACGATCTTTCTTCGGGTGGCCTCTGACTAGGTTTGGTACATTTTATTCAGCCTGGAGATGAATAAACACTGATACAGAACACAAACTAACAAGAACCATATTCTGTTGAGTAGCTATGAATGTGGAGCATTTTTTAATGTTCCCCATGATGGTTGCGTTTGTGACTGTAACGTGAAATTCAACTCAAACACAATTATCATTGAATGAATTACAGAACACGACTCTTTCTGTGCTCGAGTCATTTTTATCCAGTTTTGTCTTGAGCTCAGGGATTTGCTCGGGTAGTAGATATGCTGGAGTTAACACTGTCTCTCTCTCTCTTTGCAGTAATATCTCTGATCAGATATCGAAATGTCAGCATGGGTGACATTAACATCCATTCAGGTCCAGGACGGCTCTGTGTGGGGTATCTAAGTGGTCTACACTCTGCATGAAGGTCAGTAAGCAATGTGTGCTAAGTGTTAAAGACCGTCTTTGATGGTCTTACAGGGGCTTACTGGGTATGACCCTATATGAACATTAGCTGTTAACCTCACCTTGACTTTTCCTCCACCGCAGGGGCGGGTCCTCGCCAGTGGACAGCCTCCGATTGGTCCCCGTCCTCAGCTTCAGAGTCTAGGAGGAGAGTTTCAGAGGGCGTCAGTCGGACGTCTGGGGAAAATTAGGTCAACCAGTGACCCTTGGTCATGAGGTTTAACATCTTGTTCATCGGGAAACAGCCAATTGACAGATGAATCAGCTTGAACGGATTTATGTTTGGCAAATCAGTGCATGTTCAGTCTACAGTGTTGTTGGACAAATCTAATGTTTCAAGAACTACACACGTGTATTTTCTTAGTTCTAAGAATCAAAGGGAAATTGACCGCTTGTCTTTCAGTTGAATTATGAAGAATTGAATTTGATGTTTTGATGAAAGAGACAAATATACAGCCTAAATTATAGATCACATGAAATACACACAGATGAAAGTGGGCAACTGACTTGAGGCCATACATATCCTGGAGCCAAAACACCCTTGGTTCACCGTGTTGAGTTGGTTTACACTAGTACCTCATCATATGGCTCTGTGTTTTAGTCAGTCTTAAGTTTATAATGTCCTAAAAGGTGCCAATTACAAAATGTGTCCATATTTAGTTAAACTTGAAGACACCAGTGCACATACACAATACAGTTAGGGCCAGAGAAGGAGGGTCAATAGGGGCCCAGCAGCATAGTTTTGCCCCTTAACAGTTTAATTATAGGAGCTCTGCCGGCCGCACCAGATGAAACCCTAGCCTTCAGATTCCAGGAGTCAAAATGCCTCCATAACCTAAACCTTCGCTCACAAACTGCATGGAATTCTAGGATTCCAACATCTAATCAAAATCAACCTTCAGCAACTGCTTCACATAAATGGGACTGTGATAAAGAAAGAGAAAGAAAACGAGGGTGTTTGTTTATGGATTCCAATGCACGTTGAACTCAATGACATAACCTCTGGACTGAGAAAGTTTGTTTTGTATCTTCACCTTCCCACACAGACTTTGGAATAAACAGAACAAGAACAGGGACAGGGGGGGGGGGGGGGGGGGGGGGGCTCCCAGTGAAGGGCAAAAAGACATGAAAACAGTTATGGTTGAGGAATGAGGAGAAGGAGAGCAGAGCAGAATAATCTGACTGGATTGGAAGGTCATGACCTGCAGGGCGCCAGGGAGACGATCATAAACTATGCAATGTGTGTATTTTGAAATGGGGGAGGTACCCACGTGTGTGTGTGTGTGTTTGTGTGTGTGTGTGTGTGTTACCTTTGTCCGAGTTCTTTGACTCCTCTGAGCTACTGGAAGAGGCAGAGCGATCTGCAAAGAAACAGAAGGATATGTACAAAAGTGGAATAAAAAAAAAAGAAACATCAAGAACAAAAAGTAAACATGGCTGCTCCCTTTGACTCTTCCCCTCTAACAAGATCACAGCCATAGTTATGGGGCAGTTTGAGAGGAGTCTTACCTCTTCGCCTCTTGTTTTTGTGCTTCTTGGAATGTGAAGACGACCTCTTCCTCTTCCTACTCTTCTTCAGCGGCGGCTCCTGGTTCTCCTCTGATAAACGTTCCGTCTTTGTCTTTGCTTTCACTTCTTTCCTCCTACAAGTAGAATCACAAGTTGGCCAAACTGTATTCAAAAACATAAAGCAGCCACTTCTACAAATACAACGTGAAACCTCTCGCAGCCAAAGGCACTTTCAGGGTTGTGTGAACAAATCTTGGCTGAAGCGTTAAGACTTTCTCTGGCTTTTGATATGAAGTCTGCTGGAACATAAAAGACCAGTTAAAATAAACGGCAGCGCTGGATGTTTCTGAGTCATTTCACTTCATACTCCCACTCTATCCAGCACAAGCTCAATTATAACATAGAGCTGTGTCCAGTTTCCACTCATGAAAATCTAAACATTGTGAGAGTACTACCATTGGGTCAAGTTGCAGTAATGTAATACATTTAGTATATAATATGTGTATTAGAGACTTAACTGGTGTATCTAACTTGATTCACGGCCAAAAACATGCTTTGTGAGGTCACCGGGACCTTGACTCTTAACCTTCAAACATGACAATCTAACCACTTCATCCTTGAGTTCAACTGAACCTTTGTGCCAACTTTGAAGGAATTCCCTCAAGCCGCTCCTGAGATATCATGTTCCAAAGGTAACAGACACACGGCCTGACAAGCAGAAAACACATTGCCTCGAGCCACAGATGCAGTTATCATAAAAAATCATGATACTCATGACATGAGACGTGAATCGTGGTTTGAATTCTAAATTCCTTGCATGCTGCAAAATGCTGTGTGCTGACTCTGTCCGTGGAGACCTGCCCCACTTTGAGCAGATGAGTGCACACTTTCCACAATCTTTAAAATCACTCATCCCGGGCAAAGGGGCCTACATTTTTCATGTAGAAATGCATCAAGGGTAAAAGGTGGGTTGTCTTACTTGTGATGGTAGTTGAGTTTGAAAGAGCATTCGGGGCAGAGTCCTTGAAGAGAAACACAGAATCATCATTACCAGCTCCTCTTTGGCAGTGGTTGAAGAAATGGTTCCAATATTTTATAACTGCCAACATTATTATCATTATTATAATTATTGCAGCCATTATCAGGGAGCTGTAGCATTAATTCTTAGCACTTTCAACAGCTTAATTGTAATGTTGGTGAACAAGGACGTGAGGCTTAAGCTACAGTCAGAGTAGGTCACTGAAATGAACATTTCTTGATATGTAAAAAAAATGGTAATTGTTCCATGTGTCGACGCTAACAAGATGCTCTTTTATTAGAAATTCAAGCTGAGATCGAGAGGGTGACATCCTTCATGGAGTCTTGGAACTCAGGTGAGTTGAAGCACACGTCTTTACCAGCTTGTTGCTAGTCACTGTGAGGAGAAATATTACACCCGACTCGCTGGTTAAGCCAGATACGTTACATAAAAACCAATCAGGGTTGATGTATTTAACGTACTTTGATGCATATTGTATAATTCTTTTAATTACTTTTTTTATTATATACCTATAAACCAGAGTTTTACTTTCAATTTATCCTGCTATACAATATAAATGGGTGTGAACTGTAATAAATCAATAAGCCAATAAATAAAAAGGACCCAGGAAAGAACCCTGAGGAACTCCTGTTTCCCTGTCAGATGAACACCATTTCTATTCTACTGTTGTTCTACTGCTTGTGGATACAAAGGTAAGATTTAAATATATTTTTTAGATGTTATGCATTAACTCATATTCATGAAATCATCACAACATCTTCCTAATTCATTTCATTTTTTCTTCTGCACCAAACCACCTTCATGCTCTCGGGTTGCCAGGTCACGTTTCATTACTGTCAAAACATGGGATTAAGGATTAGTGCAAGCTGTGAATATTTTGTTGTTAATGAGGAGAAACAACATGTCTGGATGTGACCTGTTGCACTAGTTTGTGAAAAGAGCTTGTCATTTCCTGCTCGACTGAGTTGAGTATGACTGGTGGGTCTTCCAATTACGGTAATTATTCTAACAGGATTTTCTGCAGTATGATACCTGAAGGAGGATTATTATGAGCCGGTTCTTAGACAGGAAACCCCATCAGGCCAAAACCGCTCACACGCTCACACGCTTATATACATGAAGACAAACACAACTTTCACCAGGGAACGACCAGAGAGAATTGGAGTAATTTAATTTTTTTTAGCTTACTGAGTTTGACCAATGCGTTCCTCTTCTCGCTGTGTTCCACATAAGCAAAATTCACCTCCCAGCTTTTCAGGCCTTCCTGCTTCTCGCAGCGTTTGTTTCCACACTGGAACTGACCTGCAAAACCAGCAAGAACATGTACTTTAATCATAAAAACACATACTCCATGTTGATTAAACTTTAGTAAGAAGTAAAAAATTAAGAAAACCAGTGATATGTACAAATATTCTTGTGTGCAAGAAAGAATAACCACCTAAAATAACGTTTCTAAACCAAATGTTTTATTTCAGGATTGAAATTCATTCTGTAAATCTCCAAATACTTAAGTTTCCTTCAGGCGATTTCCAAACCCCACAGCTGTCCCTCAACCCCCACCCCTTCGGCTTCATGCCACTGCTCCCACTCATCTCCCTTTCTGCACCTCCACTCATCTCCTCATGTCTCCATCCAGCCATTGCGCAGCCTGCCTATTATCCCAAGAGGAGCTTACGGTGGAATTGATCTGGTGTCCGGGGTTCCTCCAGATTGTAGCAGAGGGAGCGAGTGCGTCAGAGCAGTCCGCTCTTGGCAGAGGAACAAAAGGGAAAGTGATGCTGGCCCTCACCTGCCTAAGATCGAGACTCTGTAAATATCCGGGCAAGGTGACGCCAGCTGCCGTGGCTCTGGGCCACTTGGGCCATGAGGCAGACTTCCCCGTCACGTGCCGTATTAGATAAAGGTTTGTGGTTGAGGTTGACTGGGTTTATTCGGCAGGGCCTGATGCTCTAATCAAACAATTCATTCAACAGTTGAAATAGTCTAAAACAAATAGCGACAGCAACAGTCACCACTAGACACATTTAAGATTTCAATTTAATTTCTATTGCCTGATACATAACCACTGACTTTTACCATGACCATATGACTATCTGTATTTCAAAGTAAATGGCTGCTAAACAATTTAAGAAGGAGTTTTCCCGATTGAGTCACACCTACAGCAAGGGTGAATAATATAATTAAGAAATTGAGCAATGGCTTAAATTGATAACTCCAAATGAAGTTGTTTGTTCATCATCGGTACAGGTCAATCGAAAATACCAGCATATCCCTTTAAGTCCTTTAAGACCTAGTACCTGGGTTTGCCTTGGAACGGGGCCACCTTCCAAACTACGTGCTAGTGTGACGCATGAAGTGTGACTGCAGCTCAGACACCTGAGAGAATCCTGTACCGTCTCCGTCATCATCAGTGACATCAATAACAATGACACTAGAGTTCTCCCATGACGTCTTACTCCCTCTGTCACTCTCTCACTCACACACACACACACACAAATCAATCAAATACATTCACTCTGTCTACACTAGCTTTTATCTGTAATGAAAGGAGGTAAAAGCTTGTGCATTGCCTACATAAAACCGAGCGCCCTTGAACACGGGACTGAATACCCTTGCTGCTGCTGCTGCTGCAGAGAGACAGTCAGTTTTAAATATAAAAGAATATGATGTATGTGAAGGTTACAACACAGAGAGAGGGAATGTGTCTGACCCTCCAGCTACACTGGCAGAGCCAAGTCAATGGAAGTCTGTTACTAGGCAACGTCTTAGATGAAATGAATGTCAGAAACTAAACATAATCAAGGTCAGAAAATAATTCTTTGCTTATTTCTGATAGTTTTCTGCCCCTGAGCTCCACAGTTTCATGCATGAAAGATAAAAGGGACATTTTTAGTCACTCTTGTGTCAGGAGGCAAACTTTCAAAATAGCGCCGCACAAAAAGCTTTTTTCTGTCTGTTGAAAGTCCTGCTACGTACAAGGGTATCCTCACACATCAGGTGAGCCCCACGTGCTCCATGAAAAGAGCTGGCACCGTCCTGGCCGAGTAACCCTGTTAAGGGAGGGAACTCCTGTCCTCCTGCGTCAATGGTTACTAATGCTCCCCGGTCAGCAGCCTGAGATCAGGAGGGACACACCGCAGGACAGATGGCTGCATGAATAACATTCACTTCACCTGAATAAAGTTCACAAATAAACAGAATATTAAGAAACCAGGTCTGTCTTTGAGAAACTAATAAAATAATAAAAGCTTACTGGGTAATCGAACATTCAGGAAGAGAGCAAACAAGTATATTCCTAAAAGTTTTGAACTATTCCTTTTAAGAATGGCTTCCTGTCACAAAGCTAGTGTATAAAACGACGAGGCTCTGCTCTAAGGTGGAGATTGATCAATACAAGTGATCAGTGCCGGCCTCGTGTACTTTAACTAGGTGGCCCAAATAATAGACTTTCCCCTGCACCCAAAAAAATGTGTTTATATCCTGACGTTGAGGTCTGTCAGGCAGCTTCCTCCATGTTATAGTTACTGATCTTGAGTATTCAGTGCTGCTGCGCCGCCAATCACCACCCCCCTTCCTGCACTCCCTCTAGAGGTCGAGCAACTTTAATTATTTCTCGGCCTGTGGGTAGATTAACACTCGCTGCCCCCGGGCAAACTTTTCAAATGGTGGGAATGTAAATGGCAACCGAAGGGCTGCTTCTCCGACCACACAGTCCCACCCCTGACTCGGGATCCGACTCTGCCTTTTTATGTCTGTCCTTCACGTTGACGAGCAGTCCAGACGGCTGACCTGGAGCTCCACACTCATTTTATTTTACAACTTTTATTTACCCTGCAGCATCCTGTGAGCTCAGCAGACGAAAGAGCACTGCATGCCACCGAGATTATGCTTTACACAGTGTCTCTGCATCTATTTAGCACTGAGAAATACTAATAATACAGAGACACTTGAAATTGCTTTGATAGAGTCTGAAAGCTTTGCAGGCTGTGGACTAATGAGCTTTCACATATGTAGGCGGCGATAGATTGTGCGATTTTGGGTTTTCCATGACCAACGTGAAAAGAAATGTAGGAATATCTTTGGCCGTGTTTCCAAAACGGTGGTCCACAGCAGGTGTACACAGCGTACAGTATACAGAGGTGTATCAGATCCATGACTTAAATTGGTCAAATCTTTCTTCACTCAGACTCTCCTGACTCCTCTCTCTCTTTCGCTTGCTCGTGCCGACACACACTCACACACAAGGTGACATTGGACACACTTGTGTACACAGACTGGTTAAAAACAACGTAACTTGGGTCTTCGTGAACAGCAAATGACGTACGTGTTTGTTTGTATAGAGCAGGGAGGTGAGATACGATCTGAGATCACGAGACACACGTGGGGCCACATGTTAACACCGGGTGTGTACGGGGGCCACAGTGTGACTCACAATAAACCTGTAAATTGCTGAGATCTCACAGTCTGTAGGCGCCTTTACACTCAAAATACTCTCACTTACTTACACGTGTTGTTATAGCTGAAGTTGATGTCAAAACAGAGCTCAGCAGGATATTCTTACACAGTACAAACCCTGCAGAGGTTGAAAGCCAGGCCAGGTTAACACAGCCATTCAAACCAAATGAACGGTTGCCTCTCGCTTTCCTTTTACTTAAAACAAAACGTTAAGGGAAACTGCCAGGATGTAACACGATGTGAAAATATTTGAACACAGTCATTCGTTAGAGGACTAAACGCTCTATATAATCCTGACAAATGAGTCCTATGGTAGAGCGAAGGTGGAATTAGACGGCTAGAAACTCAAGCGGGTAACGTCGCTGTCCCAAACTCTAACAACGCAGAAAATGTAACAAAGCCCGAGATCAGCGTGTCCCTGTGATAGCTTTAAGTCCCCAGCTCACCGTGTTAGTTACACAGAGGCAGCAGAGGTCAGACAAACCTGACTCCTGCACTGTAAGTGAGCATGTGGCGACAGGCATGTAACATCCCTTTTTTAAGGGACAGGAGAGTTATATAAGCAAAGACCGTTGATACTCCACTGACTCTGACAGGAGGCCCTCCAAACACAAGCCTAGCCTCCACTACCTTTGGCCTTCGACCTCCTCCTGACAGCTCAATTTATACCAGAAGGGGAAACCCAGCAGGAAAAACGTGACATTGGAGAGAAGTGCCTACGTGCCTTCGTTCCAAACCATGTGATGCTGCTTGATTTCAAGCTATTCCACTGATTGGCTTTTGGTGGCAGTTTTGAAGATGAGGAGGAAGAACACTAGCAACTAACTGAAAGCTGGCAGAATAATGAAGGATTCCCACCAGGCACCTTTAAGGTCTGATTATAGCAGAACTTTCTGGTCTTTCCTCGTGCACAAGTGGAAGAATTCAAGTGAGAGTTACTTATGTTTGTAGACAAGACAAAAAGGGGTGAGGATGAGAATGAAGTAAAAGAATTCCTTAAGCTGTAGAGATCCTAGGACTCCAGGGAAAGGATAATGTGACCCTGCTCTTGTGTTCTTGGTTCAAGACCATAATCTGTCCACCGAAGAAGAAAACGAAAGAAGACAGAAGCGAAACTTTTGCCACCGCACACCCCTACATCCCATATCACACTGTGGCCATGGAAAGAAAGGTCAGTGCTCTCTGTAATCCCCCTGATTGGGTGAAGAGTAGTCAGCATTACCTAATACCAACATGACCTGAAGCGCGCAGAGAGCAGGAAATGCTAAGAGGATGATTTCCAAAAAGGTGTCCGTGGCAGACTGGAGGAGCGGTGTCTCTTAAAAGGAGCTGCAGGATCAGTTTAATTAGGAGAAGTTCGGTGCTGTCTAATTTAAGCAGAAGTCTGGCCATCTAACAAACACTACACCCGAGGCTGGACTGGCAATGTGGTGTAATGCAGGTGGAACTAAACAACACAACAAGATTTCTCTGTGATTATTCATCGACAGTTTGTGCAGATTTTGCAGGAAAGTGCCTGTAATTTAAAGATTCATCTTTCTCAGCCTCAAAATCAAATCAAACTCAAGTAATCTTGAATCTGTTCTTTAAGTAGAAACAGAAACACTTTTAACTTTCAGTTTTCACAAGTGATGTCTCCTCCTCTGAATGAGAACATTGGATCAACCTCACAAAAGTAAATTAGCATTGATTGTTCAGGGTGTTCGGTGGCCTAAGCCCTAAATAGTGCTTAAGAGGTGTTTCTCCAGGAATCATCAATGTACAGAAATCACAGATGTGACAGCTGAAGTGAAGCGACTCTGACCTGATCTAATCCCACTTCCTGTAGAGTATTGCCACCAGGAATGAACTGTCAGAGATCAGGATTACCCAGTCTTAATCTGGAACAATATATTGGCTTAGTCAGCTTTCTCAGACATTCTCTGTATGTTGGTGAAGGTGTGTTGATGTAAACATGAGAAAATGATTTTAAAATTGTGTGAGACCATTTTTGGAAAGTGGGGGCATTTTGCCCAGGCTTCATTTTCTGACACGCACCGACAAATGACTTTGTTTTAGTGTTATGGTTAGAATTAGGCGTTTGTTTAGGTATTTAGAAGTAATGGTAAAGGTTAGTGTATCGGGACCAGGGAATACACTTTGCCAGTCTAAGGTCCCCACAATGTCAAAAGGTTGTTTGGGGGTTAAAACTCAGTTGCAATTAGGTTTAAGTTAAGGTTAGGGTCAGGGGCTTGTGAATGCATCATCTCAATGAGTGTCCTATAGAAAGACAAGAATGTGTGTGTGTGTGTGAGTGACAGTGATGCTGGGGGGGGGGGGCTCAAGGCAGTTCAATGAGCTGGTTCACCCTCTGCGAGTTAATGATATCGCCCCTTCTATAAATATATGTCACTGTCACACGGAGAAAGCGGCAGACAAAGAGGAGGTGTTGTGCTAATCATGAACAACTAATAGACTGTGAACATCACAGCGCGGCCAAACTGTCCAGGTGCAAAGGTAGAATGAGCTTCTTCTCTGGGTGTGAGACATAAACAGGGAACCGAAATATTAGGTGTGTGGGAGGCTCCTTTTGTTTGAGTCATCTGAGGAATCGATTATTAAATGGAGTGAATAGTCTGCGGAGGTAGGAGGCCACAAATAAACAAAGATATTCAGCAGAAAGGTCAAACACTTGAAAGGTTTTCAGCGAAGTGAAACGAGTATAATTGTAAAATAGCTGTATCCTCTGTGTGTTGCACAGTGAACTGCTGTGTTGTTTCTCCTCATCGCTCGCTGTTATTTTATTCTTTATCTCTGTCGCCATCCAGTGGAGATGGGTGGGAACTGTTTTGTGGGCATGTTGGCAGTAGAAACGTCATGCACCTAAGTCAAGCTAAAATAAGCTTTAAGTACAGATGTCCATCAAACTGCAACATTTGAAAGTCACAGCAAACCTCCCAAACAGGAAGCTAACTGATTTTCTTAAAATTGATTCATATTTTATTGATTATTTTTCAAGATCTCTCATCATCTATAATTTTGAATAATTATTTGTGTGTGACTTGTATAGTGTCGGCATGTTACATACTAAAAACTTAAAGGTGACTATTTCAAAATAATGTTTTCAGGGTTTCTCTAGTTAAAACAAACTATTGAATGTAAATTTAATACTGCACAGAGTAAAACATAGATAAATCTATAAGTATAAAATTTAAAGTCATACCTTTGCCAGAGACGACTTCACTCTCAGTCCGCCAACGAAATCCAAACTGTTGGATACAAATTAAAGAAAAGATCCATAAGAGTTAACAAAATCACGATAAGTTATGCAGATCACAGTTTTCACAGTCACAGCCAGTGGATTCCTCTGTCACACCTAACTTACCTGTCACTAAACCTGTGAGACTGATGCAACTGATCACTGCATATGAAATAATAAGGAAAATCTGAATATTTAGTGAATAAAATGTATTCATGTTAACTTTTGAGACAACTGGGCCTGACAGCATCAGAGCTGTTGACTCTTACTTTTATCTATAGTGGCCTCTATCACAACTTTGGACAATCTGAGTAATATGTTTCATGTACATGAGTAATTAAAAAGTGTGTCAACATCACAGCCTGAGATATCACATGAGTTTAAAGGATATCTCAGTATAGCATCATGTGCAGTGCAGTGAGCCAAAAGCACATTGTCCTGGAGTTTAACATATTGTCACAATGAGTCACTGAATGTGGTCACTAGAGACCAAGCTCAGTGCCAAACCACATCATAACCCTCACTCATATCTAAAATGGACCTGTGGTGGCTATTAGTGTCTGAGTGATGAAATTTCACCCTTAACTCGTGGTACCACCACTGGGGCAATTAGTGTCATATTGCCAAAATGGATCCTCCTGCCAAGTCCTGGCAGTCGTGTGTTGGACGGCTGTAGTGTCGAAAGTCACGACATAATTTTCGTTCATTACATTTTGTAAGTGTGGTAACTTAATTTCACTTTATGAGAATTGATGCTTCGTTTTAGCTTTTTTCTTTTCTCTGCTGCTGCCAACAGCTCAGTTTACACAGGGGAGTTACTGAAAGTCCCAAACAGATACAACAACAGATGTATACAACCCACTGTATACTGTATCAAAAGAACATTAATTACATTGATATAGTAATTATATTGAACGTGCCATACTGTTATTAGTGTGTCTAATTATTACACAGACACATAATTAGCTACAATGTCCTATACTTTCTTGTTTTAACATTTTACTGATGTGATAAAGTCCCATTTTTCAAAGTTGCTACATTCAAACATTTTAAATAAACATAACTCTGTGCTACCAGGTTTCTCATTTTAAACAGGGTAATCAATTACTCCATTTGTCCCACCTTATTTTCCTTGTATCTGCTGAGATCCGCTATGCAGTACTCTTTAAACAGCTTGTCATAATACTTCTTGGCGAGTTCTTGCTCCCTGGAACAGAATAAGTCCAGAAGTATGATTGACAGATGCTAATGCAGAATAGAGGAATAACCAGGAGCAGACTGAATGTTAAAGCAGCCTCTATGAATAGTTTGACACTGTATGATCACCATGTCAGGTCGTCCTCGTCCTCGTCCCTCCAGAGGAACCGATGATTCTCACGCAGCACATCCAGATCTGTTTTGTCTTTAGCTCTGATGGAAACAAAAAGGTTAAACAAGAAGCTTAAAATCACAAATACGCACATAAGAAGGTTGATTATGATAAAATTACTGCTGGTGCATCAAGTATACAATTAGGTGAAAACAATGTGTTTGTAATGATCTGTTACGGTTACTAATATTCTCATTAGTTTCAGACAGGAGATGACTTGACTGATTGTGAGGTACGGTACTTACACATCGCGTTTGAGGTCAGCCATCTTTCCTCCATAATAAAGTATGTAGTCACCAACAAACTTCTTATGTCGCTCAAACTGGTGACATCTGCTTAAGGTCAGTCTCTCTATGAATGTTAACTTCCGCACACTGCAAAAACTTTGTTGTATTTGTAAAGTATTTTGTATATAGTGATCAATCTATTTTATCATTTCACAGATCTTTATAAGAACAGAAAATGGAAGAAAAAGGATACAGCATTCATTGATATCAGGTGGGCTCTCCTGTTCCTGGCCTCCTCTCTGAAAAACAGGAAAAAGACTCTTATCTCTAATGTTTACCGTTCATTTTTATATGATTCATATATGCTTTACAAACTTCTTTGTATACTTCTGAGCATAGATAACAATATTTGTCAGTCTGGTCTATTGGATGACAATATCTGGGTGCATTTTTAAATGATTTGTCACTGACTCAACTTAAAGTAAAATTGAGCCTTTTAATAAATACGTTTGTCTCTCTGGTATCCTCCATAAATTAATGCTTTAAATCAAATATATTCTCTGGGTGGTTATGATCATGATGAGTTTTCAAACTTAAAAATATAACACTGTCCTTTTTTTCATTTTCAATGTGGTCATACATCATGTACACACAGACTGTGAATACAAGTTTAATTTGATTGAATGATTTCATTTAAATACAGGCAGCTCTTATATATTACTAGAACAGATGATCACAATGTGAACAGCACAGATACAACACGGTTGGTTGAATATGGATTACTCTCATTTCCGGAGGAGCAACACGCTACATGATGGACATGAGGAGTAAGCTTTGCCATAATTTAACATGAATTATAATCAAAGACAAAATGATATTTAAAGTGACTGAGTGTACGATACCTGTCCAGCTCATTAGTGTGTAAACTCCGGTGAGCCACCTTGGAGTGACGAGCTTTCGCGAACGGCTTCTGTAAGATTTCCTCTTCCCTTTTCCTGACAAAAGTAGAAATAAATGTGACAAACGTGTTACTCATTGTATACAACTGGACACAAAGATACCAGAGTAAGTACTTGTGTCTTTCATCACAACATCAGCCTGCCCCTCCACGGTAAAACCGTGTAATGCGATCGTCGTTACTTCGTTACCTCTTAAGGCCTCTGTCTGAGGTCTCCCCCTGCACGTCATCGTCACTGAAGTCCGAGTCGTAGCCACCGGCTCCGTGCACCTGAGGAAACACAGGAACTCATTTTTGTGTTGATGGGTTTTTCACATCTGAATCAAACACGATGCATTTACACACACACACACACACACACACAAACGTACCTGCCTGCAGAATGAGACACATTTCAAATAGCATCACATTAGCTGTACTGTGACACTTAAAACAGTTGCCTCGGTTGAGTGTTTCTTTCACTGCACATACAACAGTAGATGTAGCAGCAAAATAATCACCACTATTATCTGCTGCACACATTGAGCCCTAACAGACATCTGTATTGTATGTTTATGTTCAGGACCCCAGGGAGACTAGATGTACACCCCTTTAACTTTGTGTCTTGTTCCTGCTGCTTCTCGTGGTTCTGTCTCTGTGAAGTCATTGGAAACAGGCTTTTTTTTTTCTTAGGAGGCAATAATCACAGTAAACCTACAGCTACACCAGAGCTGTGTTTAGTCGCGTTATTGTGAAAACAAACCAGGAAGTATCAGGAGAGAAACATGTAACAGAAGCCAAAACCTGAGGCTAGCTCATCTTCAGGCTTAGCTTTCATGCTAACTGGCTAAAAACAAACACGCTACAAACGCTAAACACTCTTTTCCAAACCTTTTAACTTTAAAAAAAACACAAAGTGTCCACAAACTCACCTTCACTAGATCCATGTTTTCTTTCGTCGCTGTTGTCCCCCCCCCCCAAATGTTTACAAACTGAAATCGTCCGTCGCCCGGGCGATGACGTGGCAGGGCGCGTCGCGGCGTGATGACGTCAGCTTGCAGCTCGAGTGAGACAAATGTGCAAAGAGAAGATGAAAATGGGTTTTTTTTTATCCTTGAACATGAATATTAATACAGGAGCCATGTTGTGATTTTAGAATAATGTGTCCTCTTGGCGATATTAAACGTGATTTATTATGATCTCTATAGGCTCCTGAATAATGTAAATCTGCCTCAGTTCATCCATCAGAGTTATTATATATTATTATTCAATATTTATCGTAGGGAAGGCTACTATCAAAACACATAAACTAATGAATAATCAATACCTACTGGAGAGAGAACACAGGAAGAGAACTACATCAGACACAGACTTTCATTTTAGAGAAATTGGCCCAATTACACTTAATAATGATGATTCATTGAGCATCGTGTGGTTCATTTCCTCCTGAGGGACGACGTGAGGACGCATGTGGGCGTTTGAGCTGTAGATGGAAATAAAGAGGGGTATTATGCTGCGTCCATATAATTGAGGTTTCGGGTTGTTGGAGGTCACAGGAGGTCAAAGTTCAGCCCAGTGTGCGGAACAAAAGTCCAGTGTTTGGTGACTGTTCCACAACCCACTGATCCTAACAAAGAAGTCAATGTATGAAGGAAGAGACAGATAATATAGTGAAGTATGGATTTCTGGGGCTGTTAACATTTGTAGTCCTGGAAAAAATATTTGTGAAAATCAGTGTTGTGTTTTCCTGTGAATCATTGCTCCATGATAGAGCAGGGGGGTAAAATATAGGCTATCAATGATATATTTGTCATTAATTCAATATAATTCGTATGCGTTAGATTCTTTATTTGTCCCCGTAGGGAAATTGGTTTGCAGCAATAATTACAGGGCATTTTCCACACATCTGGTCCACACATCCAAGGACAATGAGGAGGTTTGAACATATAATTCATCAATACGTTAGATGTTTAAAATCTTTTACTGGCACGTGTTTGTCATTGTCACCCACATCTTAAATGCACACAGAAAAAATTAGTCTTTAAGCCTAAAATAACTAATAAGCTGTCGTGTATTGTGATGGTTATTGATACCGACTGAACAGTTTTTACCTTGATTTTGGCCATATCACTATCATAATAATAAATTTATTTATAGAACATTTTCCAAAACAAAATGCAGTACAACAAGAAAACAAATGTTTAAAACACACAAATAAATGTCATAAATGTATCCCACATTAATTATCTGGGTGTTTAAAATAAAATAAAATAAAATAAACAATATTCTGACTGTCCCACCACACAGCCCAAATGCTCTTAGTTCACAGAACCACCGAATTGATATTGTCCTGTTATATTTGAAACCATGTGCCATAAGCTCATCCTCTTCTCTCTGTGAATGTCATTATCTGTGCAGGGAGGAGAGAAAGGAGGCAGCATGTGAATGAGTGAGGCAGGTGCATTTGCACAGAGCTCATGAATAGGCGCTCGCCATTAGCCACGCACGGCTCTGAAGCGCGCATAAATAATAGCTGGCAGTGCTGATAATAAAACAGCGCACCTAGGGGCCTCCCCCACCCTCTGTCCCCCTTCTCTCTCTCTCTCTCCCCCTTTCTTCCCCTCTCTTTCTCCCTCACGGGAATTTACGCTTTTATGTCCTTTTCTTTCTCCCCCTTCTTTTAGTGGCTGCAGCTTTGAGTCTGCAAGCAACTTCTCTTTTTTCTAAAAACCAATTAGACCTATTTTTAGCAGCGTGGTCTTTTTTTGTCATTGTTATTATTATTTCACGTGGGACGTTGAGTTTATTCCTTTTTTTTATTGACAATTTATTTTTATCTTCAGCTGTGTTTTCTGCTCTCAGGTCCTGGATTTGTCATTCTTGCGCTTTGCAGAACGAATCCGCTGGACCGGTGCCCTCCTATTGAGACGCCAGGAGCATAGGCACAAGCCCGGCTGCGTCAGAGCGCGCACCATCACCACCCGGAGCTCCAGCTTCTCATCAGCAAAACAAACATATCAAAAAGGCAAAAAAAGGGTTCCTCTTTAAATCCCGTGATTTGCTCCTCGAGGGTCTTGTGTGTGTGGAAGTTGCATGTGCAGGCGGGAGTGATAAGCCTCGGCCGGGACAGCAGGAATGGGACACCCGGGCAGCAGCGCGCGGAGAGGATGGAGAGGAGGATGGACGCTCCTGGTGTGGGTGGCCGCGGTCAGCCTGGTGCTGGCGGACGGACGGAGAGTGAGGCAGCCCAGATGTCCCGCCGGATGCATCTGCACCAAAGACAATGCCCTGTGTGAGAATGTCCGCTCCGTGCCTCACACGTTCCCCTCCGACGTCGTGTCGCTGTAAGTGCTCCTGCAGCTACACATTGTGCCACGATTAGTTGCCTGGGAAACCTCATGGTACATTGTTGTCTGCTGTGCCTTTCAGTGTATGTGCAGTTATTATTATTTATATGATGAATTCACCTTTAATGTATGTTTCTCCATCTGTTAAGATCTTTTGTCAAGTCTGGATTCAATGAAATCGCTGGAGGAAGCTTTGTTCACACGCCTGCCCTGCAACTGCTGTGAGTGCATCTATCCATCTATCCGTCTGTCCGTCTGTCTGTCTGTCTGTCTGTCTGTCTTTCTATCTATCTATCTATCTATCTATCTATCTATCTATCTATCTATCTGTCTGTCTGTCTGTCTGTCCGTCTATCCGTCTATCTGTTCTTTATTGGTATAAACAATAAAGAAGGGTCCCCCCCCCCCCCCAGAGGACTTGTATAGAAGCTGGTTCAAAGGGAGATTCTCTGTAATGGTGTCAGGATTATGCAATACACCACATGGCTACAACAACTCTAACAGCAGGGGCTGGGCAGAGAGGAGCTGTGTGTGTGCCTGTGTGTGTGTGGGTGTGTGTGTGTGTGTGTGTGTGTGTGTGTGTGTGTGTGTGTGTGTGTGTGTTTGTGTGCGTGTGTGTGCGTGTGTGTGTGTGGAGGCATGGATAAATAATGGACACGGTCTTGGATGATAACTACATGAGGGAAAAGGGATTTGGCTTCCAAAAACAGTAAAGTTAGAGCGATTCTTTTATGGAATGACATAAAAGTGTTTTGTTATACGACTGAAGTTTGGGGAGTTATTTGAATTTGCAAATCCACAAATCAACGGCAAAGTCGTGCTTAACGTCTTTGTTTTTACAGTTTGTTCACAGCAAACTCACTCGACCTCATCGATGAAGATGCATTCCTGGGTTTACCACATTTGGAATATCTGTAAGTATTTACTTGTACCTTAAAGCTTGCAATCGCTATGCTTTTTAGTATATAAAGGTAATAAGGGGGTTGTGTGGTAGAGCATCATAAAATACACAAACTGTATCTGCTGTGAAACAAACTGATATGAGGCATAAGCCACCCAGGGCACTCAGTGGATCACAGACCTCCGCCAAGGCCCAAATGTCAAGCCACACCAAATTGCACACAATCATAGACATCGGTTTCTCATATATGAAATCATGCATCATTCATGGGGAAATCAGTGAAAATGTCAAGAAACACCCTCACAACGTTAAAGACAGTGAAATAAAACATCCTGGATCCGTCCCTTTGTCTGGATCCAGTTCTTTCTTGGCCCATGTCCCATCCTCCCATTAAATTTGTATTTCTTTATGTAATCCTGCCGACAACCAGACAAACCAGGGGTGAAAACTTCCTTGGCGGAGGTGGTGATGACTTTGGAACAGAGTGTTGCATTGTGGTCCGGCTGCTCAATATTGGTTTGCATGCTGGCATGTTTAATGCACGTCCACTCACAGGTTTCTTCACTTACTGTGTGTTGCCTGATGAGGGTGGAACAACTTACATCCCCATGGCTTTTATGAGTTTGTGATGTTTGCTGAGCTTATGTAATTCTGACATCAACCAGAGCAGAAGTCTAATCAGCTAGAATAATTTAAAACAAATGTTTGGAAGCCTTTTCAGTATAAATCATTTTGACATTTGTTTAAGTATGAACAAAAGTGGATGTAGTTAGTACACAGCATAATGTACAATTAGGACAGAGCTCAGGTTTTCAACACAACCCTCTCACAACCGCAACAGGAGAAGCTGTGCAGAAAACTAAAGGGTTTCACATGTGAGATTACTTACACAGTGTCAATCTATCTTAATCTACCCAAATACTAATCAAATACTTCTCATTCACAGATTTATTGAAAATAACAAAATTGCATCAATATCTCCATTTGCTTTCCGGGGCCTAAAAGCGCTGATACATCTGTAAGTATTTTGTTGATTTTGTTGATTCCATTGAAATGATTTCTAAAAAGGAAGCATTGTGGTAAAAGCTGCTGATGATCCTGGTATTTAAGGTATTCCAACAGGAACGGTGCCCTTCTCCGTCACTGTCTGAAGTGCAAAGTAATCAGAAACGCTGCTGCCAGTGGTAACGTCCAAGGTTACTGGCTGACGGTTTCAGCTGGATCAGGTTGCTGAGAGGCAGGTCATGGTGTCCCTGGGTGTTACATTGACTTAGTGGACCAAAAGAGTTGTTGTTCACATATTTATGGCAGAAAAAAAAAGGAAGATGACTCATCTAATAACTTTATTTTTGTATATATATAATGAAATCAATAAGACAGAGAGACACAGTGAAATGTCTTTTATTACAAAAACGGTGACGTGCGGAGAAAAAGGTTGACGCCGACAATCAGTGCTGACAACCAGTCTACCTAATGTTCAGAGGTGATCCGATGCTCGATAAGCTCCGGTTGCTCCAGGTGAGGCGAGTCAGAGTGAGCAGGTAGCTCAGGGGCAGAGTGGGCCGGCTGAGCGTGGCAGGCAGTTGGGAAAAGTGGCAGGTGAACCATAGGGTTGAACGGCGTTCTGGCATCGAAGCCGTGGTTGATCTGGTCTTTAAAAATACTGCTGGGTCTGGATGAGAAGAGTTTGCAGGTGTGAAGCCGTGTTGGTGTGAGAAGCAGAGAACTGGAAACAACGCCTACCCAGTAACACACACCCACATGAGCAGCTCTAAATATGTGGACAGAGCAGAAACACACATGCAGGAAGAGTATATATTATCTAGAATGGTAATCAGTGGAGTGCATAGGCCTTGGTCTATGAATTATTCCCTTTGAAAGTGGTGAACATGTAAATGTCTCCAAAAAATTTTAAAGAAAGTGAAAGAAAATTTTTGGCTTTGCACTTTTGCCTGCATCTGCGCCAAAATGTAGTGAGTCCTTTACTGGCCCACGTCCCATCCTTCCACCAAGTTGTGTGGACATCTGTTTTAGTTTTTTGTGTTATCCAAACAACAATCAAACAAGCGGACAGGGGTTAAAACATAACCTCCATGGGCGAGATAATAAAACCAACCCCCCCAAAAGTCCATAATCCCAACAGAATTCAAAATGTGAGCTGGAGCATGAAAACAAAATCCAATTCCAAACAAGCCAAGCAGTTTATCTACAGTATTTTTGTAAACACTCACTTTCCTGAACTGCAAAGCCAGCAACAACTAAAGATAGTCGAGAATGTGCTCGACCTCTAAGGTCAAGACTAAATATAACAGTAATGTAACGTTAAACCAAGGGCCTCATTATCTGACCCTGATTCTAAGACAGGTTCCTACCCAACACATTATGAGTACATATGGAGAGTAGTGCTGCAAAAACACATACTAGTGTTCCTCATCGTGCATGAAACAATGTGTGGATGGATGGTTGGACGACTTTCAACTCCTCCCCATCCTATTTTCAGGTGTAGGCCATGTTGAACAGTGGTTAAACCGTTTCTTCAGGCATGGTTTAGGTGAGAGGACTCTGGTAATATGTCAAACAATCATTATCAAAGCCACAAATAGTGTGAGTTATTGTCTCAGTGACTCAGATGGATCTGTGCAGGTCAGAAAATAGGTTGTTATGCTTTAATGGGAGAAGAAAATCCATAGAAAACCCTTCACATATCCATTTGCAACCATATGAAAAGATAAAGTGTGCCTTTTCTATTGCTGCAGATACCTAAGAGGAAAGTAAACAAACCTTTATACCGAAAAAAGATGAATAAATACATTATTAGAAGGCACAGGCAGGCGTCCTGCTCAGATCCTGATCCAGTCTGCTCCAGCCTCCATCTGTTTGCAGAGCACAAACTCACAAACTAAAATGGCCTCTCTCTCTCTCTCTCTTTCCCCCGTGAAACCAACTCACAAATAAATAATGCAACGTCCATGAATTACGCTGACATTTCACTGCATTCACATCTCTTTCTGGTTTGGAGTTCACTCCTCCGCCCGTATGTGAAATGTGCCTGAGGGGCCTGTGTTTGTTGGTTGGTCTTATACCTGCTACTGGCAGAAAATAGTCACGAGACAGCCTCGGAGAAGAGTAGCGCCGTTTAAATATAGGTTTTCAGTGTGAAATATGACCAGCAGTATTAAGGGAATGAAATATTACCCACTACGGCTTCACGTAATAGGTAAAATGTCAAAGAATTGTATCTGACCCTCCTACAACCAATTATATTCCCTCCTTGCACTCAATTAAATTGCTCTCCCTTAAATTGAATAATCACTAATTCTTATATTCCCTTCCATTTCACTGCTAAGCCCTTTCAAACACCTGTTACATGACTGTGCCATGTCTCAGACGTATAGTCGGGGATTCAGGTTTCAGATTCGTTCGGTCATTTTTCTTGTTTGTACAATAATTTGCTCAGGTCCAAACAGAACCAATGCAAATCATATAATACAGTGTAATGACTCAGCATCTGCTGTCTGGAGAGAGACAGTCTCTCCTAATTCAATCACTGTGCGTATTTCTTTGTTCCCTTTCGTCGATTAGGAGTCTGGCGTATAACAATCTTGAGACGCTGCCCAAGGATGTCTTCAAGGGCATGGAAGCTCTGACCAAAGTGTGAGTGCAGTCTGAGACTCAGACCCAGCTTATTCCGAGTCATGTATCCTTAGATATTTACATAAACGCATGCATCGTTATACAACAGGGCATTAGGGCCATGTTGAAAAAAAGATTTAGAGAGTTGTAATTCAATGAGAAAGAAAAGTCATAATATTATCAGAATAAAGAAAAAACATTTTAATGAAGTGAGCAACAAGGATCAGCCCGTGGTCGTTCCACTCCTTCTGGATCCAAAAGAGAATTTCCTTTTAAAGTCCGGATTCTTTGACTGACATGCTTGATGCTCCACATTCCTCATTTTAATGCAGGCAACAGGCTGATCATCTGGTATCCATCTCTAAAATGATATCTAGCCTAAAATTATGACTTTGTTCTCGTGATATTATCACTTAACCATTCAATGTGATCCAATCTGTTAGTAACTCATTCGGTAAATTGCATTGGTATGTACACAACAAAGAGTTTCACACATGTATCTGCACAGAGCTTAACAGAACTTGATCAGGATGCATAAGGGAAATATCAAGAGAAAGAATAAAACTCAAAATATATTCCTCTACACCAATAAGTAACAATCTTTTTGCATGTTAGCGTTGCAGGTTTTCTGGTAATGTGAGCTTGCTTTGTTTGATGTGGTATTTATTCCCAATCCCTCAATTAGGAACACACTGTACTATGATACTTTTTGGTGTCCAAAGAGATTTATTCAGGGATGTTGATCCTTCCTTCCTCTTGTTATGGTTCTTAAAAGGAAGGAAGGGAGAGTAATCACCACTTGAACCAGAGGAGAGAGAAAAACAAACGAGTGTAGGAGATGCTATTCGCTGCTGCAATGGAGAAAAGAAAGAGGAAAAAGGGAGATAAAGAGATCTAGAGGAGAGGCGAGGGCTTGGGTTACAAGGCCAGAGTGTCAGGGTAGAAGGTAAACAAGTCATTCAGAGAGAAAAGATCCTGGCTGTGGTCACAGCAACATAATCAGTGGGAATAATGCAGGCTGCAGGCGGCAGGGTGTGTGTGTCGGCGTGTGTGTTGATTCGATACACACATCCAAGGTCAACAGTAATTTAAACTGAGAGCGGGTGAGGAGTATAGACCACTGAGTAGATAGGACACTTGTTGTGATTTCGTCGGCTCGAAGCCAAAGTTCAGGCAAATATGGAAGAGGCAGAACAGATCAGCAGCAGAAACTGAATATCTAAGCCTCCAAAAGATAAATATGTCCGTGAACTGATGTTGCTTGCGATTCATCCTTGCATGTAAGTGATCTGCGGGGCAACAACCTGATATGCGACTGCAAGCTCAAGTGGCTGGTGGAGTGGATACACCACACCAACGCCACCCTGGATCAGATCTACTGCAGCGGTCCGCCCATTCACCAGGGGAAGAAGATCAACGACCTGCTGCCACACTCCTTTGACTGCATCACCACAGGTATCATCTTCCTGCGTCTGCCCCGCTTCTTCACACAGGAAACCCCTCAACAATAGCTCCCTGTCCCCAGCCGACTGCCTCACCCTGTCCTCTCACGCCTCCTCCCTGTTCCTTATCGCCAGTTTATCAGTGCTGAGGCGTGTTTGTGGAAGAATTTATCGGTGGGAAAGGATTATTTAGAGGCGACAAAAAGGGGCGGGATTCATTGTGACGTTTTGCTTTTCAGAGTTTGCCTCTTATCAGTCGCTGAAGTTTGAGTCCATCTCAGTGGAGGCCTTCACCTTTGGTAAAGATCAGTATGTTGTGTTTCCACAACCGTTCGCTGGGACATGCAGCTTCCTGGAATGGGATCACGTTGAGATGACCTTCAGACCCTATGACACTATTCAAAGTGAGTAAACAGAAGAAAGTTATAGCAGCATCGTCGTATCCATTAAATGTTCAATAACAGATCATTGCTGGGGCAGAAAGGACTCACAGAGGTATTAGCAACCACAGATTGATTTTACTGTGTAACTGTGGATAATCACTGTTTAGGGACATAAATGCAAGATTATCTGTTCAGCATTCTTAGCGCTTGTTCTGTGTCATCGACCTCTCTTCCTGTTTAGGCACGTCCACTGTGGTCTGCAAGCCCCAGGTGATCGACAGCCACCTCTTCGTCATCGTGGCCCAGCTGTTCGGGGGCTCGCACATTTACAAACGCGACAACTCCGCCAACAAGTTCATCAAGATCCAGGACATCGACATCCTGAAGATCCGCAAACCCAACGACATTGAGACGTTCATGATCGACGGGGAGTCTTTCTTTGTCATCGCCGACAGCTCAAAGGTTAGATGTTGGACTTAATTCAGATTTATTGTATAGGTGTTCTTGTAGACTGTGAATAAAGATGGACGACATGACGGCTCCCCAACAGTGCCTTGATCGCCCCCTGGTGGCTGGCGGGAGTATAGGTCATAAATCCTGCCACCTCCATGTCAGCAGATGGAACATTGGCTAAACTACACAGCTTAACTGATATTTACACTTGTTCTTTCCTTAGGCCGGCTCCACAACTGTGTACAAGTGGAACGGCAATGGCTTCTACTCCCACCAGTCTCTCCATCCGTGGTACCGCGACACAGATGTGGAATATTTGGAGATCTCCAACAAAGCCCACCTGATCCTGTCCAGCAGCTCCCAGAGGCCTGTGGTGTACCAGTGGAACAGGAGCCAGAAGCAGTTTGACCGCAGGACGGACATACCGGACATGGAGGACGTCTTCTCAGTCAAACACTTCCGGGTCAAAGGTGAGGGCTGCAGCTTCAAAAACAGCATATGTACACACACACACACACACACACGTTATATGTTTGCACTGACTAAAAAGGCATTAGCTGGTATGTGTGTGCACTCTAGACGTCATTATTCAGTTTGAAATGCTAAGACTCAGATAATCCGGGCCATGTTATATGATTAGCGGTGGACTTTGACCCGTGAGAACTTTTTCTTTCATGTGGTTAATTTAATAAAAACGTCCATGACCCACACGCTCAGCAGTAATTTATTACGTTTTAGTACGTCGTTGCTCGGCGAGTCACACAGGCACTCATCTCAAAGGTACTCCACTACCGTAACCCCCCGCTCATAAATCACTACTGTCTAATATTCTCTGTATTTCTTAGTGTGACAGGAAAAGCTACAGCTCATGTATTAAGAACACTTTGCTAAGTAGCTGCTGATAACAAGCTAAGAATTATTATGGATTAACACAAACTGTTTTTTTAATTCAGAGTCCGGTTTAGAAGATTAATGTTGAAATTAAAAAACTGTATCTTTGAATCTTTGCCCTTTTCCAAGGTGATCTGTTCTTGTGCTTAACGAGATTCATCGGGGACTCCAAGGTGATGCGCTGGGACGGTGCCATGTTCAAGGAGGTGCAGACGTTTCCCTCCCGCGGCTCCATGGTGTTCCAGCCTGTCTCCTTCGGCAAGTGGCAGTACGCCATCTTGGGAAGTGATTATTCGCTGACGCAGGTCTACCAGTGGGAGGGCAAGAGGGGACAGTTCATCCCGTCTCAGGAGCTGAACATCCAGGCGCCTCGAGCGTTTTCCATGGTCGCCATCGACGACCGGGCTTTCCTGCTCGCGTCCAGCTTCAAGGGGAAAACTCAAATATACGAACACCTCATGATTGATATGAGTAATTAAACCAGTCAACAATTTAGGACCAATCTTGTACACTACCGTTCAAATGCTTCTTCTGGGATTTTGTTTAACTCCGATTTGAAACCACAAGCAATTCTGACCTAGGTTCAGACAAATGTAAATTTTACAGAGAAGCTCAAACCATCAAAAGAAATATGTCAAGTACGACTTTACTGAGAATAAGTGATTAAAATGCACATGTTGGTTATAGTCTGTGAGATCATTTCAAAAGCTCTGACACCATTTTAATGAATATATATTCTTCACAGTAAACGTTTGGCAACCGGCTGCTACTAGTTCATTTTGATAAACTCCCTTTACTTTCATCTCCATTCCTTCCTCTTTAGGAATGCCTTATCCTCCATTTGAAGAACTCAGTTACTCAAAACTCACAAGCAAACTGTACCTTGATGTACAGTCTGTTTTTTGCTATTCAACTCTTATGTATTGTGTTTATTTCTCTTGTAGGAATTTGATAGGAACGATTTAGGAATGAGTTAGTGCTGACGATCGTGTAACAATAACTAAACGGTGAAAAGTGTATTGAGAAAAGGAGGCAAAGTGCAGTTGTATCCAAGAAATAAAACAATTATGTCACGAGACAATTCTTTAATTTGAGTCATTACACTAAACAGAACTTTACAGTGAAATAGATGTATAATAAATTACAGAGCAAGGGGAATAAATCTCACAAGACATCGTCACATGCCTGTTTTTGAGACTCACATGCGACATTATCTTGTAGACAATTTATAATCTAATCTGATCCAGTAGTAACCCAGTTAGTAACATTATGTATAGTTTGTTAAATACTTGTTTTCAATCAATCACAGGCAAACATTGGCCGACTTGCTGAGATTCATGTTCATTCTTCTCGTACAAATTCTGTGTTTTGAATCATTTTACCCTTAAAGAAGTGGCCCCTGATACACGAAATGAAGAATCCACTACACATTATGAGAAACTTTGGGGAAAACATGTGTCTCCGTTGTGTCTACTCTCAGATACAGACCCTCACAGTGTTTATTCCTGATGAATGACTCGCTGGAAGCATCTCACTGTGCGGACCAGCCCTCTCGCTTTCGCTGCACTCTTGCCCCTTTTCTCCCTCGCTGACAAAACCATTGTTATCTTTACTCCGCAAATAAAAGCCGACCACTGTGCAAGCACCTGCTACCTGTGCTTTCACACGCTCCTCTTATTCTGACACAAAAAAAGGAAAGATAATATCCATAACAACGTAACACTTGCCAAATATGATGTTTACCTTTTTGCTATACCGTGTAAAGTTCTTTGTATGATGTTTGCTTTTGTATGTAGATGGGACCACACTCAGTCTTTTATTTTTCATAGACATAGAATTTAGTGTAGATATGTATGTATTCATAAAATACCAGGATCCCCTCCCTAACACTGTGTAACATGCAGCTTCTGTAAAACAGCGTAGTCCTACTTGTATCAGTCGTAGTTAGGTAAGGTTAGAGGGTGATGGATATTCACTTGTCATCGTGCTCACTGTGTTTTATGTACAGATGTAATAAAAACTAAAGTGCTAAAGTAGGGGTGTGGGTATTTTATTGTTAGTAACTTGATTTTGACTGTTTTTTAAAAGGTACAGATCCAGTTTGGATTCAGTTGTTCTTACTAAGCTGTATAACCTGTCAGTGTGTTGTGTGTAACATACACAACATGATTATAAGGAGTTGTGTTATTTCTTGTTTATATATATAAACCATGACCTAAAATGAAAAATAGTGTTCCGTGATTATGACTTCTTATGAGTCATGATTATGTAACAATTTCCAAAAATATATGAGAAAACATCTAAGAATATATAAATATGCATATGTGTATGTATGTATGTATATATATCTTTACTTAGATGGACTCGAACTTAAGCGACTGATATAAATACATACATACATACATACATACATACTCACACACACACACACACACACACACACACATAAACATATATATACTCATACACACATCTATACACATAAGTACACAAACATTTACATATATTTTTTTGGGGGGGGTGTTATATATTGTATTATTGTTGCACCTATTTTGGGGGAAACTCTTCCATCATGTTCGTTAAGTGTACTGTACATTATACATATTTTTGGATTGGGACTCATGATCGTGTGAGACTGTAGGAGATGCTTTAGATGTGTAGGTCCTGGTTGTATGCTCCATGTTGTGTTGAATCTAAACAAACAGGCAGCGTGTGTCTGTAGCAGGAGCACGTGTGACAGTGTGAGGAGCGTGCGGATGTGGTTGGCTCAGACCTCCTCTGCCTCCTCTGTCATAGGCTCCTGCAGCAGCGGATCAGCGGAGGTGGACCGGGTTCAGCTCTGCCCCCCTGCGGCTGAACTCACCACTGCATGGGAGCTGGTGTCCTGCCACCAAGGTTAGTCATTAACCCGTGTCTCCGTCTCCGTCACTCCGGGCACCGCACAAGGAGGACAGCAGTCCGAGGCATGCTGCCGCCGCGCCGCCACATCTTACCATGGGCGACTGTAACCACCGGCCGCAGCAGCGGGCTTCGGCCGCGCAGGACGACACCATCACCGTAGTGTTCCACAAAGTTGACCGCGGCCCCGGCTCCGAGAGCGGCGAGGGCGACGACGATGAGCGGGCGGAGGAGCGGGTTCAGCTCCGGGGCAACTGTCGCCTGTCCTGCGGGCACGAAGACGAGGAGGAGGGGGATGAGGATGCTGAGGAGGATGTGGAAGCGACCCGGGCCCTGGAGTTACTGGAAGGCGGGGAGAAGAAAACCCTGTGCCCGTCGTTGTGTTGTCTCCGGAGAGAGCCCGCATCCCGAGGAGAAAGCGCCCCGGACGGTAAGAGGGGAACTCACCCCGGGTACAAACCACCGGAACCCCGCGGGGATCAGTGTCCCCGGCCCGGGACACCCCGGTCCTCCATTAATGAGCTTAGAGAAATAACGTGATAAACTTCCTGCGTCACGTTATACAACCGCGTAACGTCGCGTATTAATGTAACAGCGCCGGTACCACGTGTTTGTCATCAGCCAATAAGGAACACGCATTAACTTATTTAAGTTTATTTTGTAAAGTTTATTTTAAAGTTTAGACGTGATTTTTTTGTCTACAAAGCTGCCACATATGACGTCACTTCATCCGACTTAACGTCACAAAACTACAAAATAAAAGCGGCTAAATCATGTAAGCCATGTAAGAAAATTCATTTTAATGGAAATATGTTATTCATGGCATTTTGCTATTTCAAAATAGATCTTGAATTTTTCTAATGATGGTGGTGGAAATTACCAGGAATCAAATATTATTTGACACATCTTAATTAACATTTTTATAGTAAACGAACAATATGACACAAGTTATTGCTGTATTCCACTTCCAGTATTTTACAAGGTCAACAGCTCAGTTACAAAGTGTGTAGCCCACGGCCCGTCATAAACCAGTTTAACATTTGCATCATCCTTCAGGAAGATGACTGTGCACTTTTACTCTACCAGGGCCACTATATGTGTAGCCACCTGCACATTACACTTATAAAACTATACTTTGTTCTCACTTTTAATCAAAATATTATTACACAAACTATTAAAAACTAATACTTTAATACTAATTCAGTATTGCAACACTGTACTAATGCCCCTGCGTGTACTAGTCATAATGGTGAAACTAATAAAAGTAAAACCAGTAATATGACGACTTATAGGTTTTAGACAATCCTGCTCTTTGGTTTGGTGCAGGGTGAAAAAGACAAATGCCGTGCGTGGAGCAGACCACACATTGTACTACGAGTACAAAGAAGGAAGTCGGAGCCACCTCAGGTTGAAATGTTATCTGTGCGAGCGTATCAGTTTATTGTTCCATGGGCAGGTTGAGCAAACACTGCAACACTGTCTTTTGCAGATCTTTTCGTTTGTGGTTTTTGCAAGCGAGCTTTCACCCAGACCCCGTTGAGTTCAATGACATCCTGTAGTTACTGTACCAACATGGTTACAATGAAACAAGCAATATTTTTTTAGGTGAAGTGTGGAACAGTGATGCCCCTCTTCAGGGCCCCTTTGTCTCTTTCCTTCCCCTCTCACATATCTTCTCTTCCACCCTCACCAACTTTTCCTCTCTCTTTGATACAGGTGCAGAGGAACCAAAGGGGTGTCCAGGTCTGGGTCTGTTCTATGCTTTCCTGTCCACAGTCTTCTTCTCTATCATCGCTCTCCTGGTGAAAACCATCCAGGGAATCCACGCCATAGAAATCAGTGCCATACGCTGCTTCTTCCAGATGCTCTTTGTTATGCCTTTACTCATCTACCACAAGTAAGCATGGTTTAGATACTGAAACACTCAGAGTTAGTCATACTGTTAAACATTAACTCCAGGTTCAAGATTTACCCCGTAGAATACACAAATTACATAATTAGTGCTAAAGTAACACTCCCAAAACAGTCTTTACATAAACCAACAATTTATACTCTGTGTTGTGATAAGATAAAGTGCTTTAACTCAGCAAGGAAACACATGTCACTGCCTGTAATTTATATCTGGGGATTTCTGCTGTTGTCTTCATGCTTTACCTTCACGTTGCAGGTAAGTACCTTGGCTTGTCCGCCAACTTAAACTGCTGAGACCAGTTTAAGTCGTCAAAATACTAGAAATACGTTTGTCAGGAAGTAGGTGATGGGAAAGTTTTTACAAATGTTAAAAATGTTTTCCCTCTAGTCTCAGGGTTTAACTGATTCGATTTGGGTGGTCAGCAGTCAACTTCACAGTCTGCCTCTAGGGAATTTGTTCAGATTATGACCAGTTTACACTTGAAATATTAACTGATCAAATTTCAGTGGTCAAAGTTCAAAAGTCCCAGTGAGTTTACTGTATATTAACGTGAATGCAATATGTTAGGATCAGCAGGAAATCTAGTCTCTAAATAAAGTAGTTAACAGTAGCACCCATCTCATGCCATCTTCACACAAAACTACAATGAACTTCACAGATTATCAGAAAATATACATTTTAAATGACATTGTGACCCAAAGATTTGAACTTTAACTGAATTCCCAAAGACTACGATCAGTACTTCTATTCATTCAGCTACTTATTCATCCTTCCATCCATTCGTCCACTACATTCCTCTTTATTTTATCTTCACCGACAAAAGTGTCCCTCCTCCCCGATTTCGCAGCCGCATCCATGAATCCATCCATCACTGTCATTTCCTCACAACCTAAACCTAAATGTGTCCATCTATCTATCCAACCATCCCACCATCTGTCATCACTCAGCTCACGTTGCTGCTCACTTTACTCCATCCATCACTTTTTCCCCCAGAATTCTGTTTATCATTCCCTGTATCAGTCATTCCATCCATCCATCCATCCATCCATCCATCCATCCATCCATCCATCCATCCATCCATCCTCATGTCTCTGCTCCTCCAGGACAGGTTTCCTTGGTCCCAGGGATAAACGTATATATCTGGTGCTTCGGGGTTTAATCGGCTCCAATGCCATGATCCTGCTCTTCTATGCCGTTCAGCAGATGCCACTGGCAGACGCCACTGTCATCATGTTCAGGTGAGAGCTGGGAGGAACTTGTGGATTACATCAACACTGCAAATATATTCTGTCCTTCCTGAATTGTACACTTTTTGTTCATTTCCTCAGCATTCTTATTGTTTCCCTGTGTCTCTCCCCAACTTTTCCCTTCTGTTAGGACTTATGAACTGCACCCAGACATGCTCTCATCTCTAACCCATGTTTTTTCTCTGTCCATTGACCCGTCAGTAATCCAGTCTTTACCTCGCTCCTGGCTTGGATCTTCCTGAAGGAGAAATGTACAATCTGGGACTGTGTCTTCACTGTTTTTACCCTCACTGGTGTCCTCCTTATCGCCCGACCACCATTCCTCTTTGGCCAGCAAGTGCGTGGCATTGAAGGCAACTACACTAGCCATGTCAAGGGGACTATTGCTGCCTTTGCAGGTAATACAAAATAACTCAGTTTAATGAAAGTAGACAAAGATTAAGTAGATCTTTAATGATTCAGGAGGTGATGTTCAGAAACTTTGTACCGACTCCTGGTCAGTACCAGGTCAGGATTACCATGGCAACCAGGGGAATCCACAACACCAGCGCTGTGTTCCTTGGCACATCCAGGTTACCTAGGAGATCGTCTTTCAAGTTAGTCATGGTCAGGGGCGGGTTACATCTTACACTATCTCAAAAAGGGACATTCACCTTTCTGCCAAGAGACCTGCTTGCATTAGCTGCTTGAATTTTTCAACTCGCAGGAATCAATAGTGTAGTGACAAAGTCATAATCCTTCACTGGCTTCCCAACAGCAAAACACTGCTACTTTTTATGGATGGTCATCGAGCAAAGTCAGCAAGAGTTTCTCCTAAAGTAAATGATGAGCTTTGTTTTATAGCTAAGGTCTCTCTGCACAATTTCGGTGGAAGTCTTAGTGGTGGTTAGTCAGCGAAATCTCACATCCTTCCCAGTCACATTTGCATTTGGTGTTTTCATGCCTTGATTTACAACAGTGCTCTCCTTAGTAGCTGCCCGAGCCACAGTGGTGTGTGGTTCTCAGACTTTCCACCAGATCCAACTAAATGCAGACTAGATCCAACTTAGCCTCCAGCAAAAACAGGCCCATAAATGCAGTGACCTCCATGAACTTTGTCGAAGTGGTGCTTTAACATCGACTGGAGGCAGAGGATATGGGAGTGCCCGTTTGACTGTAGATAAGGATGAGAGGAAATATCAGAGGAGGAAATAGTTCCTGAAAATACAGGTGTAGTCCAGGAGGGATTCACAGAGGATTTCATGAGGCTATAGCTGTCAGCCGCATTCCTATAAATAAATAGTCATAAGTTTTGCAAGAAGATACCCACTCCAAGATGTGCCACTCCAATTTTTATTCTTTCTTTTGAATAAATCCATGATAAATTCTTCAATTCTTTTCATTAATAATTTGTATATTTTCTATGTTGGTGTTTTCATTCTCTAATATCTTTTTTATGTGTCTCTAGGAGCGGTCGCGGCTGCTTTTACATTTGTTATTCTCCGCAAAATGGGGAAGAGCGTCCATTACTACCTCTCTGTTTGGTACTATGCTGTCATCGGTTTAATCGAGTGCCTCATCGCTGTATCCGTCCTTGGGGAATGGAAATACCCGTACTGTGGCCGCGATCGCTGGTTACTGATGCTGATTGCTGTCCTGGGCATCGCTGGTCAGACCTTCCTGACAAAGGCCCTGCAGATCGAGAAGGCCGGACCCGTGTCCCTGATGAGGACTGTGGACGTGGTGCTGGCGTTCATCTTCCAGTTCATTTTCTTTAACCGTGCACCGACCCTGTGGAGCCTCGGAGGGGCGCTGTGCGTGGTGGCGAGCACTAGTGGAATAGCTGTCAAGAAGTGGTACAGCAACTCTCGCAAGAGCTGAGCTAGAGGAGCGACATGGAATCATTTAGCATTACTATTTTTATTCTTTCGTTTTTCCATCTCATACAGTATGTTCTTGATTTATTCAGTGTTTTACTTTTTATTTACATGCAAATCCGAGGAGGACGAGGCTTAAACTGTTTGACGGAGTTAAAAGCAGAAATACTGACGAGACAGTTATGAGCTTGTGAGAGCTTTAAATTCATATTTTAAATTTCTGTACATCTATACATGTTGATTCCTGAGGGTCAACTTGTGCAATTTATTGTTATACATATATCTTTGTGTAAACAAGTACATCTGACAGGAAAATAACTGTATATCCACCTCACAGTCTGGGACTGTGTCCTGCTCCCTGGAGCCTGTGTAGCTAACTTTTATAAAACGTGCAGCATAAATGAGGTAAAAGTTGAATTTCACCATAGTGAAAAAGTTTGATGAAGGCTTTCCTCAGTCTCATTTTCCTTTTGCTTTAACCTGAACAAAGAAGCCAAAGAGAGATGTTTACTGCACTGGGACCATTCTCACTGTGCCACATAAATATCATGTATACCAGGTATTTTATTTCACTGTGCTATGTTCTAGGCACTATTGAATATCTACTATGTAATCCACAAAAAGACGAGAAGGAAAATCCAAATAAGCAGCATAAAGAAGATTTTTTAATGATGTATTTTTAGTTTAAAAATGCATTTGTGATAAAGACATTTAAAATATTTAAGTCAAGAAAAGAGAAAAGCTGAAATTAAAATCCCAATATTGTTTTTCACTTGAATACTCAGTCATGCTGGAGGATTCTCTCTCTTCTGAGTTGTCTACAATGCACAAATTTGAATTATACCGATAAATCCTCCCCGAATGAGCTTATCGATGAAGAACGTATTCCATTATGCTATATATAGATGTTTGATTCTCTTCTGTTACTTTTCTAATAGATTCAGAAGTTATTGGGAGAACATATTTATTTAGATTCAGTCCACAGTTAATCATTTCTACACAATATCTTTGAAGTGCCTTAAGTAGGGACCTTTAACCTCCAACTTCCTTTAGCTGCTCAGTAACCAGCTGCCTGCACTGGACAGTTCTCAGGTGTTATTCAGCTAATGAATATATAAAATATGGCCATTCTGAAAATAACATTTCAGCTCATAAATGATTTTTTAATTCTTGTATGACATTAATAAAACAGCATTTTAAAAATAAGGCACATGAGATGTGGCCGTTATATCCCCAGTATAAGAATACAGTATGTTTTCTCTTTAGAAAACAGACAAAATCCTCTTCTTTAAGAAGCCACATAAATGACCTGACAGTTGATTTAATCTTTACTTCCATGTAACTTGCTGTGGTTCATCTTCATCTCAACTGCGCACAAATATTATGCAAGAAGTAGTTAAATAAGCACTTAAATAATAGTTTTTTTCTAATAGTACCAGTTCTTTTTTTTATAAATAAAAATGTATCAGCTTATAAACTTCTGCTCCTAGCCATTAATTTTAATGAGCAGAGTTTACTGCAGAAAAAATGATTAATTTCAGGTCATTGCATCAGAAGCCCTGGGAAATAATTGGATTTTAAAGTCAACGTGTGAAATATAGTAAACTCCATTGTGGTTCTAGTGCCATATTTTCGTGTGGATGATTTTATTTAACGGCACTTTGACATTTATTGGTCATTGTTGGTAGAACAGTGGGACGTTCTGGTCACTACACATGTTCACAGGCTAATTTCACGTCCTTCTTGTTTGATTTGCTTTGACACTGACTTTTACTGCTCCGAATTTTAGTTGTAGCTTGAAGCACAACGTGTTGAATTACCATCAAATGGTTTGGTAAACATTTGTTTCAGGACATGTACGCCTTACAAACCCACTGAAGCTGTATACGGTTTTTAAAACATGGTTTAATGGTATTTATTTTACTATTTCTGTATTGTATTACATCACCATATTCTATGTATATATTTCTGCATAGTGATGGGTAATATTTAGTTTATTATGATTCAAGAATAAATTCCATATGGATTTATAACTCCTGTTGTCTGTGAGCTGTTGTTTCTGACATGACTGACACGTGTGGAACTGATCCGTTGTCTATTTTTCCATCATTGTCCCAAAGTGTCTGTGGTGTTACCCTAGCTCTGCTAATGGCTCAATGGTTGACAATGGTTCAAACCATGCTACCTTTTTACAAACCACTGAGTCAGGCAGCTGTTGACAGGAGGGCTCAGAATAATACCTGACATAGTCATTGTGTTTCTGTGTGTGCGTGTGTGTGCAGATTATATGTCTCTGTGAGCGCTACACCAGGCCTTTGTTTATTTTCCTTTTATTTGTCAAGAACACAGTTGTGAGGCATTGTGTGTTTCGTGCAGAATGGCCGTTCTGCATTGTGCAACAGCGATATCTTGCAAAACACACGCTGGCAACTTTGCATGGCGGGGCTAACTGTACACAGATGGTATTATAAACCTTCTTCCGGGTCCAGGCAGGGTTGGGGTGTAATTCCTCAGCTGAGCACTGAGCTAAGTGAAGTGTGAAGAAAAGGCTGAACGAGAACAGAGCAGCTCTTTGTTGCAGGAAACAATACCTCAGGGCTAAAGATGTCCTGTGCAGAAAAATTAGACTGGGTTTTAAATCTGCCACCTACAGTTTTAGTTGTACGTTTTTCCTCTATGTTTCAAAGTCCATCCATTTCTTTAAAGGGCAATCACTTTATATTCATATATTATTTATTAGATTTAGATTTACATGTCATATATACAAGCATACAAGTGTCATCATATACAAATAAAATACCCAAATTACCTTGTTTACAGGTATCATCATACCTCTGCTATCATCAGTGCTGTTATTATCACTTTTATTATGATCACGTCAGAGGTCCTTTGTCACTGATATAACTGTACAAGTGTCATGGTTCCCCTCATGTGTAATGAACCTTGTCTCACAGCAGAGGGCAGGATCCACAAAAGTAAGGACACAGCAACTTCACCTCATCAGTTATTTCACCTGAAATAGAACTAGTTGTGTAGAATATACTGTAGAAATGTTTCGCCCGAGGTTTCTCCTCATAATGCTTTTTACATTTAATATAAATCAATGGCCTGGTTGTTTGAGGAAATAAACTCATAGATGTGGTTTCATTATTGTTTCCCTGTCATCAACTGGATGAACACGACACTGTGACTTGACACATTTGCTATATATAGAAGTTTACTTGCAAGAATCAATGAGATATTAAAGAATTTAACATTTAACAATAACCTATAGACAGAAATGAAATGAAATGAATTGAACTGGAATTTTGCAGAGTGGTGTTTGTAAAGAATTCAAAACTGACGTAACTTGTTTACAAAACAGTTGTGTTAACATTATGTGCAATGTCTTATCTACATTGCTTTTCAATGCGCCCACATACTCTTTGTCTCAGTGTGTGCTCATGCTGAACACACAACTGTGTCAGAAGCTCAGAAAAAAAAAAAAAAATCTCATAAATCAGAGTCAAAGTCTCCTTCTTATCTACCTGCTATCTTTCCCGTGGGTGTTTTGATATCAATAAGATAATGTGGAGTGGTTCGAATGCATGTTGTTGGAAAAAATCCCCACCATCATATCAAATATCACATATACGACCACGCAGGACTTGTCAGAGATGTAACAAAGCTCAAAGACATTACAGTGTATAGGTTTGTGAGAGGAAGTTAAAAAAGCCCTATAATCCGGGAGAGAGGCCACACTCCCTCTCTTTTATCAGCGGGCTGGGGATTCCCAAAGGTTTGCTCGCTCCTGGGTGGAGGAGAGCCGGAGGAATGGAAGAGTTGCACATTCCTGCTGGATGGCATAAGACTTCCCATCAGTGGACTGAGAGAGTGAATGGGAAAATAATCCCTCACTTTTCCAAGTTGAAATGAATACAGTCAGAAGCTGTGGAGTGGAAAAGGGCATCTCTCTCTCTGCAGCACGTGCTTTGGTGGTGGTGGTGGTGGTGGGGTCTCAACCTACTTTTTCTAATTGTACTTCGTATTCTGTGTATCTGCCGCACATTGGGCACAACGTCAATAAACAAGTGAATAATAGTTTCTCTGTGTTTGGGACTGAACCGGGTCCCAAAGAGAAATCGTGGCTGATTGGGTTGAGGTGAGACACATCTGGATAAAGGTTATTCCATGGCCCCGCAACCATTGGTCCAAATAATTGGGCCCCTTAAGTTACACCAAAGGCTTTGGATGAGGACACATATTGACTCATTAGTCTGCTGCATTGCTATAAAGAATAAATCACTTTGGACTAGAGTAAATAATGTATAGGGGAGACTACGTAAAGTTAACGACAGACTATGGTGTGAAATAGTTGCCAGACATTCCAATGTAGTGACACACACACTCAATCTCAAACACACACACACACACACACACACACCCACACTGGTCTGCAGTTATTGTCCTCCTGTCGTCAGCTCCTTTGGCTACTGAGAGAAGCAGACGCTGCCTTTGTGTGCTGTTGGATAAATCGCCATCATAAAAGAAGAGCACAGATTTCCAAAACAATATCGTGCTAACAAGTGGCGTGGTACAGCCAACCGCCATGTAAAGTGGATGTCTACCTTACCTTTCCACCAAATTCCCATCTTGTACTCTGCTCGGAGCAGATTATATGTATGACCCTTTTTTCTTGCAGTTTTAACAGTTTATAACCGAACCAAAAGTTGAAGACTTAATTTGTACTTTTTTTACAGCATCAAATTATTAATTAAAACCAAACTTACAGGAAACACTCTTTGAGAACATTTTATTTGACATTCGCTTCATGTCATCCATCTTTTATATACAGTATATGATAAATTCCAATAAATATGATCTCATCGGTTCAGTATTTTTCATATAATCCTGGTCACTAACAAACGAACAAGGCCCAACTGTTCCCTCAATAAACCACATTTACATTCAGAAGATCCAGATTTTAATTTGGATTCTCAATAACTTGCACACTCATAAATATTATTCCTCTAAACACGCCTGGTTTGCTTCATGAATTATTCTCTGAGAAACCAATCCATGCTGAAATCTAATGGGTTCTGTCCTGACCCGCACCGCATCCTTCCAGCAAGTTTTCGCTGTCATCCGTGCAGCAGTTTTCCAGCAATGCTGCAGACTAACAAACAAAATAAATGCATATGAATAATACATTTTTAAAAAAAAACATGGAGGCCAAATGAAAAGTATCCAAACTGCTGGAGCGCAGTTTTTTCCGAGGAGCACGTGAAGGCATCAGGGAAGAGAGCGAGTTTTCCCACCACAACACGAGAAAGTGTGTGAGTGTGTGTGTGAGTGTGTGAGAGAGAGAGAGAGAGAGAGGGAGAGAGGGAGAGCACCGTGCACAGTCACTGCAGGAATATGAAGTGAACTCGACACTGAGCGGAGTTTTGGCGGATGTTCACTGGACTTGACAACTTCGGTGAGTAGGTTCTGTTCCAACACTTCCTCCAGACTGCCGCCTCGCGCACACCTTTCCCACCCGGGGGACGTTGCACGAGTCTGGGCTGAGTTTGTTTGTGGAGTCGCTGGGTGTCAGTGGTTCCCAGTCTGTTTCTGGAACCCCCCCCCCCCTGAAATCCAAGATGAAAAATCGGTATAACAGCGGTGTTTATGCATTAATTTAGGTTTATATGTCAATAGAATAGAGTGTAAATGAAATGTGGTAGTTAACTTTACACGGGACAGTAAATTCAAATCATTTATTTGTAACGTTCAGCAAAACTTTACTGTTTGAGCTCTTATTGTGAAAAGCTTACCTATACCTGCCCTTGTGTGTCTGTTCGGTTTGAGGTTCACATCTGAGTATGACGAGTGTGTTATTGTCAGCTTTAATTAAGTTCAGTAAACGTGGTTGTTAACTTTACCTGGGACAGTAAATTCAAATCATTTATTTAGCAACTTTTTGCAATTTCTTTCTCTTTTTAACATCTTTGTTGGAGCTCTTATTGTGAAAAGTTGACCTATACCTGCCATCGTGTTTGCTTTGAGGTGCATATCTGAGTATTAAGAGTGTGTTATTGTCAAAGTTGTTTGTGTTTATTTAGTTACAATGAAGTTCAATGGAATTTCTTTAAAGCTGCGAGCACTCTCATTAGCTCTAAAGGTCTTTTACTTTGACAGGTCATTGTTTACACAGTACCCTATAGAAGACATCCTCAGGGGGAAAGTGACCCATAACTACTTCTCTCTTCTTTGTGACGTTGCTTTAAAGTAATCGGTTGCAAATGGGAATGAGGGGGAAACACGGCCTGAGATTAATCATATCCAGATCGGGATCGGTCTAACAGACTGCCTGATGTCTGTGGTGCAAGGGGCACATGGGGGACCTATGAAGAAAATAGTCCATTTGACAGTTCATCCAATAGGATTGCAGGACCAGATTCAGGCCACAAGGAGAAAATACAGAAAATATAATCCTCATTCTCAGGTTTACTGTAGTTTTACAGACTGGATCCCATCTCGATTGTGTGGAGGCTACTTCAGCTTCCAGTCATGTGTGCTACAACATCTAGAAAGAAGTTGGAGTGAAGGTGCGGTGATGTCTCGAGATAGAAAATTGGATCCTCTTTGCATCCTCTTGTCCTGTAACCCCATCACATGCTTCCTATGTGTTCAAGCTTTGCATCAATAACGTCACAGGTGTATTTGCTGTCTGGCTTTGGAAGAGTTTACATTGCTGCCGTTATGGACCTTTGACCCTAACGCAAATTTATATTTTCTCACATGCTTATCAATTCACCGCTGTACTCGCTGATTACCTGTGCATGGGAACAAAAGGTGCCTCTTGGAGTTTTCCTTTACACAAACAAAAGTTGTGTTTACATTGAAGGTGGAGTCAGAAAATTCGGTGATATTTCGACTCGAAAAAACTCGACAAATACACCTGTAGCTAAAACGACAAGGAAGCTAGTGTTATTGGACACGGTGTTTTGAATTAACGACATCATAACAACGGCTTATCTTGGTAGATATAAGCTGAACGTCTCTAGGCAAGAAATGTAACACTATCAGGCAAACAAATGTGACACCTGCTTCCTCACCTCCTGCTTCTCATTCCCCTTGTAATCCTTAAATTAGCACTGTGCCAGATCTACTGTAAAAAATAACTCCCGTCCACTAGCCCGTCCACGAAAGCCTCCCCCCCTCGTTGCTGATTGGCTGGAATGGCGTTGCGTGTGTCTCGGTCCAAACCACTTTGTCTTTTTTTTCAATTTCCAGAGCAACTATTGGACAGTGAGGAGAAATTCACTGAACCTGACCAAACAGTGCATTTGAATAGAGTGTGTAAGTGCACCTTTAAGAGTTTCTCAATCCAACCTAAGCTGATTTGCTGGATAATTGAAATCCTGCATTGTGCACATCCATGCATTATTACACTTTGGCTCAAAGCAGGGACCCACTTGTAAAAACAACGCTTCATAACATGTTGCTGTGTCGTCACTGAATTGATGAGCTCGCAAAAGTAGAAATATATTCAATAATTTTGAATATTACAGATGCTGAACTTCAAGTATTTTCCCCCTTTTGCTTTTCCAAATTGCGACGTCTCATTCACGCCATGCTCTCTTGCATACAGTATTTCAGACAGCATGTGTGAACCTGAACTCATTTAGGTAAAGGAAAAAAGTTAATTTCTATTCTGTGTAGTATATAATCATTCAGATAAATAATTCATACCTCACTCAACAGAGATTCCGAGGGTGGACCGGTCTCTGTTATGAATTTATTTAGACTCGGTGACGACTGAGCAACATCTGGGGATTGATTGATTAAGTGTCTGTTTATTGGAAACCTGATCGTCGTTGGGCGTTGGCACATGTTGTGTGATTGTCCTAGTCTTACATAATGTTTAGTCTATCTCCAACAATTTGATCAGCTCTGGGAAGGAGAAAAAAGTGGGTGATTAAACAGACCAGACTACGCAGACCTCTTATATTATTACGTTTTTTAACAGCAGTGAAGTTTTGTTAGATGAAAAACCTGTTACTGACGGCTGCAGGGTCACAGCGAAGGTTCTGCAGCACATGAAAAGCGTGATACGGACGTGACGTGGGCAGCTTATGTCAAACGGACTACGTGCTTACACACACAGGGATTCATTTCATTCTCTTCTCAAAGCTCAGCAGTCTCCATCTTTTGAGTCATCTTTTATTCTGCCTTTTGTTAATAAGTTCATGCACACACACACACACACACACACACACACACACACACACACACACACACACACACACACACACTCACCTCCGCTGTGAAAATACAGTCACCCCTTCTTGAGTCAGCCCTCTCCCCCTGTTGTTACACTGATGCACACACACACACATACACAGACACACACACGGAGCCTCTCTCTCTCTCTCACTCTGTACAGTTTCCACTGGGCTCTCTCGCTCTGTCTTGCCCTCTAATCAAAGCCATATGTTCTCCAGGTCCCTTGCATGAAAGCCCTGTTGTGTTTGCAGCGCAGCTCCCAGTGTGAGCTGACAGACGGACTCAGTGTTTGGAATGAAACGTAAACCTGCAGACGACTCCAGGTTGATGTTTCTTTTTTTCTTTTTTCATTTCCTTCTTCACTCTGCGTCTGCAAACCTCCCGTTGATGCTGGTGCTGTCAGTATCATCTCCGTGGTGATGAGAGTGGGGTATGGAAAGGTAGATAGTTTTCCTCCCTACTTAAAACTTCATGAATCAAAGAGGTTTCAGTCCACAGCCTCGATCAGTCCTGACACATCAAAGTGTCGGAGGTTTCCATGGTATCTAAGCTCACATCATGGCTCCTCACATGACTCAGATACAACTCTCTAGGATAACTTGTGGCCAAGGAGGACGAAATGAGGCCGCTCCGACGTTTTAATCTCAGAGACGCTGCCAGTTTGGCCCCATTATGCGACCATGACTAATAGAAACATAACAAGCACTCGTTATGTGGGGTCCCACCAGAAACTGGCAAGTGACTCATTTTGGGTCCATCCCAGAATAATAATAATAATAATAATGATGATAATCCCCCCTTCAAATAATTGGTAATGCATCTCTTAAACTCTCCACAGAAAGAGGGCTGCCATTGTGTCGGGATGGATAAAGTGTAGATTCCATTTCCTGAAGTTTTCTTTATTGAAATGTAAAGGTCAGCAGATGGAAAGCAGTTCTCTGTCAGTTCTCAGGGGGCATTCTCTGGGGCTGGTGGGGCTTCACAATTTTAAACTCGTTGAATTTAATGATTGATTCGCAGTAGCATTTGATTTTTCTAATATTTGCTGTTGATGCTTGACGGTGTTAAGAATTAAAATGGATATTGCTCCGTCACACAATGGGAGAGGTCTTCGCTGTGCATGTGAATATATTTTAGTCTCTTCAGCTGCCATCCGTTTAAGGAATGCTGCCTAACCCTAACCCTAACCCATCTTTTCTTCTCTGACCCCCTTTGTTAAAGAGGGCTGGGGGGGGGGTGCTTTAAGAAATACATCCCCCTGTGCATGATTTTCACTTACTGGATCTCAGAGGTGGCTTCTTTGATCTCTGATGCAGTTCCTTCATTTATGAAATCTGGTTCACTTTCCTGTTTAGAGTGTGCACGGCTCTTAATAAGGCTTTAATGTGCACTGTGGTTTGGATGTTTATTAAATAATGATGCATAAGTTGCCAAAAAACTTCTCATTTATTGTTTACTGTTGTTTGCACGTGACATGTTTCTGCTTCTCTTTATGGCAGCTCACCGTGGCTGTATTATAATGGTATTTTTATGATGCTCCAGGTTATATTGTCCGTGGTTAATATATGAAAGTCAGTATTTTTTCCCACCAGCTTATCCAGTGGTTTTTAGTTAAGCTAATAAAAATACCAAGTATGTGCGGACCATTGCATCCCTACTTTTCTAATATTCTTTCTTCCTGCTTTCTTTTTTTACCATTTTACCCACTTTGTTTAGTTTCTTAAGCCGTTTCTTGTAAGTCATTGGCGCGTTGTTGACAACACAATCACCTTTTTGGCATCAACAAAGTTTTCGTGATTTAAAATACAATCTGCCTGCAATCTGCGTTTTCGCTGCGTGACTGTTTCTTTGCAGTTGGGTGACCATCACTCCTTTGTGCTCACACGGCATTCCTTTTATTTCCGTGACCCCCACACAACAAAAAGAAAAAGGGGGATTCCTGCCCTCCCTGGTCGGCTTATTGTGCCGCTGGAATGCCAAAGATCTAGCGCTGAAGCTGAGTGTGAAGTATTTAGCGGAGTGTTTTGGAGGCTTGGGAGGATCAGTGGCAGTTCAGCCCTCATTTTATATTTGTGCATATACAGTGTCATTTATTCTGTTGCTTTCTTTCTTTTCTCCGCTGCTTGTGCAGCATCAGAGTAAGCTTTAAAAATATTCGTGTAATTGTATATGAGGTGTGCAGGTTATTAGCTGTAACCACTTTGCATGCTTTCCACCTCACTGGTGAGCTTTACCTCCGTGCACTGCTTGTGATGTTGGAGCCAATCACATACCAGACCATGAGTCATCGTTTGGATGAGTTGTGAAATAATCCCCCATAAATGAACATTAGAAAAAGGCTTTTATGTGAGTGTGAAGGCCCCCGTTGATTGGATAAACACTGATTAATGACAGGGGTGGGAAAACTGTTCCAGTCCCGAGATCCAGACTCATTAAAACAAAGTGTTGCTCACGACTATTCATTATTACACGAACGGGGCAAATGTTTGCATGCATGATTTCAAAAAGCTTTTGAATATCTCAACTTGTGAAAAACAGTGGCCCACTTTGGATTCAGTTTACAGGTCTTTGTCCCTTCATGGCTGTGAGGTGCCTGAGACTTCAGAGATGTGGGTCTGGCTCCAGTACACAGCAGTGTGTGAATGTCACCCTGCGCCATAATGTAATATTTGAACATGCCCTGCATTCAAAATTTTAAGAATTTATGTTATAGAGTTTAATAAAAGAGTTTAGCTCTAAATTATACTGTGCATTGTTTAGAGTATGGTAGTTTAGAAATAATCTTCTGAGGGAAAAGGTGACTTGCACACTCAGCAGGTCACTTCAGTCTCTTTAGCTGTGTCAGAAGTGCTTAGATAATCTCCTTTAGCTTTCATCAACGTGTGTGTTTAGGACTGTAGTGACCGACCACAGAAACCTGTGGTTGTGTGGTTTACATGCTTTTAGTTGACCACCCTGACGGGCAGGTAATCATATGGCCGGTGTTGTGCCGAGTTCTGCCTACATGGGGTTAGGGTTAAACCTGGTGCAGGAACAGGCAGTGCTGAAGTGGAAACTACCTGTGCCGAGTTCTACCTGCCTGCTGAGTACGGTAAAAACTTTGTGAAAATTTCGACTGTCTACCGGGGAACTGATTTGGTTTTATATATATTTTCAAACTTTTTAAGTGCATTTTGTTGTCTAAAAAACAACAGATGATATAACAGAGACAGGGTAGCTGTGTTGTGAATGTCAAAGGGAAACATTTATGCCTGTAAATTGGTTACACATTTCAAAAAAATGCATTGTGATTGGTTGCTGAACTTTGAGACTGACTCATCCCTCATTTTAGAGAGAGAGAGACAGAGAGAGAGAGAGAGAGACAGAGAGAGAGAGAGACAGAGCTCTTTCACTCTCCGTCTCTCGCTCAGTTGACAACAAGACAGTGAGCGGGAATCCTGAATCCCTCGGAAGACCTGGAGCACTAGATTTTGAAGAGCTTGAATGTAAGTACTGTCAGAAAATGATATTTGAGCTATAATTGTGTAGGAAAAGACGTCCGGTAGCAAGATGTTGGACAATATTGTCGATAATACAACAAGTGAAGCAGAAGTGATTGAGTGTTTTCTTGGTCAGCGCACTTGTCTCTCTGTGTGACCTGGTTTCCTGTGTGTGGGTGTGTGTGTGTCTGTCTGCGTTTCTGGCCCCAGGCTGATATTTAGCTTGGAAGAGCCATTTGTTTTCCTGACCAGGGTCACAGTTCAGCTGATAATAAGAGCCGACATCGACCAGTGTGCAGAGTGTGTGTGTGCTGGGTTGTGTTTTCAGTATAACTAATTAGTTTATGGCGCTGTGTGGTATTTTTATTGTTTTTTCTTGAGCTATTTCTGTAAATTGTGATTAATCAATTCAATCGCGAGGACAACCACTAAATGAGCAGCTGTCAAATCTTACCACAAGTCTGCATTTGAAGGAGCCATAGTGTGGAAATACCATCCCGTCACTAATTTCAGTGTTTTTAAATGAGCTCAATGGCAAACACAGCTGTCTGTCATGAGCACATGGCTTCAGGACTTAAAGTTGCAGTGTGCACGGTCTTGCTTCGAGCAACCCAAATATTATGTCAGTATCACCCACCGGACAGGTTCATGCCCCAACACGTGTTGTGTTTCTTTGTGTCCTAAAGTAACAACAACCTCAGTGCAACGGCTAATACCTGTCCAGCCACTGAAGCAACACACAAACACACACAGATGGTCTGATGCGTGTGTTTCACATGTTTATTGTCAGATGTTGTCTGCTGCACATTTAGTTTTACTGCACTTTTGTTTCGTATTGCTAAAAAGCAGTTGTTATGACTTCCCTGTGCTATGGATAATCTCACCTTCATAGTAACTACACCCAAGATTAATGGCACGGTATTCCCAGACCAAATTACACATACGAAAGTTGATTTGTAATTTCAAGTAGCCGGGAATATAGGCGAGTTCATGCAGGTTCCCAGGAAGCATGGTGTATAATTAGGTGATAGTATTTGTGTATCCGTTTCCTTGGGAATCAGAGTTTAATTTCACACAGTAACACAGGAGCTGGTGAGAGATACTGACACAGCTTTGCTCATATTCCATACCAGCATTTGATTTATGTGGTTCGACCTGTTAGTCGACTGTGACACATGCAGCTGAGGTTCTTCCTGTTATGGATCTGCGTGGGTTGCTCAAAAAAAACAAAAAGACGATTCGACACAGGCTTCTGAAAATGGGGCTGGATTTTTGATCAGCTCAGCTCTAGTGGAGTTATTTATGTATTTATTTACCCACAAACATTGAAAATAAACATGACAAGGTTTCTCACCATATTTTGTCTTGAGTGTTGTGAGAAAACGTCTTCAGCACATCATTAGGTCAAAGGTCTTGTGGAGTTTGCTCTTAAAAAGCAGTGGAGCTCCTCCCAGGAGTTGATGTTTTTGTTGATGACAATTGTTTACCAGCTTTTTTCAAATTAAAGTTATCAATTGTATTAACTTGTGGATTTTAATTTGAACAAATTTAATTCATTTGTGTGTTTTCGTACTTTTTAAGTTGGTTCAACTAGTTTCTTTTTTCACTGTATTATTCATTAATATTAAGGGATTTTCTTTATCTTTTTATGTAAAATTATTTATTTAATGAGAATCTGACTCACATGCTACATTTGGGGAATCAATTTAGAATAAGACAAGTCATTTGGGGACAACCTGTCCAATTAGGCAAAAATACAATTTTTGGTCAGTGGTCAAGGTCAGGGGAAGGTTACTTTTACGACAGTAAGACTCATGAGTGAAGGCAAATCTATCCAATAACCCCAAAAGGGACCTACACACACACACACACACACACACACACACACACACACACACACACACACACACACACACACACACACACACACACACACACACACACACACACACACACACACACACACACAGAGAGTCGTTCCTTCCTCTCTGGGTTGTTCCCACATGCAGACTGTGGCCCATGAATTTTGGCAGTGAATTAATGTCTGTGGTCATTTGAATTTTTCAAGGTTTTGGGCACTACGTCTTTCTGATGACTGGCCACCATTAGAATACCAGAACCACACCATTAGTATGCGTGCATGCTGTGGGTGAGTGGGTCTGTTACGGATGTATTTCATGCTCGCAGGCTGCAGAACTTACTCTCTGCCCTGCTCTCATGTCTTTGCCTACCAGTGTATCGGAGAGATATGCGCACTCTGTTTTGTTTTTGGATGAGAGACATAATTTCCTATTTATTGTCGAGCTGTGTGTGTGATGCCAGTTACTGAAAACTGGGCAGTTCATTTTCATAGGCATCATTACTTTTGCTCTTTTCCATCTGGCATTTTACTGAGTTTGCATAACTGGCTTCTTTTAACCAGTACATGCTTTATTAAAGAGCAAGAGCCTTGGATTTCTGTCCTGGACAATATCAAAATTTATAAAGTGGTTTGAGATCATTGCACTTGAATTCCTTGATAACGTGAATGAGTGTTTGTGGAGGAGGAAAGTGTCTGCGTATGTATTTATCAAGTTTGTATATATGTTTCATTGTCTTGCACAACTCAAAGCATGACACATTTACCACTGATAACACGTTAATGAGTCTCTCTGGAATTTATCATGTATTCTGGGGGACATTTAGTGATAGAAAAACAGTAGAGACGTGGCAGAAATTCGTAATTCCAGACTGCCCCTATTCTAAGACTGTCAATCCAACACAGTTTTTCATAATCCTGAAAATAACTGTGAGATATCTCCATAAAGGATCCAGTTTTTATTTGACATTGCTGATGTTGGTATTTTAAAATTACTCATTCATACTATTTCCTTCCGTCCTCAAAGGTTTTCCGTGAAGATATTATTTCAAGAAAACAGCAATACCAAAGAATTCAAAGACGTTCCTCAGAGAGATGAATGCTCTCATTATGTAGCAACACCGACTACGCAACATGCTTCACGACATACACATCATCGCAGGAAATGGTGACAAATGTACTTTATATAGTTTTATTCTTATTACCCCGGGAAGTTGACGTTTGTGATGGGTGTAAAATGCTGTGAAATGAAATGTTGTTCCCTCCCCTCTCCCCTCAAATACAGAATTTGTTGTTTCAGTTGTTTCGGTCACAATGGCTGAGGCAATGCGAGCTAGTTTAGTGAGTAAGTTATAGATAAGAAAGTGGACGCGATGAAAGAAGACAGCACAGTGCAAAGTGTTCATTTATTTTATCGTGATTAAGAACTGTGGTTGGACATTTCTCAGGAAAACAATACGTCAAGAGTCAAAATTACTTATGTGTCTGTGTTCTGTCTATGTGTCATTCCCAGGGCCTGCGGTTGGATGACTATGCCACAGATACATGTCAGGGCCGATCACACAGGCACACATGTGGCCCTGCAGCGTAAGCTGTGGCTGTGACCGTGCTATCAAGGAAATACTTGGGTCCCCCAGGGTCACCTCCGTGGGTTTTCTATCTGGTGGTTTGTCCAGCTGCACAAGCTTCTGTTTCCACATCACGGACACACAAAGCACACTCTGTATGGACGTGCAGTCTCAGTAACTCAAGAGGTCACTGGATTGCGGCACCGTTGTCTAGCATGACTCAAAGTGGATTCACCTGATCATCACAGTAAGTAACATGACGGAATAATGGAAAACTGAAACTGAAACTGATCTAGATTGTGAAAATGAAACTGATTTCAGACATGTGCTGTACTCGAGATTTACCGGAGAGGCTGCATGTGAGAACGCAAATGTCCGAGTCACCTGCTCCTTTTCCTGCCATTTCTAACACGTGACAGACACAAAACATACGAAAAAAAAAAAGAATATATGCAGAAGACGCCAATGAAGATGTCAACTTGGAAAGATTTTGGCGAACGAAATTGTCAAGGGACAGCATGAGACTCGGCCGGGAATTTATAAATATATCCTCCTTCCTGCATGTTCTGGACATTTTCCTGAATGCGTCACTCGATTTGAGAGCTTTTGAACATAAGGGTGACAAAGGTCTTGATGTGCTGTAAACAAAAACACAAAACTTGTCCTGACTTGACCCTTTGCCAGAATGTTCCAGACATTTTCCTGTTGTCGTGAACCCGTCTGACTCGGACAATCCTGCAGCTGCGTTCTTCACACGTGAAAGGCAAGCCCCCGGGAAAATGTCCCGACCCAGAAATATCCTTAGAAATCTGTTCCTGGCTCTATACTCTTTCCAGGGAAAGGAGGATATTTAGCTGACATCACTCATCTGGTCCAGCTGAGTTGGTAAACACGACACTGCTATCGCCTTACACGATGCATCGTCTTTGAAGGCTGCAAATTTCATTTCCTCTGCAAATTTCATTTCCCCTTTGCTGCTCTACGGAGCCACTAATTGAGATGGAAGGAGTCACTTCTCCGGTAAAAGGAACTTAAAGAGCGATGCCTGCAGACTAAGTGAAATCAGAATGTTTTTCTAAATGCTGTTAGCTTTGATTTCTCCTCTTGAGCTGTACTCGCCATTAAAAGGTTTTTTTTTTTTTTTTAAAGCTGCAGAAAAAACAAGGGACAAAACCAAACAAGGGAGACTCCAGAGACACAATGGCCACTGAAGAGAATCCGACACAGGTGGGAGCTGTCGTGCTGATTCCTACATCCACTGGGAGCAGAACCAGCAGAGACGCCAATGACAGCCAGGAAGTACGGCGCTACTGTGACCAATTGCTTCAGTCAAAACAGAGGAGCAGCCCTTCCATCCCCATATACAGTAAGCTGTCGTGTGACAGTGGGAAAGGGGCGATCTTGGACGAGGAATACGCGTGTTTGGATTACAACTCAAAACTCTTGAGCACCGACGAGAAACTTTGTCCAGAGCTGACTGCTGGCAAGAGAATTAAAGGAATGACTAACACAGCTACTTCGATTCCTGGGAAAAGTTTGGAGGGGTCTCCGGGTCAGCTGGACGCCCCTGGAGAAGGTGTGGATGCAGGTGGAAACAGAACTGGCAGCACTCACTGTTCCTGCACTGTGTCGAACCTTCACGCCAGCACAAACTCCTCTTGTTGCCGCAGCCCCAGATCCAGTCCGAGCCCCAACTCCAGCCCAGCTAACAGTCCTCATCTCAGCTCCAGGCCCTCCAGGCCCAACCTGAGACACGTCCGCCGCAGCAGCCTGCCTTTGTCTATGCTGGCTTTCTCCAAGGTAATAACCCTGGTTAACTGCTCTGTACATCTAGCTGCTGTGAGGCTATGTTGTGATATACATGGTGGTTTTAAAGCTCCAAATGAGCAAGTAGATGCAAATGGAGAAAACTTCCTCATCAATTTAACAATACATAAGCAGCAAATAGAAAATACACTGCAAATACTCACAACACAACCAAATACTCACAACACAACCAAATACAACACAACCAACCAAAAATTCCACAACTCAACCAAATTCTCATAATACAAACAAATCCTCACAACCACATGCAACTCAACCAAATACTCGCAAATGCATAGTTGGTAGTGTTGTGAGTATTTGGTTGTATTATGAGTACTTGTTGAGTTGTGGGTCTTTGGTTTGTTTTCTCCATTTGCATGTTTTTGGTCTATTTACATGTATTTTCTCAAGTCGCTGTGCTTCGGGCTCTCAGGGCCTCAGTAAAAAACAATTTAACTGTAAAGAAACAACACTATGACTCTTAATTTGCCATGTTTTCTGCTTCTAGACATCACTTTACCTCTCATCACAGGGCAGCCCCTCCAGTGAACCAGCCTCGTTGTCGTCATCCCCCTGTAGCTTCTCGCTTTCCCACCACAACCAACAGCATCGCCAAAACGGACACATCCGCCGGCACCATCTCAAAGATGGCTACTCAAGTTTGGAGCGGCTCAACAGGAGGCCCAGGGTCAACAAATGCTCCCTAGAGAAGATGTTCCTGCGACGGGCATCTCTGGAAGCCGTGACGTCCACGTTGGGGCGCGTCGAGAGGTCGCCCACAGGAGGGACCAGGCACTGCAGCAGGGGAAGCATCAGCAGCGGGGAGGAGGACGGAGAGGCTTCCTTAGATAACTCGGACTTTGTGAGGAACCGTAAAGAGCGTTCCACCGTCCTGGTGAGGCGGTTCTTCAAGAATAACCAGAAGGTAACTAGGTCTAACAGTTGATCTTGATCCTAATCTTGACCAAGGACCAATTTTCTTGAAACTTGGTGGAATGATGGGTAATGGGCCAAGGAAGATCTTAGAATATTTCGCTGTTGTTTTGGACAAAGAGAGTTTTTTTCCTTCAATTTCTTGAACATTGCAACATTTCCCAGGGAATAACACACAATATCTACGAGTATGTGCACATTGGTGCAGCTTAATCGAATTGAAGGGGACTATTGAGCATTAGCGGAGTTATTACTCTACTTGATGCCATTCTAGTTTTCTTGATAGTCGTCTCCATGCTTCAAAACAATGAAACATGCTGAAATTCTTCCCCTTCTCTCCATAAGGTGACCAAGTCGGTGTGTACTGGAACCAGAGCGATTGTCAGGACGCTGCCGTCAGGACGCATCTCAGAGGAGGTGTGGGAGGTGGTCGTTCACCGCAGGATATGTCGACCCAGCAAGAAGGAGATTTGGCCGATCTTAAGGTGTGGCGTGGGAGAGGAACTCCGAGTCCGCAGGGACATGCTGCGCTTTGTCCGGGTCAAACGACAGCAGGTAAGAGAAGGAATACACAAGACAAAATATTTCAGAATTCAAGAGGTCAGATGTGCTGTAGAGATTTGGGGAAAATATCAAATCAGGATTGAAATGCAGTGACGTTCTCAGGTCTCAGGTCTTGGAGGGTTTATCTTTCACACTCAGGCTACAGTTCGCACGCTCCTGCTGAAGGAGAACTGTACTAGTGCATCTCAAAAAGACTTCAAGTGAGTCTGAAGTTTTCATCAAGCATGTTTTCCATAAATCATCCCAAGCCAAGAATTATCACAGTTGAGTTTCAGAAATATGTTGCAGTCTGGGCGTTCATGGCCTCACATCACTTACATTTTGCCTCCAGCTATAATGCACTAGTTCTTAAAGTGCTTTAGAAATCTTTACACATGATAAGGCAGAGGGGTGCTTTCTCTTTTTAAACCCTCACTACAGCAAAACAAAGTAATACTTATTGGAAGCAGGAGTATTTTATGACCTGACTGATTCTCGGTTCAGCAGAGAAAAATGGTTCTTGGATGTTGCTCACCTCTTTGCATTAGAATGTTATGCCTGTTATGCATGACAGACGAATAATTTGTTCAAGGAATATGTTAATAGACCAAAGCACACACACACATACACACATACACACACACACACACACACACAGACACACACACACACATGTCCCAGAGCGCATACACACAGGCTCTTTTGTTCAGGTTAGGCCCCTGCTGCGGAAAAATGATTTATTCTCTGTTGGTTCTGCTCTCCTTATTACTGACAGACTGCATGACTGAGCCTTCTGTGTGTGTGTGTGTGTGTGTGTGTGTGTGTGTGTGTGTGTGTGTGTGTGTGTGTGTGTGTGTGTGTGTGTGTGTGTGTGTGTGTGTGTGTGTGTGTGTGTGTGCGTGTGTGTGTGTGTTGCCTGCGCACATTTGAAAATGGTCTAAGCAGAGTTGGCATCTCCATTAAAGTTATAGCCATGGAAATTGGAGAGAGAGAGAGAGAGAGAGAGAGCGAATGAGTGAGCGAGTTAGAGAGACACAGAGGATGGATGAAAAGAGACAGAGAGAGAGAGAGATCGAGTACTTTGCTGTGTTATTATCCCGTTTCCAAGCAAAAGAGAGAGTTTATTTGCTTTTTTAAAAGAAGTAATTTCACCAAAATCACATCTCAGAAGTACTTTCATTCTTTTATTTCCAGTCAGTTCCCCACCAGTATTAAAAGAGGAAGGGTGCATTAATTTCATGCATTACATTTTATGACAGTTTTCCAACATGTGCACAGTTGTGTGTCCATGATATATGTGGTTATGTATTTGTGTGTTTTTTCATGGGAGCCACGATAGAGCCAAGTACTGTCTAAGGTTTCTCATATATATATATGTAGAGGGAAGGGGGGCTTGTACTCTCACACAATACAAACACACACACTCGTGCTCGTGTGCATGCGGCACTGTGGTTTCTGACTTCGTCCAAAATGTTTTTATGAGTCCTTTGTGGTCGTAGAATATACGGGCTGAGTTAAGTCCAGGCGGAGCTGCTTTAATAATGAGCCTATTGAAAACGGGGGAGTTGCCAGCACTTCTCTTGTCAAAACACCATCTGAGCTGCTCCTGCGACGGGTCAGCGAAGAAACTCTGAGAACACACGAGGTGCCGTGAAAACGTCAAATTGTCAAGTTGTCATCATATAGAAAAACTGTGGGAAAAAAAGGGAACACGTCAGGTTACAAACAACTGGGAGTCGAGCAGCCACAAACAAACAGTCACCTAAGCTGCTCTCAGGTCACTGAAGTCCAGACATTCTCCTGACATGTTCAGAGAGGTTGCATGTAACAACGCAAATGTCAGAGTCAGTTGCTGCGGACATTTTTCTGGAACATCTCCTGCCTGCCTCCCCAGAGTAATATGTGCAGAAAATATGGATGTGGACTAACATGTGATGGTCGTGAGACTGAAAGAATATCAAAAACTAGGTGCCACCTCTTGCCTGAATGATCTGGAAATGTTCCTTTTGCGAACTTGTCAGACCTGGACTGTCCCCTGTGGCGTTCTTCATATCTGAAACTCAATTTTCTGCACATTTTCATATCTGAAGATGGCTGTCGAAAGTGAATGCTTCTATTTTTTAAACGTTTTATAAGATTATATACAGCAGGTATAAAGACAACACAAGAATAGAACATAATTTAAGTCAAACCAGAAAAAAGTACAGGTGGTTTTCATGCTGAAACGTGGTCACATGAATGCAGATGGGTTGACATTGTACTGATGCATGTATGTTGTGCGAAAACATTAGAAATGTAAACATGAAAACAGTTCTTTTTTACTTTCTTGTGTGTTTGAATTTGTTCTTTTTTAAAATATATATTGTGAGATGGCTGTTCTTCATGGCCTGGGTGGGTGCAGTGAAATGATATGCACGCACACACACACACACACACACACACACACACACACACACACACACACACACACACACACACACACACACACACACACACACACACGCATGCAGGGAGGAATGCAAACATACACAATAATACCTTATGGTACACAGAGGCCTCCTGTATGCAGTATGTGAACCTGACTCTGCAGTAATGGCGTGGAGGAGTTTTCTGGAGGTATCCTGTGGCCCATGCGTGTTTATTGCTACAACTAATGAAGCGAGCCAAAGAACACAGGATCATATGAAGGAGGGACCGGAGCAGGGCAACAGTGGCAGGGAGAGAGTGAGGGAGGGGTGACGTGCCGGTAGAGAAAGAGGGAGGAAATGAGATTTAACTGTGGAAAAAGAAGAAAATCTACCATGGGAGAGAAGTGAGATGATGGGGTACGGGGGAGTGTGGGGGTCAGGCGTCGACTATTCAGAACGAATAGAGAGAAGAAACGCAAAGAAAGATTTAGACCAGAGCCATGAAATCATGTTCACATGTAACAGAAAACGAACACGATGGAGTGTTACAGTCTCTCACGAGAGTTTTCTAGTTATCCAGAGAAAACCTCATCTGTGCATCATCTGGAGATAAGTTTTACTCCTTGTCTCTGAATAAAGAACGCAAATGATCGAATCAGTTGCTCGTGACATTTTTCTGGAACCTGTTCTGCCAGTCCCCTCGTAAAATGTAAAAGTCTGAGTGAGCCCATGTGAGAATACAAGAGAAAACTGGAAGAATATCTCGAGATGCATAAGAGATGCCGATGAAGACGAGGAGATTCAAGAGCAAATGTTCATATAAATCGTCTGTTCTGGAAAATCTCCTGCTGCGTTCCTCTTATGTGAAAGACTAACTGTCCGAAAAGGTCTGGACCCACATTTTTCCAGAGTTCATGTCTGACAACAGCTCAAGTCACCCAAATCCTGATCTGGGAGTATCTGTTGAAATGCAAGATAAATCTGTTAAATCCTTATGTGCATTGATCAATGCACCACAGGAGGGACGTTTACCACAGAGGAGGGAAGTGTTTCATAACTTTGAGTAGGTTTAACCATGAAAACACACACACGCACACACACAGACACACACACACACACACACACACACGAACACACACACACACACACACACACACACACACACACACACACACACACACACACACACACACACACACACACACACACACACACACACACACACCTGGCGCATGGAATCCAACAGACTCGGTAACAGAAGCATTTTATTACTTGCCTTTGTTGAGTCTTCCAATTAGAGCCCTGCTGAGGCCTTTCATTTAACTCAAAGTGGTGTCAGGCTAAGTGGTAAGTGACCAAACACACACACATGCAAACAGGCGTGCAGAGGCGTGTATGTGCACGTTTCAATACGTTTGCACAGGCAGTTTGTGGTTTGGTGGGTGTGGGGCTGAGAGGAGGATGCATGTAAACATATCTTCCTCCTGTCTGACAGAAATGAGTCTTTAGGGACATGAAGACATTCTTCTCTCTGGGGGATGCTCTGTGCTTTTTCCTGTTTCCCTCAGTTGGAGTAGTTCTTACTTAGAAACTCCAGGAATAACTGAGCTGGGGAAACGGGAAAAAAATGGGAAAGTTTGTAAAGAAATGAAGGAATGAGAACGTCTTTAATTAAACTAAAGTTCATTTCCCAACTTACAATTGCAAAGTTTTGTGACATGTTCATTATCACGTCTCCTTCTCTGCGGCTGAATTCTTCCCCAAACTCTCATTAATAACCTACCCTTTATATTTTCTTGTTATTGATATAGGACTTTCAGATGACTTGTTATATATGATATATATATATGAAATTTGTATCTATCCGCTCCACTGGATGTCATCCTATCACGACTCTTGCTTTGTTTTGTGATCGGTTTGCTTCACAAAAACAACAGTCCTGACCGCGTACATCATTTCCTGCCTGGGTGGATTAGGAGAGACGCTATCAGTCCCTGTCACAGGACGACTCTTTGGCTCTTACAGACAAACACACACACACACACACACACACGCACACACGCACACGCACACACACACTTCTTTTTCTTATTCGGTGTCCTCTGTGGTTGCTTTAGTGTCCATGATAATAACGTCCACATGTACCGATAGAGAATACTTACAATTATTGTAAAAGTTAAACCAGTGACTGCGTTTACATGGACATCAATAATCTGACTATTGATTTTATTCTGAATGAGAGATCACTCAGATTATGATGTTTACAACTCCTATAGGACGTTATAATGCGATTAAGATGTACATGTCTACACAAGGTTGGAAAACTCCAGATGTCTTAATTTGATTATAGCTTATTCCGAATATGACCTTAGAAAAAGCTGTTTACGTGTCTTATTCAGATTATTGTCTTCGTGGGTTAATATCACAACGTTGTTGTCCATGTACATGTGTCTCGGGTGTTTTCAGCTGATTAAAAACCACAATATCAATTTAAGCAAATCTGCCTTAAGTCTCCGGAGTCTTTGATGATTTTAATAAACTGACTATTTCCTGGATCACATTTTATAACTACCCATATATCTGTGGCTTATGTCTGTATGACTTGCAGGGTTATATTACAGTGCTAACTGATAACGTCTCGCTTTAGGTTTAATCTGGTCAGCAAATATGAACTTTCCCAAACAACAAGATTTAAATATAGATCGTTGCAGCCTGTTAACTTGTTAAACTCATTCTTGTTTGCTCTGTTGAATGTTACCTTCCCTCTAACTCTTTGTCAGTTAAATATCCATCCCTGTAAAAAAGGCAAAGGCCGGTTATTTCCGAGCTGAGGTAATAACTCCTGCAAACACATCCACGTCTTGGGTACCAATTAACGTTTGTTTTCAGAGGAAGCGTTTACAATAAAAGGTCCAGCAAATATCCGGTGGTGGTGTCATCCGTTCCCTGCCAGACGTTGTCATGAGCTGAGGTGGAATTGATTCTTTCTAGTTGATTGCTCCGGCGAAATAGAGTGGATGGTTTGTTAGGAGCCTTCAGACGGAACCACATGGGCATAAGAAACACACTGTATGCATGGAATTACAATCGCAGTCCTGTGGCTGGAGGTGCCAATGTTTTCGATGTGTTTGACTGAAAGTCTTGTAGTCAGCCGCTTGCTGGGTTTCAGCTTTTAATGCACTGAGAAAAAACAGATCGGATGACAGAGGTAAACAATGATTAGCTCCTGATGCAGCCAGGTGTAGGTTGTGACAACTGGCTGAGAGCTGAATGCACATTTCTACAAGGTGAACTGGGGTTGGAGCAGCGCTGTGGCCTGTCGGTCTACTGCAGGAAACGTGGGCTGCGTTCAACCCGCACACCACACAGCTAAAGCTTATATTCAAGCATAAACAATGTGATACACAAGCGTTGGAGCTATGGCAGCTGAAGACATCTCTTGAGGTAGATGACATGGGTTTGAATATGTATTTAATACTTAGAAATTAGCTTTATGTTACAGTCTGTGCCTTTGCCTTGCCAAGCAGCAGCTGCCACTTTTGTCGGGGAACTATAAAATCCATTGTGTGCGCTGCAATTTTAATACAGCAGGGAACGTACCTCACAGGCGGTTGCACATCGTCAGGCAAACAAAAACTTGGAGCAAAATGGTGCAAAAACACTTTGAGATGGAACATTCCCCTGCTGTTGTTTCTTTGTGTGTGTCCTCATTAAGGCATGCAAACAAACAAAAAGATAATAATAATGTAGTGATTACAAATCATCCCAATTATAAATCAGTCAACCAACTTTAAAATGCATCCAGAATGTGCCACAGAGAGAAGTTCACGTCTTACTTTGAGCTCGAGGTTTGTTGGTTTAGTTGCTGACTCACTCAACATATAAAACATGCCGATCATATCAAACATATTTGTGACTGACACGTTCCTAGGTTTGGAATTTGAATCGTTAAAAGTAACACCGTGCACCAGTTGAAGGAAGTGGTGGTTATAATTATCCTCCAGTCTGTGGTTGTCACATGGGCAGCAGGTTTATAAAGTTTCTGTTATGTTAAACCGCTTCCATCTGGGATTTGTTCCTCGTCGGTCAAACACCTGAATCTAATAAATCTCAAATCAAATCTTCCATCTCGTCCCTCAGATCTCTCCCGGCCTTTTATTACCGAGGAGAAACTTGGAATCGGTTCATTCATGCAGCCTGTAAATAAAATATAAACTGTAATATCAAAGTATAAAAGAAACAGTGTTTTCACTGAAGGAACTGAAATTAGCTGTTTCAGTTCGCACACACACACACACACACACACACACACACACACACACACACACACACACACACACACACACACACACGCACGCTTACTCTACATGTATGTCACACCAATTTGACCTCGTGTCTATTACTCTTATGTTCTCTCGCTGTGTGTTGTGCCACTATAAAGGAATGTGCCGAACAGGCCACTTTCTTACTCAGCTGGGTGTTGGGGCTTAGGCAGAGATTAGAGAGTGTGTGTGTGTGTGTGTGTGTGCGCTCTTGTACAGCTATCTTTGTGAGGACCAGTTTGAGTCTACAACCTACGGAGGACATTTTGGCCGGTCCTCACTTTGTGACCCCCCCTTTAATGGACTGTTTGGGGGTTAAGACTTGGTTTTAGGGTTAGAATTAAGTTTAGGTTAGGTTAAGTGTCAGGGTTAGGGATAGGCATTTAGTTTGGAGGGTTAGGGTTAGGGTAAGGAGCTACGGAATGCATTATACCAATGAGTGTCCTCACTAAGAAGCTTTACAAATGTTTGTGTGTGGGTGTGTGTTTAGTCAGATGTGTGCTTACACAGAATAAAAGGGTAGGACAGTAAATATCTCGCGTGCCTCTGTAAGGAGTCCTGTTTGTCACAACGATAGCATCTCGATAGCGTGACCTCTCGGCTCCTTCAAACGAGAATCTGTTAGTTTTTATAGAGGTTCACTCGAAGCGGCTGCACACAAGCACACGTGGCCGCCGCTCTCGCTTTTGTCCAAGCAAAATTCCGTCCGTTTGCTTTTGTGGGGTTACAGAAAGGTGTGAAAACTGCATGTGAGTGTGTTTTTGCTGCAGGCCTCTCACATCCCGGTGACATTGTGGGAAACGGCTCCAGAAGCTGGGAGAGCGTCCCCACAGAGGTCCAGCTCCGAGGTTGTCGGGCTGCGGTCAGGGACCTGGTACACAAACAAACAGTGGGAGATTATTGACCCCCTGACGATAATACAGTACGGATAAACACAAACTTCTGATATTACACGGCCTATAGGGGCCTTGTTGTTTTGGATGACGCCGTTGGAGATGAATTATATCTGTTCTTATCCGTTAGGGCCCACGTACAGTAGGAGAAACGTAAACAAGCACACACACACTTGAATTTCCTGTCACAGTGACTAATTCCCAAAACTTTTGTTGTTCTTTGGCCCTCGCCCTGTTTCATCACCCTCATGTGACAGTCGGACTACATGGCTGCGTCATGTTGCAGTCACATTACGGAATTGACGACAACAACACCAATAAACACCGTCTGGTTTCATTTGTATGGAAATTGACCAACACCCCCAGAAAAAAAACAAAAACAAACCAAAACCGGATTAAGCGAGAGTGAGAGTTGCGGGTCACAGCAATTGTTGTTGTTCTCAAAGATTTAACACAATTGATGTAAAAATAGCAGCGACACCTCCCCTTCCCATAGTGCTTTGACACAACGAAGAGGGATTTAGCCAAAAATAAACCCTGGAGCTCGTTATACAGCAGCAGTTCCTACTGTTAATTATGGAGCAGCATCAAAGTGCAAAGGTCCAACTTCTTCAAAGGAGATAAGAGTGACTTTGTAGATATGAAACATGGTTTGATATGAAACATTTATTAGACATAAGGATTATTAGGTTGATAGTTTATGATCTGAGTTGGTGAGAGAGGTGACACATGAAAAGTCGGCCTTTGGTGCCACCTACTGGACAAAGGATTATCTTGCGCTGCAGATGAGAAAAGATGAGATTGCGTAATATTTTTTGGCATAACCTTATTATGTTATGATTTGGTGCTTAAAATGTTACTGAATTGAATACCTTTTATTTTAGTTCATTCATTTTTTGCCATGGATCTCCTGAATCACTTTGTAACAAAAGTGCTATACAAATAAAGTTATTATTAATATTATTATTATAATATGCACATCCACCGGAGGGCAGCAGACTTTTTGAAATGAACAGGGCCTTTGCTGTTGACAAAAGGAATCTTGTAAATATTGTGCTGTAGTTCTAGTTAGTAATAAATCCTCTGTGATGTGTACAGATAAAGATGTTGTGTTTAGGTTCAGTGGCTGCAAAGTGTGCACCGTCACATCACACTGTATCACTGTCCTCACTCACATTAATTTAGTGCCTGTGTGCAGTTAGTGCAGTAAATGTAGCATAAATACATGAATCTGACCCGTAATTACCGGCTCGGGAAGCTGCCGCCTCTTCAGCTGAGTGTCCAGCAAGGAAATGCAAAGAGGGCCGGCAGCTGTCGGCTTTGTTCTGAAAACCACTTTGATGTCAACTGGGCTTGAACCAAATTAATTTTTCCACTTGATTAAGCAGATTCAATGGGACATTATGTTTTCACTTATGTGTGAGAGAAGAGTAACAAGCTCGCTCAGCCTTTGGTTTGGATGAAGATTTATATTTGCTAAAATTAATTTTCTTCCTACTTTAATAGTTCTGTTTTTCATTATTTATCCGTTCTTCCGTCCGATTCCTTTGAAGATGATATCTCTAGAACACTTTGAGAGAATTTCTTCAAATATGCTGGAAATGTTCAGTTGAGGATGAACTGATCAAACTTTGGTTGTCAAAGATCACGGCGGCTGTAGCCTCGGGAAACAGGGAATTCTTTTCAATTTGCGCAATTGTTCATTCAGACCAATGGATGAGCCGAGTAGAATTTGGTGGTCAGAGGTCAAAGGTCACTATGTCTTGTGAATGCAACATCTGAGGAATACCTCAAGTGAATTTATTTTACACTCACAGATGAACTGGTTAGATTTGAGTAGGTCAAGGTCGCAGTGACCTCTCGATACATATTTTTGGCGTCTTAAACATAATATCTTGAGTCGGCTTTTAGAGAATTTCTTCAACTTTTGACTCAAAGACGAACTAATTCGATTTCATTGGTCAAAGGTTGATGGTCACAGTGACCTCATGAGTCTGGAAAAACAAGGCACAGTATGTAGATTGAAACTGAAGGATGGTTATTATAGATTTTAATACTTTTAATAATTCTATAAATACAAATTAGGTTATTTACAGATGTTTGTAAACTATAATTTCAGCTGTAACACCTCAACTTAAACATCGAGGTCAGCGTGTGCTACACTACGGCATAAAAGATAAAATGATAAAGGTCGTAGTTTTAGAATGTGAAATGTTTTATTAACGAAGACACTTCATAAACACTGGTGATCATGTTTGTCAGACGAACTGCTCGCCTGTATTTCCCTCTGAATCTGACCCGTGTCGCTGTAATCAAAGAATGCTTCTGTTTATGTTTCATACTTCACTGTCGTTCTAACTCTGTCTCCACTGAACAGTGTCTAAAGTGTCAACAGAGAGTCGGCTGATACGTATATAATAATAATATTAATACTGCAGAGAGCTGTTGGCATCAAGTGAACTGAGGAGGAAGTGGTCGTATCTCAGTCGGTTGGTTTAATGGTGACTTGCCCATATAAAAACAAGCTGGAACGTGGATATTGTTTTCGCCATTATGATGCCTCACAGGTGATTTAAGCTCAGTTGGACAACACCCAGGTTCTCGTTTGACTTCAGTCGCCATATTTTAGTTTTTTATCAGAGGTGGAAGCAACATCAGAAAATAAAAATGTCACATAAACACTCAACAGACTAATTAAAACACATTTGCTGCTCTGATTTAATTGTTTTAGGACAAACTCTCGATCGTTTTAAAACGTTAAACATAAAGCGTGACTGAATAGATGGAGGTTCACTTTCTCGCTCATTTTCCGCAGTTTTCATCTTTCATCTCCGTCACTTTTCAGAGGTTTTTATTTGTCTCGCTGAAAAATGCAGGGATACGTGATGAGATGTGAAATCTTTTTTAAAAATTCTGTTTATTTTTTATAATTTGAACTCAGGAGAATTCTGGTTCGGGAAAAAATTGGTTCAGTTTATGTCGACAAATGACAAAACACATCAGCTCACATGTTGTTGTTCAAGCATCTTGCTCACGTCAAAAGACAAATCACAGTTGAATAGGAACGGTAGGAAATAGCTTTTGGCTTTTGTTGTAGTTGCAAAGACTTTTTTTTTTGATTTGTATTTGTGTTATTTATTCTTGGTTTACATATTTTACTCTTCTATTGACATAGTTTTCTTAAAATACTTATTGTTGCTACTGCACAGTTTCATAAGATGGAAAAGTGTTCTGACTTCAGCCATGGAAGCTCTTAAGTTATCTCTTTGTATATAAAGATGGACGACATGACAGCTCCCCAAAAGCAAATGTGTCTTGTTGCAGTGCATGCCAAGTACCCTGCCTCCTCCACGTTAGTGGATAGGACATGAACCATTCGAATTTTTTCTTTTTTTTTTGCTGTTCATGGTTCTGGTAAGTTTGGTTTTAACCAGTTATTTGATGCTGCAAAAACAGGTTGAAACGTCATTATTGACGGCTGAGACTGAATCATATATCAGCGGTACTTCGCTACTGTGGCTCCACCCCCTAATCACTACTATGCAGACTCTGGCAAGATGGCAGCGTTGTATCCTGGTTATTTCGGCTTCGTTTGTTGGTAGTGGGAGGAAGTGGAGAAGAGTCGACCATCTTTCTGTGCTTGACACTGTAGCTGTTCCTCAATTCAGCAGCCGTGACCTTCAGAGGACCCGGTCTGCTGAGCCAACGTCAGCTGCATCCTCTGAACCGAAACGCGGCGGTCTGGTCGACCTATTGCGTCACCAGCTTGTCCCGCCGTTACAGCCGTCGCCTAGCAACAAAGCTACGCGAGAAAATGTTCTTCGGTTCATTCAAAATGTTGAAAATACCTTTTTTCAACATGTGTTAGTTGTTTGTTTGAGTAGTTGGATAGAAAAAATAAATTCTCCGGACGTGTTCGCTTCGCTTTTTCCCGCCATCACCTCTTTGAAAAACAGTTTGTCACTGAAGCGCAATGAAACATGGGATATGTTGAGCCGGGAAGGTTCCACCCGGTTGATTGTCTCTGTTTAGCCGACATGACTGATGTTGACTTAAAAAAAGAAAAGAAAAGGCGGGCTTCAATAGTCGATTATTAGGTTCTGTGTAATTCTTCTTAATCAAAACACAGAGAAGTTATTTGAGTTTTGTCAGACGCTGTTTACACGTAGAACCGGCTCCCAGAGGAGGATCGATTGAAACCTCGTCTTCCAGCGTCTCGTCCGTCTCTGTGTGTTTAGAGTGAGCTCTCTGATAAAATCTCCTCTCTCCTGCTGCCGGGGTTGTGGCAGAGCAGTTGCCTCATAACCTAATATGGGGGTTCCCTCTGTCTCCCCTCCACCCCTCCACCTCTCGTCTCTCTCTCACTTCTGTATCTCTCCCTCTCATCTTTATCTCTCTCTTTCTCCCCTTTTTCACTGGCTTAACTGATGTAGAGATCTGTCTCCCACTCCCATTCTTCCTCCCTCTCCCTCTCTCTCCCTCTCTCCCTCTCTCTCCCTCTCTCTCTGTGCTTTCTCTCGCTCCAGCGTCCTCTCTCACTCCTGTAAGTGTGCACACAGACTGAGAGGGATTAGCACTTGGTGGCTTTTCTTCCATTTTCCTCCATGTATTCGTCTTTTTCTGTGCTCCAGTAAGTAAAAACTGTTTTACTACCAGGTTCCTGCTGAACTTTCTGCTTCCAGCATCTTTTTCATTCATTGTGTGTTGCGGCTGTGATGACCTGGAGTTTTAGATTCTCCCGTCTGTGTGGTCAAGATTTCTCAGAACGGATGTTATCGCGTTTCTGTTCTGTCGCCTTAAACCAGGAGGGAATGCAATTTGACATTTGTAATTTGGGATAATGGAACATAACTTCAAGAGTTTTTGAGAAAAGGTGTTGGTTAATGTGTGGCTCTGCCGAATCTAACGCCACAGAATAAGGTATTAAAAGGATTAATGCATAAACGATTTTATTTGTCTCCACCGGGAGTATATATTTTTTTTCTGCTCAACTTTCATTAGTGGAAATCCTTCACCAGTCTTATCTGTGGCTGTCTGATCAGGCCTGTGTGCTGTTATGTAGCAGAGAGCGGCGGCGGTGGCTCGTTGTGCTGTGACATCATGAGAACTGTAAGTGGGGGGGGGGGGGGTCCCACTGGGTGCTCTGGGTAATGGGTTCCAGGTTGTTATGGCCCTCACGATGACCCCGCTGCTTTTTCTCTCTCCAACTCCTCTGTCATAATTTTTTTCCCACTATACTTCCTCTGGCTTCTCCAGTCTTGTTTCTTCGATTCAATTTTTTTGTATCTTATTCTCGTGGATAGTTTGCCTTTCTCTCTAAGAAGCTCCCCTGAGGCTAAATCTTATTTAAATCTTATTTACACTGCTTTGAATTATTATTATGGAGACAAGGAGTCAAACAAACTGTACAAACCTTAACTGATTTCTTTCCACCACAAATGAAGCATTTCCTTAAGACTCTGTGCAGAACATAGTATTCTCTATTCTCATTATGTTTGACTTTTCTCATACTAACTATGTAGCAAACGTTTTTCTTCTGTTGTGTCATTATTATGGATGATTGCAACTATGGTTGGGTACTGTTTCGACACTTATTTTTGATCCTATACATCTAATCAGTTCTTTTTGTCATTTTGAAGAAGAAAAAATAACCAATTAGGAACAGAATTAACGTTGTTTTATTTTCTCATGTGTGCGGTTTGTTCAAAACAAGCAGGAATGTTTTGAAACAACCACTATTATATGCTTTTACTGTGTTGTACTCGGCCTGCAGCATCAAAATCACAGAGCTCACCCCGGTCGTGAGTGATCTGAAGCTACAAGTGTAAATCTCTGCACGACAGCTCAAATGATGCTCTGACAGTTTCAGATTGAGTTCCTCGGATGCCCCCTTAACAATTAGCTAATGGTAATTTTTAATCATCGACCCGTGTTTGTATAATTATATCGACATAAAACTAAGCGTCACATCCCTGAGGCAGTGACTCATAAACTATGAGCAGATATTTCTCTGTCTGTATGTCTCCACCTTTACATGCAGTGAACCTGTGTTGGCATCAACTGTAACGTTTAACCACACTTTTAAACATTGTGTGTCTGTGTTTGAGCTGCAGTGTGTGTGTGTGTGTGTGTGTGTGTGTGTGTGTGTGTGTGTGTGTGTGTGTGTGTGTGTGTGTGTGTGTGTGTGTGTGTGTGTGTGTGTGTGTGTGTGTGTGTGTGTGTGTGTGTGTGTCAGTGTGTGTGTGTGTGTGTGTTTGAGCTGCAGTGTGTGTACGTGTGTGTGTGTGTGTGTGTGTGTGAGCTGCCTCGCCCCCTCGAACAGTGAAAGAGAGAGAGCGAGAACAATTATTTTGAGAAAATGCATCATAGAAAAATGTGCAAGATAACTCTTATGTAGCAATAACAAAAAGGAAATCTAATTTGGTTATTTTCATATAGACCATAATAAGGGTATTTTTGTTGTAATAGTATAACAATAATGATATTAATAATACTTAATATTATTATTCCTTATTGTCCTTTGTACTCTCTGTTTACTCTAAATTAGATTATTTCCTCCTTTCCTGTAATTCTCGTTTTTCTTTCTTTCATTCTCCGTGTTCTCCTCATCTTTTTCTTTCTGACTCTAAAAGGAGACGATAACCAGCAAAATCCACCACAGGGGGACAATTTGTACATTTATTTTCTAGTTCCTGCTTATCTTATCTACAAGAGAGTGAAGTTGTTGTTGATTTTAGTTTTTCTTTCATAACGTCTGTGAGTTTCCCACTGCTCTTGACCCGACTGTGACACACACACACACAAAGTACACACCATAAGCCCTAAGCTTGTTAAAGGTGTGAGCCGGTGCTCGGAGGTGGGCCCTGCTCTTGGATCTTGGGTGAAACAGCTCCTTGTGAAATTCAACAGGGGGATTATGATTCTAGTCACCCATGGCCTCCTCCTTTCTCTATCCCCTTGTGTTTTGCTCTCTTCACCTTCTTTCTGCTGCGCTGCCCCTTGTCCTTCTCCTACTCCTCCTCTTCCTCATCTTTCAATTTACACCTTCTCTTTCACCTTCTCCACCTTCCTGTTGAACATCTCTTCTTGTGTTAATAAACCTTCCTCCAACCTTTAATAGTCTCTATCTTTCTATCATTACATTTGTTTCTACTTCTGTGATTTACTCTCTTCCTCCTCTGCATCATTCCCCCTCGTTGCCTCATCTTCTTTCAGATTTTCCTTAATTTTAGCGAAGTTATTCATGGCTCTGTTTTGATTTCCTGTGATTAGGTAAAGGACCTAAACCTAAACTACAAAGTTGCTGGTTCTTACCAAGTTATTGAAGTTAAAGCTTTGAAATAAAGATATATATCTGTGTTGTATACATTAAATAAATACTGTATACACCCTTTTAGATCCTCCCACAGTAATTATATAGAATGTTTTTATTACATTTTTCATGTAATGGCCAAAGACTATGTCAGTGTTGTGGGAATCCCAGGGAAAACAAGGACTTTTGGGGTTTCCCCACCTCCCACACACACTCGACATCCACATTACAGTTACAGCACAGTACTGCATGAGTCTATCCCCCAGAAATGTTTGCATCATATTCCACCCACTGAGCCTCCGAAGACGTGACCTAAGATGCGAGGGGTTTTCTTTCCAGACTTACCCTCCACTGGTTTCTGTGTTACCACCGCCAGCAGTTTATTTGTCAGTTTTCATAGTATTGATCTTGTTGTGTCTCTTTTGCCTTGTGTCGGTCATTTCCTGTGTGTGTCCAGTGGAGCGGATGTTGGTGAACTGTGAAGTGAACGGCTTCATCCCTGTAATGTGGTTGAAAATACTGAATCCCTCAGAGAGATGTTTTGTAACCTTGAGGCCAATGTGTTGAAAATCTGATATAAAATATTAGAGGATCATCATTTTTATGCCTCTGGGATTTGGGACACCCAGTGAACACGATATCTCAAGAACACCTTGAGGGAATCTTTCCAAATTTGGTCAAAACATTCAGTCGAACTTAAGGATGAACTGATTAGATTTGGCTGGTGGAAGGTCAGAGGTCAAGTTCACAGCGACCTCATACTCTCGATAATGTGATATTTCGGGAAGACCCGGAGAGAATTTCATTACCTTTGACACAAACAATCACTTGAGTTTTCACAGAACTCTTTTACCTCTTGATTACATCATCTTAAGAACGCTATGAGAGAATCCTTTCAAATTTGGCACAAATATTCATTTAGACAGATCAGCTGAATAGAGTTTGGTGGTCAAAGGTCAAAGGTCACAGTGGCCTCACGTCAAAGTTTGACAAGCTGTTACTTGGACTCAAAGATAAACTGATTTGATTTCAGTGGTGAAACGTCACCTTGACCTTAATGATTCAGCAAGAAATATATATTTTAACTGAAACTGCAGTTGTTGACAGAGACACACAACCACAGGACAGTAATTCTAGTTATTTATTCCTCGAATTTTGCTTTAAGTGCTTGATTGCTTATGCATATGATAACATTGCAAATACTCAGACATCAGTCATTCCTTTATATGAATCACTGACTAGAAGCATGTGGACCACCTACACACACACACACACACACACACACACACACACACACACACACACACACACACACACACACACACACACACACACACACACAATATACATTTACATACACTCATATACAACTATGCACGTTGTAAAGTACATAAACACAGACACTATATACACGACAGAATCTGACAGTATCAAAATCTGTTTGTGCATTCACTTAACTATACAACTTTTCTGAATTTGAGAGTTTGTGTACACACACACACACACACACACACACACACACACACACACACACACACACACACATACACACACACTCTCAATTGAGCGCAGCGTTCACTCAGCCCGCAGTGAGACAGTCCAGGCTCAGGCTGCGGCCAAAGCAAACATTACCTTGTGGAGACAGGAGCGGTAGAAAAGGTCGGAGCCAAAGAGGACGGTGCAGAGAGGTTGTCTGTTTCTCGGTGATACAAACCAGGATTAGGAGAAACTGGGGAGTGGTGAGCAAGTGTGTGTGTGTGTGTGTGTGTGTGTGTAGTAGACACAACCGAAAACCACTCATGTTCAGCCTCAGACGTGGGACGTCTGCTCGGCATGTTTGGCTGCACTTGGTTTATGTCTTTTGATTTAGCTTGTTCCGTCAAGGATGGGTAGGGATAATGGGTCCATGTGCGGAGATACCAGAGCGGCTGAACATACCTGGCTCCTCAACAGGTTTTCAAATAGACTAGGTGCAGTTGGTTTAAATGTGGGCGTCGCATTGGGTGGGCAGGATGAGCATTTCCCCCATTTTCCCTCGCGGAGCTTTGTCGGCTCCGTTTTCCCTGCATTGAAACAAACACGCCGTCTGGGTGATATGATGGATTTCGGGAATACGTGGCTTCCTCAGATCTAAATCTTCCAGTGTTGTACAGAACGTGGAGAACAAAGCGATGGGAGAGACTCAGCTCAGTTTCACTGAGCTTTTATCGCTCCGCTAAAACCATTTGAGTTTGGCACAAGCACTGGGGAGTAATGTGCAGGAGAAGATATTATATAATCACTGGTTTGTTCAATGCTGTTGAACGTGCTTTGTCGAGGAGTTGATGAAACTTTTTGAAAGAGCTTCTCCAAGTGGCCTTTAATGTTCCCCTGCTAATCTTTACTGTTTCAAAGATATTATATAAGTAGGAAAGATGTTTTATTTGGGAGGAGGAACTAAAAGAGAATTGTGCCACATGTGCAGCTTGTGTCATTGGCAAATGTCCTCAAGTCGTATTCGCCTGTGCGAAGAAGGAAGGGTTAAGAGTGACGTCTCTCCCAGTGACCTCAGCTCTGGGTCCAGACCAGAATAACAGACCCCCCCCCCACTCACTCTAACCTCAGCTAACCTCGACCCTACACGATGCTTCTAAAAGTAGATTTCAGCCAAAATGATGCTTTTCTATTCCTTCAATGCCGGCGTCGTGGGAGAGTATAGTAGCGGGGGTGGAGAGGGTACTACTGCACTGATATGTCTAATCCCATGTGAGCCTTTAACAGCATGATATCAATACTGGATCTAAATTTGTGGCTTGTGTGTCAGTATTGTTGTTGTTGGTACCTCACGTGGACCTTTTCTGGTACACACACACACACTGACCTTACCAAGACCAGTAGTCCTTGTGGGGACCTAATGAGTCAAAACAGCATTTCTGAGGTCCTTGTTGAGGTCGGGGGTGGGGTGTGTATTGAGTTTAGGTTATTGGGGCTAAGGAATGTATTTTGTTAATAGTAGAGTGCATACCTCTGCCAAGGCACGCCAAAATGTTAAAAACACCTGTCTCACTCAATGTTAAAAGGAAATTCCTGGATCTGCGCCTTTCAACAGATTCACACCAAAATGTCTGGAAGTTTCATGAAAGTCTGTTGGGTAGTTGTTGTGTAATCCTGCTGACAAACAAAAACAAAATGGACAGAGGTGAAAACGCAACCTTCTTGGCAGAGGTAAAGAGTATCTTCACAAAGATAAGAGAGTGTGTGTGTGTGTGTGTGTGTGTGTATGTGTGTGTGTGTGTGTGTGTGTGTGTGTGTGTGTGTGTGTGTGTGTGTGTGTGTGTGTGTGTGTGTGTGTGTGTGAGCATGGTAATAGTAGGTGAGAGTGGACGACACAGACACACAGTCCATTACAACATTTCACAGACAGCTGAGCTTTATTGTATCATGACACAAACACCGGAAATAAGAATACCGGAGATTAAATAACATCAATATTTTACATATAGTTATTTATTTATTTATAGTATATAGCCACTAGCCAGTTATATTTTCACATTTATTTTTCCAGTGATACATAGAATATTTAATATTTTCAGGTTGTGGTTGCTTTGGTTGTTTGCTCTGATCAACAATGTGAGTTTTGCTATGACAGAATCATTGCTCATACAAAGTTATAGCATAATATGATTGAGGTATTTGCTGTCATGACATTGCACGTCCTTCCACGTGCGTGTGCAGAATGACAGTAGATCGTGCAGCCCTAATTCACAGTAATTTAAGTGGGTTGTGTGTGTGTGTGTGTGTGTGTGTGTGTGTGTGTGTGTGTGTGTGTGTGTGTGTGTGTGTGTGTGTGTGTGTGTGTGTGTGTGTGTGTGTGTGTGTGTGTGTGTGTGTGTGTGTGTGTGTGTGTGTGGAGATGGTGTCAGTGTGGGAGTATGTGAGTGTGAGCAAGGTCAGTCATCAAAGTAAAGAGGTCAACAAGTGGGTGGTTGGATTACAGAGTGACGTCCTCGGCCCGCATGAATCATACTGTGTTTGCATGTCTGCATTTTAGCATGTGTGTCTTTGCGTGTGTGCATTCCAGCTCAAAGTTCATTAGATCTGCATGGTACCCCACAGCGCCCCCCCCCCTGCTAATCCCTTCTCAGAATGGATGTTGCCAGGCAGAGAAATGACCCAGTGGAGCGCTAATGTGGCTTAATTACAAACTCACTCATAACCGTAGGTTGTGAGGAACGTCTGCCAGTAAGTCATCGCTTCAATATCGGTGTTCGGTGACTCATAATTGTTTTATTCAGTTTTAATTCATGCGAGGGGAACTGGTACTGACGGGAACAATCCCATAGGTTTGAGCCCTGTGCTCTCTTATGGTGTCAGCAAGCTTCAGACAAACAGGCACATGGAGACAGCACTGGACGGTCAGATTGGTGATGTCATGTCGCAAGTGGTTTAACAGGAAGAACTGTCACATAAGTTGCTGTTTAGAGTTTTGCTACAGTTTTTATTAGTTCAGATTAAAGTCGGTTTCAGATATGAACTCTGGAAAATGTCTCGAAAATTGGGTCTGGACACATCAATAGTTTGCCTTTCATACATAAATCCCACTGCGAAAAGCTCAGTGTTTATGTTTTTGTTTACAGGACATCTCGTTGTCTTGAAATGCGTCTTCGTCCATCTTCTCCGTGTACGGCTCCTCTTTTTCATCCTGAGATATTTGTATTCTTCCAGTTTCGCGTCTGTCACACGTTAGAAACGTCCTCAACACGCCCCAATCGCTCACTCTGACATTCTCCAGACATTTTACTAAGGGGCTGGAAGGAAAAGTGCCTGAAAATGTCCGAAGCGACTAACTCCCACGTTTGCGTTCGCACATACAGGCCCTCTGGAAAATTTCAGTCTGAAATATGAAGGAACATGAGCTGGTTTCCCGAGTGGGCCGGGGTGATTTGCATTTAGTCTTAGTGTAAATGAAAATGATCTCAAATCATCAATACCAAACAGTTGCTTCAACATGTTTTAAGCAGCAGTGGTGAAATAGGAGCAGCTGTTGACCTGTAGAATTTGAACGTCTACTATACAACGATTTGAAGTTGCTGTAACTTACTGTAAGTGCAGCTCAATCAGTGATAATTTAGCTTAAGCCCTCAGCATTTCCTGTGCACATGCAGTGAAACATGAGCTTCGGGGCTGCGTTAGTGGCAGTTGACTCATTTAGCTGCAGCTCTGCTAAGTGGCAGAATGGGAAGAGCAGTAGTATCGTAACGTACCAGGAAGAAGGACACAATAAACATAGAGACATGTACTTATGCAATTAGTCTGAAATGTAATTACTGTGCCCGTTGTGTCCCTCTGCCTGCCGGCCTTCATTATAATGACTGGTTATTTGCATTGAGATTGAGAAAGTACTTGAAATGAACAATCAATGGTGTTGATTTATTTAATTGTTTCCTATTAATTGATTTTAAATCCAGTTTATAGCGTGTTCACTCCGTCCACTACCTCGCAGCTTCCACCGCTCCCTTCAAGAGAACATTTCCATTCTGTCTCAGTTATTTATGGATTCACTTGTCTTGTGTGAAACCTGAGAATCACTTCAAGGAAAAACCTCTGAAACATCTCCGATCTTTGGACGACGTAGATTTCATTTTTGTGAACGAAACTAAAACTACTGTTTCTTTATTGGATTTGTAAATTTTTTCAATTTGCATGAAAGTGGATGTGCAGGTCCGTGTGTTTGTTTGTTTGTGTGTGTGTGTGTGTGAAGCCAGCTGCTCTGTGTCCGTCAGAAGCAGCTTCACATTCCCCCCAGTGTTCTTTCAGACTTTGTGTTGCACACACACACACTCTACATGCACACACACACGTCTATGTGCACACACACACTCTCACACTAAGCTCTTATCCCTTCATTAATCACCTTATTCAAACTGCAGGTCTGTGTGTTACAGTTGAACTAACATTGTTTAACCTTTCCCGTCTGAGGAGAGAGGATCGTTTTCAGATGGTTTCATGGGGGGAGAAATAAAAGGAGAAGAAACTGACTTTAATGATATAATATGTAGCAATTCTTCAGTAAAATGTCTTAAAGTGACCATATATATATTTTTATTATGATTTATACACACAAATACAAACTCGATTATTAGTTGTTGTGTTTGGCTGTCTGGAGTCATTCATTCCAGTTGTGTTGCTAAAGCTTTAAAAGTTCCTCCGTCCAGAAACATCCAAGTAAAGCTTCTCGACCCCAGTTCCCTGTTTATCAGTAATCAGTTAGGACTTTCTCGTGGAAATGTGGAGCAGATAATAAAGGCATGAGCTCTATGTTGTGGAAAAACAGTGTAAATGTCGCAGACTCCACGTCTCTGCACTGAGTCTAGATGCTGATAGAGAAAGTCAAGTCTTTCACCAGAAATATGAGTCAGTGAAGGTTCTCGACAAGGAACGACCAAAAACAAAAATCTATTGAGAAGCTATTAGTCCAAATGGGTTGAACCCCCCCCCCCCTCTTTGTGTATCCCTGCCTCTCCATGTATAAACGTGCAGGCTGGTATGTCTCCTTTCCCTGGAGATGGCCCAAATCTGACAAGAGCTGAGTCTACACCCCCCAGGCAGGAAACCCATCCCATGGAGAGAAGTAGTTGTGTGTTTGTCTGTGTGTGTGTGTGTGTTTGTGCATATTATGCCACAGCACTGCCAGCCTGCACGAAAAATATGTCCCCGGACATTTTTACCCCCCCGTCAAAGAGGTCATGTTTTCCCTTCTGTCCGTTTGTTTGTTTGTTTGTCGGCAAGATTACACAAAATAAACTCCACGGTTTTCCAGGAATCCTGGTGGAGGGATGCGTCGTGTGTCAGGGAAGAATCCATTATGTTGTGGTTTGGATGTGGATCAGGGGACAGATCCTGGATGTTTTTCAACGTTTTCAACATTTCTCCGGGGAATAATTCATGGTTCTTGATGGAAAAAAACACACATTTAGGGACGGATATCTATGAGTGTGTGAAATATTGAGGGAGCTGTGGGTTGAAGTATGCGCTGTACTGAGAGCTGTTCTGGTTAAAAAACGCGATTCTTATATTGTATATATTTTATATTGTTGGGTAACAACACATGAAAACAATAATTACCACAGTATAATTTTTCATCAATAGAAATTTTACAAAAGTTTAATATATATGGATATTTTGCTTATGCTTTGTGAATTTGATCTACCATCTACAGCATGTTTTGCTGTTTATCAAGTGTAGAGTTTAAAACCACAACCTTCACTCAATTTGTTTTTTAAAGTTTAACTAAGAAATATCATTTATCGATATCAACTGATATGAAAATTCTTATCTTGATCACATTTTTGAGAAGTTGACCCATAAGCCTTTGGAGAATGTCACAAATATCTTTAGACATTTATACACACGGGGGGATGTTTGAAAACGAATATTATTACATCTGTGAATTTGAAGTTAAAAATCTGTGCGTAAAACATTCATATTTATCGAGTTTGTGAAGTTTGCATTTATAAATCTTATTTTCCACTTGTAGATCATGTGTTTGTGCCCATTTTGACCATTTCCTCGCGGTATTGTGAGTGCAGATCGACGCTGTCAATAACAATTACACCTAAGCTGTATTTTCTCATAAACTTGTATGGTATTCGTGCCCCCCCCCTCCCCCCCACCACTCTTGTCACCAGTATTGATTTTGTCCGATACTGTATTACCCGTCCCCGGCCGAAGGCATTAATGCCCACTTACGATGCCACAAAATGTTGCCTTAATGGCTTTTCTCTGAAATCCGTGCCCGAGGAGCTCGTCTGCAGGTTCACTCAAGGACGGAGAACAAGCCGCTCGTTTTGGATAAGTGTTTCCTTTTATGTCAAATGGATGTTGTTCCAAGAAGAGTGTGAACCGAGCGAGGAGGAGGCTTTTCTTTGAGGTCAAAACCGAGTTGTAACTTTTCAGTGACGTCTTTGTCCTTTTGTCTGCAGCTTATTCCTCCTCCTCCTCCTCCTCCTCCTCCTCCTCCTCCTCTCTCCGTGTACCTGCATCCTTTCCCCACCTTTCTTCCTCTCTGTTATGGTCCCCACTGGTGTCTCTTTCTCTCTCGTTAATTCCTTTATTTTCACGCCTTTCGATTTCCTCTCTGTCAAAATGAAATTGCTTCTGAGAATGACCGCGGCGGCGGAGCTGATGACAATGACCCCCGCCATTCAAATGTTATACAACAGCCTGAGAGGTGACAAACAGCACAAGGGAGGAGTGGAATTTGCCAGAAAGCTTTTGAGTCGCTCTTTTATCTCAGTTATACTTGAAGGTTGATTTCATGTGAATGGATTTAACTCTTTATATCACGTTAAATGTGGTTGATTTATGAAAATGGAACCTTTTATTTACATAGATTTTTCCATTTTGTGACCTTTCAAATTATTCTGGTGGTGAACATTGTGTTTTTCGTTTATTCAACCTCATTTCTATGGCTGCAAAAAAGCACAGATTAGACATTTCGACTGACAGGAAGTTGCCAGGTTGCCAACACACATCTGAAGACTCCTCAAACTCGAGTGTTTCCAATTTTACCTCCCAGTGAGTCATTTGTCAATGGTTTCCTCGACAGGTTACCAGCTGTGTGCAGGACCGAGAGGAGCTCAACCTGATTCATCCCGCCAAAAAGCTCCTGCTGTCTCTCCCTGGACGCGTGTGTCTCTGTGTGTCTCATTGGCCGTCGCACACCGTCGGCGCCAGCCAAGCCAGACCCGATCTGAACTCCTGTCCTAATCCCCGGTGTTGTCGTCCTTCTCAGCCACCTCGGTTTGTAGCTCGTTTTTTTAAAACCTCATATAAGTCATGTTTGAAAAAACTACTTCAATTTTCGCAGTTTGTGTATAAACTTTTTGTAAATCCCTCAAGTGACAGCTGATCAACTAGAATCACTAGTAAACGTCACTGAGTTTTTCTTCCCGTCCTCGTTTATTTCCAGGTTGTATCGCTCGTGTGGCCAGAGGACGTCCGTGTGCTCCCTGCTGACCGGGGCCCTTCTGGAGGCCACAGCCGCCCTCGGGGCCCGCTCCGCCCTGCCCCTCCCTCTGCCTCAGGGTCCCACCAGCCACGGCGTGCTGAAAGGTGAGCGTGCACACGGAAAGGTTTTGTTTACTTGTGCGTTTGAGTGTGCACAACCTCTGTAACACCGAATCAGACTGATGTGATGTCAAAATCGAAAGGCTTGGAAATGTTGGCGTTAAGTTTTGAAACTTCTGTTGTTCATTATTGCCTCTAATGTAATGTATGAAGCTTGGTTCACATGAAATCATCAGTTCTCTATTAGCTCGATTCAACCATTGGAGCATTACATTGAAAGTTCATTACTGCAGGGACTTTGGGCAGCGGGTCTGGATCTGTTTGATTCTGAGAAGAAAAGCTTCTCACTATTCCCATGTGACCCGCTGCTCCACTCTTTCTCTTCCTCTCTGCGCTTTTCCCACACGGCTCCTCATCCACGGCCACTTTGGGTCGGTAGGAGCACGTTTGTTGTTGATCCCAGTGGTTGCCCTTTTACTTTCTGTATTTTCCCCTTTCTTTCTTTCTCTCTCTCTCTCTCTCTCTCTCTCTCTCTCTCTCTCTCTCTCTCTCTCTCTCTCTTTCTTCTGCTGTCCTTTCTTCCTCCTCGTACCACCCATCCTCTCTCTTTCCACTCCCATTCTCTCCGGTTCTAACTCACATATATACAGATACACACACACACACACACACACACACACACACACACACACACACACACACACACTGCTTTTGATTCGATTTAATTCCTCCAAAATCCTAAAGGACACATTAAAAGATCAATAGATAAACATATTTCATTATTGGGATCAGAAAATTATCATCATGCTTATGCCACCCCTCTCTCTCTCTCTCTCTCTCTCTCTCTCTCTCTCTCTCTCTCTCTCTCTCTCTCTCTCTCTCTCTCCCCCCCCCCCTCTCTCTCGCTCTCTACATGACTTCATTGTCCAACCAGTCCGGTTGTCGGTCAGTGGCTCAGCTGGTTACTGTCCGTGCACCTTCTCTGATGATGAATGATGTTGCATATGACTGAAACGTAAGCTGATCCTGACATTAATTTCCAGTGGCACTCGGCCAGGGGACAGACTGTCTCCGGCAAAATCAAGAGATGCACGCGCTCTCACACACACACACACACACACACACACACACACACACACACACACACACACACACACACACACACACACACACACACACACACACCGAAAACTCACACAAAACATTAATTTCTATATTTTTTCATCATGAATCAGGGTAATTACAAGTTTTCAGAGGCAAAACACACACACACACACACACACACACACACACACACACACACAGACACACACACACACACACACACACACACACACACACACACACACACAGTACATAACTTCAACATGACATTGTGTTCTGTTTTAATGGGTGTGACAGGAAACAAAATCGAGCCAGACACGCGCACACATAGCAGCTTAGAAGTCTTGGCAAGACTAGGGTTTCATAGAAGCACACACACACACACACACACACACACACACACACACACACATACACATACACATACACACACACACACACATACAGACAACATGAGAGACATTTTCTGTCTCTCTAACCTAGAACCAAAGCTACCCAGTTACCAAACATTGCACATGACCGATGTTTTTGATCTCTGCCTCTCACACTCACACACACATGCATGCATGTCAGCACACACACAGACACACAAACACACACACACACACACACACACTCAATCACAGTGCAGCTGTGCCATTTTGACATTTAGTTTATCAGAAAGCAATATCTCTCTCTCCAGAGATGATGATGCCCCTGCAACAGAAACACAAAGCGTAGCTTTTTTTTAAAAAAGGTTGTGATTCACTCACTAAACTAAAGCAATACAGTACAGTGCTGTTGAAAAGAGTCACACTAAAGGGTGACTGTTTAAAAACATTGATGACTCCGACTTAACGAGTCGAGGCACAGGTTTTCAAAGACATTGTTTGCAAGGTTAATGTTTTATCAGATGTCATAAAAGATATTGAGTTATCCTGATGCTTTGAGAAGGTCTGAGTTACGTTTTAAATTTGGAGAGTTAGTGTGGTTATCGCCTCCTTGCCATTTACGGTATTGTTCATCTCTTCAGTGTTTCAGAGCAACAACCTGCTCTTGTCTTAATCTTTCGTGCTTCAGGAAAAAAAAGGGCTCTGATTGTAAGCTGTGTAATTTGATTGCAAATCACAAGGCTTTTTAATGTAGCAGAGCATAATACTAACCTGCCATTACTCTTGACAAATATAGTCTGTGCAAAACTGTTTGCACAACCTTCACTGAAAAGAAAAGGAAAATATGCTGCATTGACGGGGGTTGAAACAGACTCACAGCTAGAAACACAGTGTGCCACCTTTATCTGTTGAAGAGTTCCTTTTATCAAACGTTTTATAACCTCTCTGGTGAGAGGGTCATCTGTTTGTTTCCTCTCCTCTTTTCTTTTTGCCTGAAATGAAAATGCTGCTGTTTTGCAATGGACTGAAAGAAGAGTGAAACCTACATTTCCTTTGCTCTAGTTCTTTTATTCAAATCTCCTCTGCATATGTATCTTTAATCTCAGAGTCAGGTTCTTCTTCCTCCACAGTATTCTTACTAACAATCTTCAATTTATTTTTATTATTCAATAGCTGCATTCATTTTAAGTTGAATTCGCTCAGTGTCGGCTTTAATGTAACAAATATCTGGACATCCAGGTTTTGATATCAGAAGTTATTGGCTGCGACGCTTGAATTTTTAATACCATGTATACATAAGTGTCATCAGCATAGAAATGATAATTATACTATAATTAATTATAATTTGGAAATGCTTTGTCCTTCGAAACCAGACTGGAAAATGTTAAAAATACTCAAATTGTTCGTAGAAGATACCAATTGCATTAAAATGCATTAAAAGTAGATAGAATTAAGCAACTCTTCTGTATCCTGGAGAAAATTTCAGGTTAAAGTTCTGAAGATTTCTTTGAATATTTAATAGAGCACGTCTCATTGATGTGAGCTGACATTTATCAGAGCAGATGCTACATTTGACAAACGCTTAATATTACTTATTAAACGCTAATTAGATGTAAATGGATTTGATCTTGATGATTGTTCAGTGGATGGAGAGGATAAAAAAAAGGCATGAATGACGTAATGGATGATGAAATGATGAAAACATCCCAAACTTTTCTTTATTCTTCCTGCAACTCTCGCGTGTTTGTGAAAATAATTCCTGTTATCACCGTGGCCTAATCAGGAATTGATCTTTGATACAGTTTACTGGCAGGAAAATTCTTCAAGTTTTAGTGTGAGTGGCGAGAGGTGGAATGTTTATCTAGACCGTCTCCACGTTCACTTTAATGACCTGAAAGGCTGGTTCCTCTGATGGACGTTAAAGGGATAGTTCATAGATTTGCAGCCGAATCCAATACAACACAATCCAATCCTCAGACGTAAAAATAAAACAACAGAAAAAAAATACCATGCCTATCCCCTTAACGACTAATGCCTTCCTGTAACATCGTCATAAATCATTCGGTGTCAGTAGGAGGTCAGGAGGAATGTTGTAAGGAATGATATTTTACAGGTGGAGGTGGCACATGTGTGGGTCAGTGTGTGAGCCTCTGCTAACCTACTGACACCTATGAATGTGTGTGTTGAATGTCAAGTGGCTGAGACAAGGGACAGGTCAAGGTGGCGTGTGTGTGCGTTTGCCGCTTTAAAGAGACGTGTGGCGGCACTTAGAAGTGGAGAGACCATAAATCATCAGCTTAATATGCTGGTGATTAAACGCAGTTGTTTTTGTGTTACGTAGTTTTTCTTTTTTGAACGTGTTGACACTGATTCCATGTCAGCTCGAACACCGTTTGATGCTAAAGTAGCACATTTCACTTTTTTTCTTTTCTACCTTTTGATATTTCATCGATCAAACATTCAATCAATTAATCTGACATTTTTTTATCAGCAGATCAATCGAGAGGAAAATAAGTATTTGCAGCAGTAGAAGAATCAATGATGTATTAATTATGTTATTTAACATTCTTATTTTTCTTTCAAGAATCATTTTTCTTTCACTTCTTGGCCAAGAAATATAATAATAATAATAATAATAATAATAATAATAATAATAATAATAATAAATTCATATAGATTCTTGATGTTTGTGGAGAAGGTGGATGTGTTATACTTGCGTTCGTTATTTCGTTTCTCTCTCTTCACTCCTTCACTGTCAAATCATTTCCATAGAAACCACTGATATCCACTGTGGTTTCAACATTTCCTGAAGCTTATTTCCTCAAAAGCAAAATTTACTGTAAATCTGAAAAAAATAAAAAGCAGGTATCTCATTCATCGACTACCTTCCTTCCAGTACTGGTGTTTTTTCTTTTTTTTTCTTCCTTCCCTCTTTCTTTCGAACTCTTCCTCTTCGTCGTCATTGTGCATTGTGTTGCCCAGCAGCGTTTAAGACCCATTGACAGGAGATGTGGTTTGTGAACGGAAGTCACAAGGATTTCAAGAACACGTATTGTGTACATGGACTATAACAGTTAAAAATACTCTTAGACTGCATCCTGACGTCTTACATGATAGGAATTGATATTTCATTTACCCAAAAACACAGAATTTACTACAAATTTCCAGTATTTGAGTTTGTATTTTTTATCCTTTACTGTTATTACTCATTTCTGTACTTTATATCTATGAGTGCAGGATGTATGACTGTGTGTGTTTGTGCAGTGGGATTGTCTGACTGGTCCAACTCTCGTGCATGGCTGTGAACTATGTACGGTGTCAGTGAAGGGTGAGAAAGAGAGAGAGAGAGAGAGAGACAGAGAGACAGAGAGAGAGAGAGAGAGAGAGAGACTGTGTGTGAGACAGAGAAATGGTGAGAGAGCAAGGACAGACCTTTTCGCTGATAAGCCAAAGAAGAGGAGCCAGGTGAGCGAGAGAGGGAGTAAAAGACAAAGTGCAGGTTGGAGAGAGTTCAAGCTAGAAATGGAGTAAGGGAGAGAGACATAGAGCAGACAGCCGGAGAGAGAGATAGAGAGAGAGAGAGAGAGAGAGAGAGAGAGAGAGAGAGAGAGAGAGAGAGACAGCAGCTGCAGGAGAGAGGAGACTGGCGGCTCAAATGTGGACGAGTGCAGCTCGCTCAGCCCGGCACTGAACTGTCAGTGTGGGAGGCAGAGTGGCCGGCTGTCTATCCAGCAACCATGAAGCCCTCGAACAGAACGGACTTCAAGCTGATCAGTGAGTAGAAGCAATAGGAGTTACACTGTGGAGCTGTGTTACGTCCACACGGGGATGAGTTTAGACTGTTTTCAATGGCCGGGTCTGAAAAACGTCTGTGTGTGCACAAGTGTCTTACTTCATATGCTAATAAGAAGTCTGTTGTTATGCTTATCAGAATTCAATGGGGCTTAATTAATTAATAAATAAATACAAAAATCCAAACCATGTGAATATTGTGTATATTAATCTTATATTTCCATAGTTTGTGTTTTGGTTGATGACATATTTTAATTGTTATCATCTTAAAACGTGCCCGGTCCGTTCCTGTGTGATATGAAGTGACCCTTCGCCGTCTTGTGTTTTGCTGCGTGATTGTTGCCACATGCTCAGTGGTTTCAGGTTTTGTGCTTCGTAACTGTCTTGGCAGGAGTTGTCGTTGGCTTTTGGGTTTTGACTTGTGCCTCCGCAGAACATTTGCTGGCCGATATAAGTTCCGCTGAAGTTTCCCTGATCAATTTTATCTTGGTAATGTGCAATAAGCACCTGTCTGTGGCTCTGTTTCGTTTAAAATGTAAGAATCAACTGGACTCCCACACTCTTTCTTGTATTTTGTTTCCTTTTACATTTCAACTTGTCAATTCAAAACACTTTACTCACAGCGTTTTGTCTCTCGCCAATATCAAACTGCAGGGGGCAGTAGCAAAAACTGTGATTTCATATGAAAAACGTTCATGTTTATGGGAAAAATGTGACGAACGGTGCAGTTTGAAAAGTGCGTGTGATGAAGAGTCGTGCACTGTGACCCCCTCGATACCACAAATCTGTCTGTGTGACAGTGAAGAATTTCAGGTTCTCTGGGGAAGTTCACATTGAATTGACCCTGAGTGTATGTTTAGACTCTGAGGACACTGTAATACACTTTATGGTCAAATACGAAACCACTGAACATACCCATGTGCTGCATCTGACTTGTCACTCTGGAGATATTTAGTTTCCTTTTTGCAAAGTGAAAGTAGAAAGGGAATCTGCCTCATTCACAGATAAACTTTGACCTGTTACCTGTAAATTTGTCTTGCAATGGATTTAATTATTTGACATATTTGATGCTTTGATTTCATCTTTAGTTTGATTACAAGGAAGATTGTCGGTCTGAATTTGTCTTTTCTCTGATATTTGTTGTATTTTCTACGCTCTGACAAAGACACATCAGAAGAACATGAGGATTATATTTATTTATTTTATGTCTTCACTGGTTCTCTGTGTGTTTAAGAGATTAAATATCTGATCCGAGAGGAAAAACTCCCTGTGATAAGAGAGGAAAATGTTTATTTCTTCTATTGGTGCTGCTGTTGTCTACGTTGTCCTATCTGGTCCGTTTATGTTTTACACTCTTAGTTTGTTTACATGTACTTTTCTATGTACTTTCCTTTGGCAGCATCAAATGTTATGCTGCTATTTGCACCAGAGCAACACCAAGGGACTGTTGCTAAGCTAAAGGGAAACTGTCCGATGCAGCAGTTTGGATTCTGATGACATTTTCAAATTTCCCAAAATGTTCACAGATTTAAAAACTAGACAAAATATTGAGTTTTCTAGATTCAAGCATAGAGTGATGCTAACATGCAACACTTATCAACAGACAGATATTAATACTGAGGTGTAGGGAGGTTTTATACACATTTTTGGACACAGCGGGCAACTCTTGATAATTGAAATGAAATGTATTTTGAATATTCAATCGGTCTAAAGCTCCACTTTATGAACGGTCCTTCAAGTTAAGCTGCACCTGTTTCGGCTGCCCTACATACTTGTTGTTGTGGTCCGCTGGAAACGTGCCTGTGAGCGCCGTGCATGCTTGTGTGTGTGTGTGTGTGTGTGTGTGTGTGTGTGTGTGTGTGTGTGTGTGTGTGTGTGTGTGTGTGTGTGTGTGTGTGTGTGTGTGTGTGTGTGTGTGTGTGTGTGTGTGTGTGTGTGTGTGTGTGTGTGTGTGTGTGTGCACTCAGAGAGACAGCAGGTCTGTGTTCAAGGTTCCTCTCCTATAGCTGGACTTAATAACTGTGCTTCACTCAGTGAGCGGAACAAGCCTCAACGCGGAAGCCGAGCTTGACCCTGAGCTGGTTATTGGCTGTTTGCTCAGAGTGATTCAACCCAGGCAGATATGTGACTGAACAAGACTCCCCTCGTTTCACTTTGTTTTTTTTATATAGAAATAACACAGGAGGATATGTGATAATGGTTGATGTGGTTATCATGGCTGTAGGAAGGAAAGATACTAGAATCAGAGGTTTGGCAAAAAGGTTCCTGACAAATAACCAGACAATGACATTCATCATCTAAGGTATTATCTTTAACGTCATTTTTCAATTTCAATATGCATTGGCATGAAATTCACTTGTTGCCAAAGTACAACTATGATATTAAAGACAGTTAAAGAATCAACTGAACAATAGTTAATTGGATAAAATAATGGAATAGATCAACAAAATAAGATGTACTGTGTATATATATAAGTATATAAATCACTAGAATTGCACTATTTACTCTGAAGAAAAGTATTTCTGGATCTGCTGCCTGATCCAGAACCACACCAAAGTTGAATTTGTTCCCCTCTGACCCACATCACATCCTTCTAGCAAGTTCCATGGTCATCTGTCCAGTAGCTTTTGTGTAATCCTGCTTACAAATAAAGACATGAAAACTTTACCTCCTTGGTAATGTCGGGTGTAATCAAGCTTTAAAAACATGGTACAATATTTGTTAACAGATTTCTACCTGTGTCTTTTGTTGTGACATCTTTATCATCTGAAACCCTGCGTCCGTAAAGTGTGAAATTACAGACTTGTCTGATGTCAACATGCAGCAGCTTTAAACCTCTGAACCTTTACACTGTTAGATTAGACATCTCACATGAAATACTAATTTTCTGTGTATTTCACACCAGGTATTGTACACACACATACACAGACACACACACACATGCATGCACACACGCACACGCACACACACGTTTCCTGGCTCTGGTTAAAAAGGATGTTCAGCCAATCTGCTCCAAACACACACGCAGACATGAACACACACACACACACACACACACACACACACACACACACCGCAGGATATTTGTATTCAGCATCATGCATTACAGATGAGTAAACCCTTGCATAAAGAAACCACAGGGACATCACGGTCAATTAGTCCAGGTTCATGTTCTCTCAGTGTCGCAGCGGGGGTGCTGCATGTTCAATGTGTTTTAGACCAGTGTTTGAAACAGATCGGGGGGGGTGGGGGGGGGTGATTATATTAAATACACTTATCACAATCACTGCAATCCAAGATCTCATCCCTTCCAGTAATCACCCTCCGTGTTTATTTATCAGATTTCCGTTGTCACCGTTGATGTCGTGCATTGTGCGTGAAGCTCTGCAGGATGAAGTCAGGGACACTGTGAGTCGCACGTTAGAAAGGTTGTTGAGTTGCTGATCCAAAAAATTCAAAATTCATATTTTTTAACCAATTATTCGGACACAAAACAGCGGGCGATGGCGACTGTCTTGATTTTGTGAGTAATAGAATTAAAAAAGGATTTAATAAATATATAAATTATAATCTACCGGCCGTTTCGGGCGGTTCTTTTTGATGGACGTTGCTTTTCCTTTTCTCCGCTGAATGCACATTTGCCTTTAATCAAATTGAGAATCTCTCAAGGCGCTGGTTTGAGCTTTGTCTGCCCGTGTGTGTGTCTCCCGGTGTGAAAAAGATGAATACATGAATGACTGAGTCCTCTGCATGATCAGGAAATCCATGTGATTAATTTGAGGGTGTCTCCATTTCCACTTCAAAAGGGAAGCTTGTAAAAATCAGTTCAGGGGTAGAGACGAGGACACAGAGTTTGAAACTTAAGATTTAACATAACTCACAGGGATATTTTATTATATATCACATGTGGGTCAGTTCAACCTACTAGGACTTGCTAATTTCAACGATAGAAAATTCAATATAAATCATAATAATATAAATTATTGCAGCTCTATTATGATAACTGTACTGAACATAAACTACGTGGTATGACATGTAGATGGCCACACATTTCTTCCCCCCCCCCCACATAATTTCTTTCTGAGTGCCTGTGTTAAATTGCATGGCGACAATATGTTGCTTTAAATATGTTCAGTCTGCAACTTTATTTACAGGCCACATTCTCTGTGTTGTCTCAGAAACACTTTTCTTTTATTTATTTAATTTTTCATTTGTTGAATCGTTTAAATTTCCTGTTTCATTTAAAGCAACCTTGACTGAAAATGTCTCTCTGCAGGACATTTAAGAAAGATTAGTGGATTATTCTGTCTCTGTAAATGTGATCGATGTCTCACCTGCTTCAGAGTGTAAACTACAAGATTTCCACTTATTCTCCTCATCCCTTCCTTCCTCTCTGTCTTATCTCCGTCCTTCCCTCCCTTCTCTCCTCTGCTCTCACTTTTCTCTCTGTCTCTCTATCTTGTATTTATATTTTTTGCTTGTATGAAAAATGCTTTGTCCTGAAATTCGGCTTTTCCAAGTTTTTTGTTTATTCTGACCTCCCTTCCTTTCTTCTTTTGCTCTTCCTGCCCCCCCCCCCCCCCCCCCCCCCCCCCCCTTCTATGCTCCGACTGTCTCACACACGCATGCACACACACTCACACTCGCACGCACAGTGCACGCAAACACACCGTGACTTCATTACAGAAGCCGCGAAGCCGGATAACACAAATCAAACTGTGTAAATAAGCAAGTGTTGTTCCTGCAGAGCAGTCACTGCTGTTGCCATGGCTACCTGTTGCACATCTCAAGGATTACCAAGGGCAACCTTTTATTGTGTACCTGCATGTGTGTGGGTGCACAATTTTCGTACGTGTGCAGATGTGGGAGATTTCTTTGATTTAGAATTTCTCTTCAATGTACATCTCCTTGCCTTCATTGTACAGTAGTGAATACACATATATTTATAACACTATAGACATGGTAACTAACTGCTCTATGACAATTCACTTCTTTACACACATGCAACATCACAGTTGTCACAATTCACTGATCAGTTCTTCAGTCGTAGTGATGCTGCTTCCCTCAGGTTGTCCGTCCAGCAGCAGTCAGTGCTGCAGACCTCAGCCCGACAGCCTCAGCTTGTTCGGGCCAGAAACCGAATCCCAGTGACTAAAATAGGATGTGTGAGCTACTGCAGTCGAATGTAGGTGGAATTCCTCAAAGAGTCCCTCAAATGTTTCCTGGAAAAGCTCCAGCGTTTGGATCACGGCTGTTCGTTTATGTGGCATCCATCCCGACAATGTTCTGTATGTCTACCTGGCAGCTCGAGCACCAGTGTAGAAACCCTCCATTAGTCCTTTGTTAGCAGGGATGAGGACGGGTTTGCCTGAGTGAGTGTGTGTGTGTGTGTGTGTGCGTGTGAGCGTGTGAGTGTGTGTGTGTGTAAACAGACAGACTAATGGACCTGAGTGAAATCCAAACAGAGGAACTGGCAGGTGATCAATGCTGTTTACTTGCAGAGGACGAGGTGTGCAGGCTTCCTCTGTCTGGTTTAAAGGACGCAGAGAGAGAGAGAGAGAGTGGTGTGCAGGTGATGGATGGATCAGAGGACTTGTGACATTCAGGCTAATCCTGAAAAAGTGATTCCACGTTTCATTGAGGCTTAAAGCTTTCCCGCTGGAAGTCAAACATCAGAGTAGATAATGTCTCACTTCTAATTTCTCCTCTCTCCCATTCCCCCGCTCCCCTCTTTATCACCCCGGTATGAGGAGCGGCACTCCCTCCTGTCTTTCTGTACGTGCCAAGAGTTCAACTCATTCCTCCCTCCTTCCATCCAATGCTGATGTCAAATTCACGCTCGCTCTTCTCGTCTTTGTCCGTGCAGAACGTCAGCTGGCCAACAGCATGACCAGCAGCAGCTCTCTTCCTCCCAGCGTCAGCGGGATCAGCAAGGAGCTGACGGAGCTGCGGCACGTCGTGCAGTTCCCTGAGGAGATCGCCTGTATCCTCACCGAGCAAGAGCAGCAGCTCTACCAACGGGTACGAGGAATCTCAGACGATACACGCCGAGGTTTAGAAGTCGGGGAGAAAATACGAATTTTGTGATTTCCAGAAACACACATTTTGATTTAGAACAAAGAAAACAACTTTTATTTACCAACTGGGGAAAGATTACACATTCATCAAGTTCTCCTGCCATATATTATTATTCTAAGGAGGTTGGATAAAGATGATTCCTGTTTTCTAGATTCTGGAAGGATGAGGAGAAATGGATTATGTGTAGTGTTTACAATTTAGTAATTCCAGTTTAGTTTCAGTCATTAATCTTCTCCTGTCAGTGTAATAAGAAATACTCACCCCCAGCACTGTGTGTGTGTGTGTGTGAACCTCAGGTCTTTCCCCTGGACTACCTCTGCTTCCTCACTCGAGACCTGGGCAGTCCCGAGTGTCAAACTAAACGCCACCCGATCCTCAAGCCGTCGCTGTCGGCGCCCGCCATGCCTACCCAGAGTGCTCGGCGGAGCAACGCCGTGGAGGACCTGGTGACACGATTCAACGAGGTGAGGGATCCTGATAAATACCTTGACTTTTTAATACTCAGCCTTAGACAGATATAGAATCTTTCATATTGAATGTGGGCACTTCTTGACTATTAGAAAAATATTGCTTTTGAGAAAATATAGTGCTTCTCTGGTTTCAATACCTCGTGCCCTTAATGACATCATCAGAGGTACGACGCGTGTGTGTGTTGCAACTTGACATGAAAGTGAAAGGTTGAAAAGCACGGCAGAGCAGTAATTGTGTTTTTCTTTACGCTGTTGTATTTGCCGTGCGAATCGTACCAACTTATCAGCTCATTTGACTGAAGCACACACACACACACACACACACACACATGCCGTGCACACACTCACAGTGGTGCAAGTTGGCTAAGGTTACCCTCCCGGGCCTCGTGTCTTTATGGTGAGTGACTTTGAGAATAAACAAATCTGCGCTGGTGAGAAAGTGAAAGACGGAAAGCGAGAGAGCGATGGAGAACGGTGATGTCACCTTTAAGTTGCGTGCCTTTCACATCAGCTGCTTCTGATTTGAGTCGGCAAGAGGACGAGGAATAGTTCCCCAAATGTGCATCAGAGCCATATATGGGCACAATGGAGCCAAAAGACCGGTGACAGTGGGGATTCTGCCTGTGAGGACGCTGATGGAGTCCTCATGTGGCTTCAGACCCTGACACTGAGAGGAAGATCGGCGAAGAGCATCCTCACTGAAGTGTTACTGCCATTTTCCTCAGTGACAGTTGTTAAAGGATTGTCCACAAACCCACTAACTCCCAATAACATCTGGATTTTGTCTGTAGTAGAAATCGATGCAATCAGGATTCAAGTGACTCTGCAGGAGACACAGGTTTTTCGGCTCTGATTGGTGTTGATGGAAACATGACACCTTGGTGATGGTGCTACTTTCTTCTTCTTCTTTATTTTGGCTGTCTAGACGCTGACGCTGCACCTTTTCCTATCCGACATTATGACGCTCATTGAACCTCCGGGTGTCGGCGTGTAAATAGCCGTTTTTTACATCTTGGGAACAAGGTGCAACAGCCATTTATTTCTATTATTAATGCTACTTTAGCACAAAATAAATCATCCATTCCAGCTTCTAAGATGGAAATAATATATTAGTCTTGTGTGTTTTGGACTGTTGGTTGAACAAAACCAGACATTTAAAGGTATCAACACTGGCTATGGGAACTTTTTTTGTCAAGGAAATATGTTTTACACACAGTATAAATTTGTTTCAATGCCAAAAAGAGATGTTTATATTGAACACGCTGGACCGGTTTCACTGTTTTTGCAATGTTACCGTATCTGTTTTAGTGTCTTATTTCCTTCCTAACGCTTGACAGACAACGTTTTGTAAATTCAAGTCCAACGTGCTCTAATGGTTCTGATCCCGGTCATTTTTTAAAGCCATGTATGGGAGTGAGGGATCACGGCCGGGGGGAAGGATCGCGAGGCGAGGACGGCTGAGCGGTGCTGGACCCCTTTGTGTCCGTCTGGAGTGTTTAGCTTTGACAGGACCAGTATGTGCTCATGTGTTGAGTATGTAACAGTTCTCTGTCGACCTCGCTTATGTAATTCATGTATCAAGGAGAAACTGACCCCTCATAGTTCAGCTAAGAACACGAGCTCGGATGGAGACAGACAGACGGACAGATGCACAGACACACATCAAAGGGGGGGATCAAGTTGTACCCAGCTCCGGTTCTGTGTGTGTGTGTGTGTGTGTGTGTGCGCTTGAATTTTTGTCGAGCTGATACTTATAACACATCAGATGGAAGTAAGGCTGTTATTTGAAGACACTTTTTATTGTTGTGTGTTTTCTTTCTTCCCTTCTGTTACCTGCTCTCTCTCTCTCTCTCTCTCTCTCTCTGTCTCTCTCTCCTGTTTTTATTTATCTGTCACCCACAACACCGAGTCCACACTTTTGCTATCTGCAACATCAGAAGAGGTGCCAGCGTCGTACGATCCGCGGGCTGCTCGAGAAGCCACTTTGCAGATGTCCCGAACGATTTACTTGGCGATTGTAATTCAACTCAGCTGCTGACAGGGCTCCGCATTATGTCGTAATGCTCCGAGTGACTGATAGCTGATTTTTACACAAGGCACGCACATCCTGGCAAGCACAGCGCAGGGGAGTAGAGCAGATAAGAGGCAGCGGGGCAGCGGGGTTGTTTGTCAGAGAGCCATATACAGTAGAATCGAGAGCCTCTGAAAGTGAAACCCTGCATCCTCTCTGGCTCCGGGGGAGATTATCTGAAGCTGACACTTCTGAACACAGTGACAAGTCGAAAGGAATTTCAGATTTTTAGGTTTAAAAAGTTTCAGGTTTTTAGGTTTAAAAACCTGGCTCCATGTACGAAGTTTAAGGTTTCGTCCATGTTTTAACTTTTCTGCAGTGCAAATGATTTTAGATGATTCTCAAGGGTCCTTTTTTGGCATTGTTCCTGTTCACTGATAGTGACAGTAAAGATATGAAACATTGGAAGAGACAGGCGGTGTGACATGCAGCAGTTTCCAGCTGGAATCAAAGAGGCGGGATGCCGTCATATGGTTTTCTGCAGGTGGTTACCAGGACACTTGATGGAGTATTTTATCCCATCGGTGTTTTATTCATGCATTTCTTCATATATTTCATTAATTATTTATTTATTTTCATTTCATTTCCTTCGCCAGTTCCACTCAACTGCATAATCCATTTTTCAGATGATTGGTGCAACCTCAAGTTTCGTTTTCCTGTTCCTCAGTTTGAGTGAATAGAGACGTTACACTAGCGAGAACGGTTTAGAGGAAACGGTTTAAGTGTCTGAGGTCGGATTTGATTTTCACTGTAACCTTCCCAACCCTCTGCCCTCTGACTGGGCTCCTATCGCACTGGAATGCGTAAACTGTCATGCGTTCGCTCATATTGGACAGGGAGGAAATATGAGACCTAACAAACCGTGACACTATTATTGAAAATCATCACTTTTTTTCTAGTAAGACCAATAAAATCTTATCAAACGCTGTAGATTACACATTTTTGAAGTAGGTTCTGTGTATGCACGAGCTCCTATCTAGAGCTGTCTGTGTACACTGGGCCTTCAATTGTATATGTAAGCGCCTGAGGTTGATATGTGAGTCTCCACGGCTTCATACCTGGTGAATGTTAAAAGGTCAGGATTCTGTGAAAATGGGGTTTGGTTGCATGTGTTATGTATGATTTTTGTACTTGCTTATGTCATAACCCACTTAGAGGTAAAATAAATAAATAAAGGAAATCGTCAGAATAGTCGTGTCACAATAGAAACATCCTAAAAAAAAAAACCTGTACCTTATTACATTGTGTGTATGTGTGTGTGAGTTTGCGTGCATGTGTGTATGCATGTTTGTGTGTGTGTGTGTCTTTATTTAGTCCCTGTGAAGTCTGACTGCAGTGGGCTTTACAGATCCTTACATAACCTAGTAATAGATCTCTGGCCCAGGGGGATGTTTTACCGCCTGTAGGGGGTTGATTCACTGTGTGTGTGTGTGTGTGTGTGTGTGTGTGTCTGTGTGTGTGTGTGTCTGTGTGTGTGTGTGTGCGTGTGTGTGAGAATACATTCAGCAGAGAGAGCAAAGAGCAGCCAGATTGAAATCTGATCTTTTCCTGTATTTTGATTGTGTGTGTCTGTCTGTCTGTCTGTCTGTCTGTCTGTCTGTCTGTCTGTCTGTCTGTCTGTCTGTGTGTGTGTGTGTGTGTGTGTGTGCATGTACATCACAAAGAATGTGAAAGGAAGCTGACCATGATAAATATCTGCTTTGTGACTTTTGCATGAGCTTGAGGGCAGACGGAGCAAAGGCAGTGTGCAGCTGATATCTGATCTCATTCTTTCTCGTGTGTGTGTGTGTGTGTGTGTGTGTGTGTGTGTGTGTGTGTGTGTGTGTGTGTGTGTGTGTGTGTGTGTGTGTGTGTGTGTGTGTGTGTGTGTGTGTGTGTGTGTGTGTGTGTGTGTGTGTGTGTGTGTGGGGCCAGCTGACGTGCTCCTGTGCATACGTTACCGCTTTAGACACAAGTTGACATACCAGTGTTTAAAAGGGACGAGAGGAGTGTCACAAACTAACGCAGTTACATGTCATCCTGTGGTTTGGTATCAACTCTGATGATTCCCATGAAAACATTTTCATGACCAGTTCAAGGTTTATAGGATCTTATTCCTATAGGGGGCTCATTTATATATGTTTATTTTTTAAATATTAATAACATTTTAATTAATTAATAGTCCAGAAAAATATTTTGATGCAAGTTTCTGCTTATGTCTGTGGTGATTAATGTCCAAGACCCTAATTCATGAATATTTGGAATTGCACTGAGTGTTTGCCAAAAGGTCCAACAGTTTCCTTATGCAACCACATTTAAATTCACTAGATCCAGATTTTATTTTTTATTTGGCTCTGCACCAAATACACACTCATGAATATCAGTCACCTTAACCTGTGTTTCCATCAAGATCTACGAAATGATCGAAAATGTTAAAGAAACGTCCGATCTCACAAGATGATTTAAGAAATTCTTGGTCGTCTTTTTTCTTTTCTGCACCAAAATGCACTGGATTCATCCTTGGGTCATGCAGCACCCTCTCATAAAGATGAATGGAAATCGGTTGAGTCGTTTTTGGAGTAATCCTGAAACCAACACAGACGGACACTACTCGTTCATCAGTTTGAGTCTGATAATAACCTCTGTATCAACCTCTGTATCAACAGGTGAGCTCCTGGGTGACGTGGCTCGTCCTGACTGCAGGATCCATGGAGGAAAAGAGAGAGGTCTTCTCCTACCTGGTCCACGTCGCTAAGTGCTGCTGGAACATGGGAAACTACAACGGCGTCATGGAGTTCCTGGCCGGACTCAGGTTCTTAAGGAACACGCAGACAAGACGCACATTCTCACACACGCATGCAGCCGGCTGACGGTCTCTTTGTCTGCCAGGTCTCGTAAGGTGCTGAAGATGTGGCAGTTCATGGACCAGTCAGACATCGACACCATGAGGAGCCTGAAGGACGCCATGGCTCAGCACGAGTCCTCGTCCGAGTACAAGAAGGTTGTGACCAGAGCTCTGAATATCCCAGGATGCAAGGTGGGGTCATGTGCATCCTCTCTATGCATTAGTTTCATTAACTATGTTTGTTCCTGAATAAACAATACAGTCCTTATGTTAAAAGCATGTCTGTGTCCTGTCCCTGCACCATAGGTTGTCCCATTCTGTGGGGTTTTCCTGAAGGAGCTGAGTGACGCGTTAGACGGGACAGCAAGCATCATCAGCCTTAAACCACCTGCAGACAACACAGAGGGCGCTATAGAGGTACAGGAAACACCTGCAGGTTTACACACATGTATATATATCTGATCCAGGCTGTGAGAATCAGACATTTCCTCCTCTCTCTCTGTAGTTTGTGTCCGACTACATCGGCCAGCACAACTTCATGTCCCGGTCCGGTCCCAACGGTCTGCACGTCCCAGAGAAGGAAGCTACTGTCAGCAACATCCTCCAGATCATCAGGTACACGGCCTCCCTCGAAAAACACCTCACGTAAAGGCGTCTTATTCAAACCTCCTTCTGACGCCCCTTCCTCTGCTCCTCCAGATCGTGTAATCGCAGTCTGGAAGCCGAGGATCCCGACGAGGCGTCCACCAGTCCCTCCTCCACGGGCCCGTCCCCTGCGTCAAGGAGCAACTCTTTCAGGGACCGTTGCCACAACCAGTCAGTGCCCTTGTTTTTCTCCCCTTCTTGAGATTTACAGTCACAAACAAGTTATTTCAACGTGCAGCATCAGATGACAAACTGTGACTCTGTTAGCCGAGCCAAAATAGTAAAAGTTGCTTATTTAATGGCACAAATATGAAGAAATGTGTCATGGGATTCATCAAACAGTATAATACATAATAAATAATAAAGTCTGTACATTACATTGAAAGTAAACGTAGATATTTTGCAGCACGGATAAACTGGATGCTCGTTCCTTTGCTCATCAAGTTCTGAGCTTCATCACATTTAATTTGAAATTAAATAACTGTTACTACATTGTAAAAAGAAACGTGTCACTCTCCAAAGCCTGGAGGGTATTTACAGGTTGTTAGCAGATGAACTGATCTTCACCTCCTGTGTCACGCAGAGAACAGATAACAGGTTTGTTTCCTGTCGGGCCGGATGGTGCAGAGCTCTGCTACTTTTCACTTCACCGGTGACTTGATAGAAAACTGATTTGATTTCAAGCTCGTGCTGTGTTGATCGTGTTGAGGAAACCTGGACTGTCTTCTCTTTGTTTTTGAGACAGCTTTCTGTGATTCAGAGTGATCGTTTCGCGTTAGAGCGCAGGATAGCACTACTTGAGCTCGGCTCGTCCGCCGGCACTCGGATAGAGATAAATATCATCTTTCTTACTCAGAGAGGTTTAGCAGTTCTTTTCCAGTGTTCCTGTTATCTCTCCCAGCGGCATCCTCCTTTTTCTACTTTTCTTTTTGCACTTTTAAAGCCTTGTGTCAAATCTCCTGTCCACGTTTTTTTTGTTCTTCTCACCCCTCCTCTCCTCCTTCTCTGTCCCACTCTCCCGCTCTGTAGTGCCCACTCGTTTAGGACGCTGCCAGAATCAAACCGTGTCTTGTAAGTGATTCTCAGAGTTTCAGGAGTTTTAGTGTTGTGGGCTAACCTCACCCAGACATGCTTTCAGTCGCAGTTTGGGTAGAAACGTGTCTAAGTAGTCCAATAATGTGCAAATGTGAAAAAAAATGCATGATGCTGTTTTTGATTATTCAACCGCTGCACCACAGTACAGAGGACGTCTTTGTGCTGCTTATCGTACTGTAGATGCAGGTCGTTTTCTGGTTTGGAATAGACATCAATGCATTTTCCAAATAACTGCTTCCCAGAAAATCATTTAACAAAAAACGTAGACACTTAATTTCCCTGTTTTTATTTTTTGCTTTTTTCCCCACCAACCTCATATCGAAACCAACTTCTGTCCATTTTCAGATTCATGGTCGGGGACTTGTCAGACTCAGATGGCGACTTGTCGTCTGAGCCGGTGGGGAAGGAGGTGGAGTTCCAGGGAACCGAGGAGACGCACCGAGCGTTCAGCCACGGCACTGAGCTCATTCCCTGGTAGGAAACGCACACACACACACACACACACACACACACACACACACACACACACACACACACACACACACACACACACACACACACACACACACACACACACACAAACGTACAGCTCTGCACCACAGACACTTCACACTCTTTGTGTTCACGTCTCCTTTAGGTACGTCTTGTCACTACAACCCGACGTCCACCAGTTTCTGCTGCAGGGGGCCACAGTCATCCACTACGACCAGGACAGCCACCTCAGCGCCCGCTGTCTGCTGCGCCTGCAGCCTGACAACACAACGCTCACCTGGGGTAAAATATGACAGATTCATCACAGCCAACTCCGTGTGATTTAAAAGACACAATTATCTCCTCTCAGCTACACCACTTTAAAACACTTATTTATTCTGCCACTCAATTTCTGTCTGTTGTTGAGATATTTTAAACATGATGAATGTGTTTGTATCTGAATGTGTTGAGCCCCATTTCCTCTCTCATTAAAAACTGGCATCCTTGCTGTAAAGATTTTTTTGATGTGTTTATCCTAAGGAGGCATTTTCTTTTGTAACACACTCACAATCAGATAGACACAGACATTTGGAACACGTCATGAACATGTTGACTTTCTGCAGGTAAACCTCAGAGCGGAGGAGCCCCCCCCCCGGAGCAGCCGCTGGGATTAGGACAGACAGTGGTGGCCGGACTGGCTGAAGGTCTGCTGGACCTGGGAGTGGTGAAGGTTTGTAGATGTTGTTTTTATGTCGGCTGCAAAAGTCTTCATCTTAACCCTCGAACCAACGGCCCTCATCCTCAAATCTAGTCTAAAAAATTTTACCTGTAAGGAAGTTATGTTTTCATCTGCATTGATTTGTTTGCTCGTTAGTTTTCATTTCACAAAAACGACTGGAGGGATTACAAAGAATGAGGCCATCGAATTTTAGGACTGATTGAGGAATTTGTTTTGACTTTCTTTAATATTGTACTTTATTTGTGAATCTAAAAATCTGGATCTAGAGGAAAAGAAAATTTAACTGCTTTGTAAGAATACTCCTTTATCTTGCAAGATTAGTAAATACTTTTATTTCAGAAGCATTTCACAGTCATGGGTGAGACGGCTCATGTAACAATGTGTTTCTTTGAATGTGCAGGCGGTGTTTCTGGGTCACCAGGGAGTGGACGTCCACGCCGTGTGTTTGCAGAACAAGCTGAGCCACATGACGGTGGAGGAGAACGGCCTCAGCCTCCTCTACGGCCTCAGCACCACTGACAACAGGTTCGTGGCGTGTTATCATATCCAGTAGTTGAACAGTAGTGCATCGATGAAATGATAACTGTTGAGAAAATGAGGAAATACCTTCAATCCATAATCTCTTGACCACTGGAAATAGGCTCCTGCACTTTGTGGCCCCCAATCACACGGCCCGGGTGCTGCACAAGGGCCTGTCAGAGTTGGTGAACGCAACCAGGAAGTTGAAGAAGTTTCCTGACCAGCGGTTGCAGTGGCTGCGGAGGCAGTATGTCAGTCTGTATCAGGTAAATACAGCCTGCGTGGTGTCTGTCAGCTTCTTCCTTTTGTTTCTTTATTGCTCTTTAACACAATGATCCCAAAACATTTTCAAATCAAGGTCAGTGTTCCTCCTCTTGGGCATTTTTCAATTCATTTTGTTTTCGGATTTGTGCACACAGTGGATGTCATTAAAACGTTGACTCACCAATGAGTTTATGCATGTGGCCTTCAGCTCAAGTTAATCTATGTGTTTGCTTTCTTTCTTCTCCCTGTGTGTGTCTGTCAGGAGGAGGGCAGGTACGAAGGCCCCACGCTGGCCCAGGCCATCGAGCTGTTTGGTGGGCGCAGGTGGAACATGAGCACCGGTGGAGCGGAGAAAGCTGGAGCCCAGAAAAACAGCCCGCTGAGCATGAACGAGAAGGCCAAGAAGAAGAAGAAGGTCCTTGTCAGGGTCGGTACATGAAGGGTTGTATTTATACATCATGTTAGGTCTAAAAACTCATACAGATTTAAGGATTTTATGGTTTTATGGTTTTATGGTTTTAACCGAACACAGGGAGACAGTGGGGATGCCACAGATGACGAGATGGTTTCCAGGAAAACACGGAGCTGCAAGGAGGGACTGTACCGGAACGGGCCGGAGTCTGACAGCATCGACCAAGAGGATCCAGGTGACAATCAAGTTTATGGAATAAATCCAAACTCTTTAGATGTATGCTAAGTGACTATAACCAAAAAAGCTAAAAACAAATCTTAATTAAAGAGCATAGCAATTTGTGACATAATTTCCTATAATTTCCTGTTTTATGTCCATAGACGACAACTTCCCTGGACCCTTCTCCCTCTCATCCAATAAGAGCCCGGGATTGCTTGCCTCTTCCTCGTCCTCCTCCTCTTCCTCCAGCATGGCGGGGTCCAACCCGTCCCGTCCACAATCCTCTCCAGTCCTTTCAGGAACCGTCAAGTCGCAGCCAGGGTATGTACCGTGTATACGAAGACAGGGAGTGTGAAACTTTGACCCCACCGACATTGAGAAACCTTCCTTTTCTGATTTCGGGTTTAGCCATTGTTTCTTCTCTCTGTGGGTTGTAGGACGTGGAGCAGCAGGTCGTGGCACGGCCGAGGAAAAGGCTGTTTCCGAGGCTTCCAGAACCTCATGATTTCTGACAGCACCATGAGCTTCATCGAGTTTGTTGAGCTCTTCAAATCATTCAGGTACAAGACAAAAGAAATATATTCTGCTGAAATGTTCACATATCACGTTTTGATTCTTCGAAGTTTCTGTGTTATCCAGCCAAACCATCAAACTTCATCATCATCAAGCATCAAACACATTTTTCTGGTTATATGTAATTTTTAATATATTTAGCCATGGCCTGAAGCTTTGATATATGTCGTGATCATTTCAGCATTTTTCCCATTTCACTCCCTCCGATATAATTGTTTTTATCAAAAGCGGCGAAAGACGACGAGATCAAACAAATTCATCAGATGTTTCTCAAGTTAATCACGTCCAGGATATTTTCCAAATATTCTTCTCTGTATGTTATTTAACTTCTGCAATATTTGTCCATGTCAAATCAAAGGAAACAGTGTTTTGCTTTGATAAGTAGGAGATTGTTCTCATACCAGGACTCCTACATTTTTAGAATGTGGACTATTTGCTCATCGGCAGCTCAGCCGTTTCTTTTTAGATTCCATACTCAACAGAACAGCGTCTCAAAAACCTTTAGACCATGAAGACGGCAGACGGAGTTCATGAAGTGTTCATTATGAATCAAACTCATGAATCCCAAACTCCAAGACAACAATGACCTACGTACCTTGAAAAAGAGGAATACGAAATACGTTTTCATTTTATCAAACGAAAGAAATGAAAGTTTTTCTAACGTGCTCTGTCTGCAAAACTAAATACACAGTAATAAACAATAATTCTGCATATTTTTATTTGTGGCAATTGCTAAAACCCTGTGAATCATTTCCTTGCACAGTATCCGCAGCAGGAAGGACCTGAAGGAGCTGTTCGACATCTTCGCTGTCCCCTGCAGTCGATCGAGTCCAGAGTCCGCTCCTCTCTACACCAACCTCAGGATAGACGACAGAGACACTGGGCTGCAACCGGACCTCGGTATCAGACAAAACACCTGTAGTAAAACATTATTCTTCAGTTCCTCTGTCCCGGTCTCACCAACTCTCTTCCCCCTCCTCTCCAGACCTACTGACCCGCAACGGCTCAGATCTCGGCCTGTTCATCCGGACGAGGCAGCAGATGTCGGACAATCAGAAGCAGATCTCGGACGCCATCGCGGCAGCCAGCATCGTGACCAACGGGACGGGCGTGGAGAACGCATCACTGGGCGTGCTGGGATTGGCTATCCCCCAGCTCAATGACTTTTTAGTCAACTGTCAGAGAGATCACCTGAGCTACGACGAGATCCTCAGCATTATACAGGTAGAGAGCTCCTCCTGGAGGGGTGAAGGGACCGACGTCACATTGTATTAACCTGAAATGGATGAAGAGCTTGTGATGAACTAATGATTCTTTTTTTGCTTTTCTCTTGCAGAAATTTGAGCCCTCGTCAAGCATGAGGCAAATGGGCTGGATGTCATTTGAAGGTTTTGCAAGGTAGAGGAACAATTTTAATATTTCAAAATACATTGCATCATAAAATCAGCGCTGAAAAATACAAGTTAAATACTGAATTACGAAAAAGTGGCAAATTAAGGAACGTTTCTTTCAAATTTATAAATTTCTGTCATACAACACGTTGATAAAGATCTTAAATCAGGGCATGTAATCCATTCGACAACCTCACGTTTTGTAATCTAAGCTCATCTAGTTCTCTGTCCGCTCCAGATACCTGATGGACAAGGACAACTTTGCGTCCCGTAATGAGGAATCCCAAATGAACCAGGAGGAGCTGCACTATCCTCTGTCCTACTACTACATCGAGTCCTCTCACAACACGTATCTGACGGGACACCAGCTCAAGGGAGAGTCCTCTGTTGAGCTGTACAGTCACGTGAGTCAGACGAGCACCTTCTGTGTTTGTACCCAGAGGTTTTGAGATATTTTATATTCATAAATCCAGTTTTTAAGTGTTTATCTCAAGTCGTGTGTGTGTTGGTCCCTCAGGTGCTGCTGCAAGGCTGCAGGAGCGTTGAGTTGGACTGCTGGGATGGAGATGACGGCATGCCGGTTATTTACCACGGACACACACTCACCACTAAAATACCCTTCAAGGTCAGAAAATGCATATGAATAATTGAATTCAGAAAAGAGTTGGACCGGTGCCTGTGTTACATTTAAAGCCATACCTAAAAATAAACCTCTTTAGTGTTGTTTTCTCAGAGTTTCTAGAATAACATCTCTCCCATGATCCTCCAGGATGTGGTGGAAGCCATCAACCGGGCTGCGTTTGTCATTTCGGACATGCCCGTCGTCCTGTCCATCGAGAACCACTGCTCGCTCCCTCAGCAACGCAAGATGGCAGAGATCTTCAAGGTATGTTTCCATTCACCGATCAATACATCATGCATGACGCTTATGAAGGGGGAGACTGGAGCCATTGGATATTTTCCAAAGCGGCGAAGTGTCAGAACCGTGACAAAGAGGAGCCGTACACGTAGAAGACGAAGATGCCAACTTGGAAAACCCACGAGATTGAAGAGAATTTTAATTTTTCGGTGAACTATCCCTTAAGTCTAAAAACAGCTGTCAAGAGAAAACCAACCATTCATGGTCACATTCACACCTACAGCCACTAATGAGATAAAGATGGAAATTACCGTTAATCATTTTAACACTAAATCTACACAAATGAAACCAGGAAAATGCTTCGGTCTTCTTGAGCAAGAGTAGAACTACGTTTATGTTCTCGCTTCTTGACCAGATTTTCTCAGCTGCTCCGGGCATTGACGCTGGCAGACGTCCAGTCAGACGCTCGCTTTTAAAAAAAAATCTTAAGCCTACAACAACTTCTCTTTTGAGTTGTATACTCAAGGCCGCACATATCTGGGCACCGGGCAGATACATCACAGAATATCATCGTGCTTTCATCTAAGAAAACTTCCCAGCATTTCATCTGTCCTCCCTGGAGACCGGCTTCTGAGTGGCTTGATAAAGACAAGTCTTTCATGTTCAGACAGCTTGATGCCTGCGGGCAGCTTATGTCAACCGGGGGCTTGTTTATCTGTAATGTTGTTTTCTGTTGATAAAAAGCACTTTCATTTCTTTACTTGTTGTGGAATCCTTCAGCAGAAATTTTCCTCTCACTTGTCTCCGTCATGTTCAAACCTTGACCCCACCAGACGGTGTTCGGGGAACGTCTTGTGACGCGCTTCCTCTGCGAAAGCGACTTCAGCGACGACCCTCACCTGCCGTCGCCGCTGCAGCTGCGGGGGAGGATCCTGCTGAAGAACAAGAAGCTGAAAGCCCACCAGGCACCGGTGGACATCCTCAAACAGAAGGTTTGAGAGGAGAGAAATTTGTTTCCACACATGCACACACCGTAGACTGTAAATAAAGATGGACGATAAAGATGTCCTCCCACTACCCGGAAACCATCAAATATCTAATCAAAGCCAAACCTACAGGAAATTGAACACTTGAACAAATAAGAACTTCCTAAAATGACAAAAACTTTGAGAAAAGATTCTATTGCGTGTATATTGACTTATTAATTTTGCTGTCCCATCCACTAACACGGAGGGGCACGATTTATGACCTATACTGTAGCCAGCCACCAGGGTGCGATCAAGACGGTTTGGCCTCACTTTTTGGGGAGCCATCATGTCATCCATCTTTACGTACAGTCTGTGGTCCACACACACAAATATATGAACTTGTACATTATTCATACCTGATGTCCTATAATGGTGCTTTCAGGTTGCATGAGTACATATAATATTTAGTACGTCCGTCAGAGTGCTGTCACTCATTAATTATTGACGTTAACGAGCTCAAATCTAAATCTCATCACATCATTTTGTGTACTTCAGCACATACACACACACTCTATAGACAGTCAGCAGATGAGACACTGCATATTTCCAGATAATCAATAGATTTTTGTAAATATTAGTTTTTCTCACACAACTTCCCTTTCCTCAGGCTCACCAGCTCGCCCACATGCAGGCTCAGGCCAGCAACGGGTCACCGGGGGTCACATCACCTGGCAACCACGCCAACGAGGAGGAGGAAGAGGAAGAAGACGAGTACGACTACGACTATGAGTCTCTATCAGATGGTAAGGATGAAGGTAACTGGATTCGTAACAGCGGCACATTTTTAATTTCAGCTCAAAATCAACATGAAACTGAACTAACGGGTCAAAAACCACATCGATCACATGTAACCTCTTATCTTGATTCATCTTCTGTTAGTTTTGATTGTTTCTCGTTTTTCTTTTTTTTCCAACACGAGTCTCTATTCATGTTTTCACTCCCTTCCTTTTTCCTATTTTATCTTTCCCCCTTTAACCCAAACCCACTTAGCTGATGTCCTCACAGCCTCTACTGCCTCATATGGCCTGGAAGGTAAATGCACAGCTCGGATGCGCTTCCTCCCAGTACCAGTGTTTCCCTCTAATTTTGTTTTGCAGTGGTAGTGAATGGTTTCTTACTGATTATTACATCTATAGTGTAATATTATTATTCTTCCCGGTATTGTAACTTAATGGTGCGACTTTAAATTAAACATTGTGATTGAGTTTTTTTAGTGTATAACCGTCCCTTGCTGTAGTTGTCTACCGCTGCAGGATAATTAAAGAGGAAACATTGGTGTGTGGATGTTTGCTACTGATCTGCATCGCTACTGTGAACTGACTCTTGTCTGTACCTGTATGAGCTGCCGGCTCCCTGCTGTGTGAATGGACAGAATCAGGTGCTGTTTGCTATCAAGATTGAACTATTACAAATAGTTTAATTTGCAGAAACCTATACAAACTTTAAATAAGTCAATTTAATCCATTTGATAGCAAAAAAAAAATGTTGTGGAGGTTGTGTTGTTTGATGGCTCTTAAAATATGATGGCTGTAAATCTTAAAAACAATAACCTCATTTGATCAATATGCTAAGTCCTGTATTTAGTAAAAATAAACACAACCATGTGTGTTCCTGAGACATTCTAACAACAGCAGAGAAGTAAAGTTCTCCTCTGTAATCACTTTAATTCACAATGGCTTATGGTGCCATCCATCATATTTATCACTGCTGGATTACTAACAATGGAAAGTCAGAGACACGGGGAGTGTTTGTTATGATGTCCACATGTTTTATCACCTTTATGTAACTGCAGCCGTGCGATAAGCAACCCAACCTCCTCCTGCCTCGCTACAGCAGCTCTTCTTGTGCCGTGTGTCAGTGGAAGTGACTGTGTTCACAAGCAGCCTGATCCATCGTCTTTTTTTAAATCAAATTGCCTCACATTGTACTGACAGTGTAACCAGAGTGTTGTTTTTTTATGTAGCGATGTGCGCTTGTGTTTTGTCTCCGTGTTTGTCCGGTTGTTTTGGGGTTCGATACCTTCCATTGCTCTGGATTCATCAGTGCTGAGTCATGGGGGGGGGATGGGAAAACTGTTACATCTTTTCCACCAAGACGGTTTAAGTGCTGTTTCAAACCCAGCAACCACCAACACTGTGGGCCTAGAAGAAAGCACCACCTACATCAGAGGCTGATTGTGACTAAAACTTTGTTGTGACCACGATTCAATTTATATTTTGCAACGTGAGAACTAATGTTATCAAGGCCAAAGCTAAGCAGCAGTGGTATGAGTTGCAAGGAGCTTCAAGGACAACGCCTGTGATGGAGTATGTACAGAGAGAGATGGCAACAGCAGGAAAGAAACTGAAGAAACTGAAACGATCAGTACAAATGCTTTGAATCTGTCCTGTTTGAATGCCAGTGTAGGTTTGCAAAACAGGAGCACGATTCAATAGAGTAGTCGGCCATTGTTGATGTTGTGCCTGGAAACAGTGACAGTGACGTAATGACGTGGCTCTAGCCTGTGGAAACGCAAACTGGTTCTTAAAAGTTGAGCCAAATCTGAACGAGGACAAGCACCAGGTTCACTTGATTGACCTTAAAATATTCATAATAAGATGCGTGCGTATAGAAAAAAACAAACATTTCATACATTCCAATCACAACACAATGTCCGCCTGTTCTCTCTGTCTCCCACAAACGCCTCACCTCCCTCCCTCCACCCCTCCGTACTGTATTTGTCTGTGACCTCGCTGGTGGCTGACCGGGCTCATCAGGGAAACAAAACAAAGCCATCTGGTTTCTCAGGCCCTGCGCTGCCCCCATGCTAAAAAACACATCGGGGGGGAAACTACCCTGTCCCGGTCCCAGCTCCGCTCCCTCCTAATCCCTCTGCTTGTCCCTGTCAGAAGACCTTACCGGTCATGGACCTTTAAAAACATCTCAAACTCATAGCCTGCTCCTGTTGCTGCTGCAGCCCCCCCCTTTAGCAAACCCTCCTTTAGTCAAACATTAACCAACCAGTCAGATATCAAGACATCCTGCTCCCTGACTGTCTCCACTTCGCCGTTCTCCACTCTCCACAAACACTTGACTTCTAAACTGCCGAGTTGCCACCGTCCGTCCCTCGTCTCCCTCCAGTCGGCTCCAGCTCACTCCTCCGGCTACTGTCTGCAGCCCTGACAGCCGGGGTCATCTCTGCTGTCAAACCCTTTTCTGAGGAAGAGATTCCACATGTCAGGATTCAAACAAAGTTATGTGTATGAATAGAAGAAAAGTTGATGTGTTTGTGGTTTTGGCTGCGATGAATGCGTAGGAGGACTGGAGGCAAAAGGGAAGAACTCCCTACTTCTCGCTCCTGTTTACAGTTAAATAGACGTTTTTCCTTGAGTAGCAGTAAAGTCCTCGGGGGGATTTTGTTTTGCAGGAACATGATCACGAGCTCTGTGAGTAAAGTCAGGGATGAACCGGATCACTGCTGATGCTCGTTCCGTTATAATTATTCTCTGATTGTTCCCACGTGCTTAAAGATTTCCTTCCACTTCAAACGGATCAGATAGAGGTGAGCTAGGGTTACAAAATAAAAGTCTTCTCAGAGATGTAGTTAAGAAGTTGAGAACTATTCTAACAAACTCCATAAAATGTTTCCAACAACTTTTTAATATAGTTTAGCAGAACACTATTTTTCTTGTCTTTGGTGCAAACATCCCTTTAAGCTGCACTCGACCTTTGACCTCATTAGAGTAACAAGAGAAACCTGGTTCCTCTCTTGAAATAATGTTTTAAAAATAAATCATTTCCCAGATGCTTTTATACGTCTTACTAACGACTTCACATTATATCGAGAGCAACTGCAACGCCAATTAAAAGTTTTAATAAGGGTTGGAAATAGCGTGCAGGGGTTACGTTCAATAGATGTTTGTTTTAATATGATTGTACTTTCTTGATCGCATCTTCGGCTGTTTGTTTTCAACACTCGATTAATCAACATAACAATAACATAACAATAACGTGTGCGCCCTCAGAAAACAACACCTTTCCCCCTCTTCTTTAAAAACGAATCTGTTGTTGTGTCTGTATCACAGATAACATCCTGGACGACAAGCCCGAGGGGAAGAGCCCGGCAGACAAAGAGGAGCAACCTGTTGATGAAGTCCCAAAGAGGATGAAGAAGACTGACAGCACCACGCAGAGCAAAGGAAAGGTACAGGAACCACAGCGTTTGAATGTTTAAACACTGGAAATCCACAATATTATTCAAGTCAATGTAGGTGAAGAGTTATTGTTTCCATTCAGAGACCCCGAGCAGCCAAAGTCACATATTCTACGTTTAAATATATTCTGTAAAAGGGTCAAGATGAGAAGAAACATGTTCAGATTGAGTTCAGTGATGTAAAAGTATGAAATTGGTTAAAAATCTGCCACTGAGGTTACACACGTATCTCTGCTGCTTTGCTCCCACTCTCTCCTCTCTCCTCTCTCCTCTCTTCACCTCCTGCTCCAGGAGCACATCACTGTCTCCTCTGGTAAAACGTTAACAGCGTTTCTCTTGTCCTGTGTCTCCCTGCACCTGTAGGTGTTTGACATGGAGCTGGGCGAGGAGTTCTACCTTCCTCAGAACAAGAAGGAGAGTCGACAGATCGCCCAGGAGCTGTCCGACCTCGTCATCTACTGCCAGGCTGTGAAATTCCCGGGTAGAGAGAAATATAATCATTCTGTCTCGTTGTCAAACAGTCCTTTCCCTGCTTATACTCCTCATCGCTGATTGTTACTGTGTGCTCCCTGGCTTCCTTCTCTCCTACGTGGATTTCATTTCCTCCATCTTCCAGCCTCTCCTCTTCTACTTTTTACATCCTATCTTCTGCGTGCTCTGCTCTTGTCTGCCCTGCAGCTACGGACACGCTAAAACTGAGACGTTTGTAAATACTGCTGGCAGAGTTTCAGTCAGAACACTCTGGGTCTGTGTTTTACTCTTTGGAAACGATGATGTACACAATCACAGCCGCTTGCTGTGATTGGGTCTTTTTCGGTCGTTATGTAACCTTTGCTGATTCGTCCGGGTCCTGTCACATGACCCCTTTTCTAAAGAAAACTACCGGCGTGTAGAACGTAACATGGAAAATCAATTACAAGCATTGCTGACTTTGTAAACAGCTGTTCTGCAGTAAAACTTTTAATTTTAGAAGTATACAACTGCTTATATGAGTAGGAGACGAGCGGTTTTTCGGCCAATCTGGATATCGCTTTAGTTTGAAAACCAATCAAAACGTAGAATAGATGAAGCCTCACCCGCTCCCATGTTATATTTAAGAGGTCAAACATTTCCCCATGTTTCTGATGGCTATTTTTTTTTTGTTGCTTGATGACATTCGATATCCCCGTGTTACACTGCGTTCCTCTCCCACACAGGACACCCACTAGGATGACCAATCTCTTTCTCCCCATGGGAAACACATGGTTGCTTTTTTGTGGTCACAAGTGACCCACCACTTTCTCAAGCAGACATATCAACGATTAAAGTGGTTCAAATGAGAATATTGAATTCTAAATACATAGTCTGCTCAGCAGTTCAGGATGTTTGACTCTGTAGCCTCATAAAATTCCTCTTTATTTCCTCTTATTGGGAGCTGTGTCCACTCCTTGCCACCATTTATCTTCATCACAAATATTTCTTTTTGTCTTTTTAAATGTCCACCTCTTATCTCCTCTGTCCTCCCTCGAGTGTCCTCTCCTCCGCTCGTCTCCTCTTTGCTTTACGTGACATCTGCCCTCATAAACCCGCCCCTTGTTTCCACCAGTATTTTTATTTGTTTACTGTTTCCAGGGACCTGAGATCTTGAGAGAGAAGCCAGGGCAACAGGCCCAGTTCAGGCAGACAGAGCGCTGCTGTGTATTGTCTGCACTGCTTCCAGAAGGATGGGCCACTTGTAAAACCAAATAAATCATCTCAAGAATACTTGGCATTTAAAATATTCATGGCACATTTTTCTTTCGGTCAAACCTTGGGGGAAAGAAACAGATTTGACTGTGTTACATGCATCAGTTTATCATAAATAGATTTGTATTATTATAATGGACATAAGTTAACCATAGATAATGTTTGGAATATTTTCAAAACGACAAAACACTTCAAATCCAAATTTAGCTCCTGCTGTGTCTTTTATGTGCAAACATGCTTAATGACGCCTGTAGGACAAAAGAGCAAAATCCTCTTTATGATGAAGTGTCAGCTTTGTGAGAAAAAGGATTTATGTGTTTTGTAAAAACAACTTGGAAGTTAAAAGGAAGAAGGAAACTGATCATCATCATTGTTTAGTCTTCATCGTGTCTGCGTTTCATTATTTACTTTCTCTCTCTCTCTTCTGTTTTCCTGTCGTGTGGGAAACCAGGCCTGTCCACGCTGTCTCCGGCCGGCTCCGGCAGAGGGAAGGACCGGGGGAAGAGCAGGAAGTCCATATTTGGCACCGCTCCGGCTCGCTGCGGCACAACGGGGGAGGTCACAGCCCAGAGCCGCACCCCTGGGAAAGGTAGGCAGGGCCCGGGGGTCTTAGTACGTCTTAGTGTAAAAAATGTAGATGTGACTGAGGAGGAGTGGGTGGATGTGAATTTGAATGAAAACAGTAGAAGAAAGCAAGACTCCCACTTAAACAGTAACCTCCATCTCTCTAGGTCCAAAAGTATAGGGCAGTGTAAATATGATTTTTACATCGAATATATATAAATATCTCCAATTTTACCCGGCCTATCAACACTGAACCAAAACTAGCACAGAGTTTTACATCAGCACTTTCTTGAGATATTTATTAAGAGCGAAACTCTCAAAAGACTCCAAATCCTGTTGTTGCTGTTCAACCTTCGTTGTCTTCATGTGCCCCTGCTGGTTGAGAAAATAGGGCTTTACCTGTCCCCTCTCCTGCCTCCAGGTGGCGCTGACCGGCTCAGCTGGGAGGAGCAGCAGACGTCGCCCACCCTCAACCCCCCCACCTCTCTCAGCGCCATCATCCGCACGCCCAAGTGCTACCACGTCTCCTCCGTCAACGAGAACGCCGCCAAGCGCCTGTGCCGGCGCTACTCTCAGAAGCTGATCCAGCACACGGCGTGCCAGCTGCTCAGGACGTATCCCGCCGCCACCAGGATCGACTCCACCAACCCGAACCCTCTGCTCTTCTGGCTGCACGGCATTCAGCTGGTGGCGCTCAACTACCAGACCGATGGTGAGGATGACAGGATTTTGACGTCACCTTTTTGGAAATTTGGTGGTCACTCACAAGAAAACATCTTTAAATATTATTTTAACAAAATATCTAGTGCCAAACGCAGGCTGAATATAAAGATGGACGACATGACAACTCACCAAAAGTGAAACCTCTTGATCGCCATCTAGTGGGTGGCTGCAATGTCAGCGTTTGTATCCGGGATATTTTGGCTTCATTTCTTGATAGCGAGAGGACGTGGAGATGTGTCGTCCATCTTTATTCAGAGTCTATGATCATGAGATAAAGGAGAAAAGATGAATGAGGAATGTTCTCAACTCGACTTGATAATGTTATATTTTTACCTCCGAATCGGCAGAAATGCTTTAACTCTACTCGAGCCAACTTTCCAGAAATTTAGATTAAATTTGGTGACGACACACGAGGAGTCCTGGATATATCTGAAAAGTGACAGATAAAATGATTTGTTTGCGCTTTAGGGAATTATTCATCCCAAAGTGCTCTTCTTTTTTAAATCTAGTTTTCTTCTTAATCCTCTTCCTGCCTGTTTCTCTTTCTTCTCTCTGTTCTTTTCTCTTTTCTCTTTACCTCTCTCACCTCTTGTCTGTGTTCGCCGCCTGAACTCAGACAGATTAACTTATTTTCTTTTTAAAGATCTCTCCTCTCTCGTTCTCTTTTGATCCATGTGCACTCCCTTCCCTGTTCTTCTCTTCTGTCATCCCTTTGTTTTTATCCATCTATCTCCACTTCTCAAATCATCACGTCGGGTTTTTATTTCCAAAAACACAAAACACGATCAGCCAGTTTTGTGCATGAAGACGCTGACATGTTCTTTTTTAGTCTGATTCATCTACAACCAAAAACAAACGATTTTAAAGATTTCAACAATCAACAATAGAGACAATATTATCCTCCACGATTATCTTTATCTCCGTTGTCTTCTTTGCTGATGCTGGTGCTCTGGAGTTGAGGTTTACAGGCTACAATTAAAAGCCGGATTGATTTCCTTACCCTGTCCCCTCCTCACAGATCTGCCCATGCAGTTGAACACAGCGCTGTTCGAGGCCAACGGCGGCTGTGGCTACGTCCTGAAGCCGGCGGTGCTGTGGGACCGCAGCTGTTTGCTCTATCAGCAGTTCTGTCCGATGGATAGAGACGTGGAGAAGATGAGCCCGGCTGTCTATTCCCTCACTGTGAGTTCAAGTGATGGATGGAGCCGAGCGGAGGATCAATCTCTTTGATCGCTTCCTGCTTGAGAGGTTTCTCTCTGCACTTTCACCCTCACTCCTTTTCATCCGCTCTTTTTGGTTTCCTGCAAATTCAATCATTTTCCTGCTCGCCTCTTTTAAACTGTCAGGTGGGATTTCACAAGTGCTGCATTTTAATTTTCCTACAAGAATCTGGACTCAGCTTTGTGCCATTGCAAATAATTTTTCTAATGCTGGTTGTACTCTTTTTGAAACAATTGCTTAATTGATTTTAAGTATCCAGAATATTCTACATCAGTTTGTATTTTCATATATATACGGTGCAACAGCGCCCTCTGCAGCTACACGTTAATTCTGGTGGGCTCCATTTCCGACAATTAAAGGTTCAGTGTGTAGAATTTAGTGACATCTAGTGGTGATGTTACATGTTGCAGCTCCTGAGGTAAATATAAAGTATTTAAATATAAAGGGCCCATTTCTAGAGTAAAGAAATCATCAATTCATACAATTTAGATGAAACACACTAGTGAAAACATCTTTCATTACTTTATACTCAATTTGTGCCAATAAACCTTCTATTTTAAGGTTAAAAAGTTGCGTAGCGTCTCTTTAAGCTCTGAAATCTTTCTCTGGTCTGTTTTCTCTCTTTCCTCCTTCTACCTTCAGGGACTGCACAGACATTCGGCCCATTAACGTGTGTTTGGACAGTTTTATTGTGAACTGATCTTTATGTGTTTTCACTATTTGACAGTCATGAACCCAGTTAATTCTATTTACCAGTAAATGAGAACAGGACCTCATAAAAAGTCTCCGTCCACCGGCTCCACTTTGTTTCTCTGTCTGTGGTTTTCATCACTTTGCCTCATTTTCATGCTCGTTGTTTGAAAATATGAAATTAAAGCCTGAATTTTATTGCACCTAATCGGGTTACAGGTTGTGTGTGTGTGTGTGTGTGTGTGTGTGTGTGTGTGTGTGTGTGTGAGTGTGAGTGTGTGTGAGAGAGAGAGTCTTTGTTGCCAGGTCAGAGTGACTTTGGCTTCAGGCCTCTTTTCATCAATAGAACTGAAAATAAGTCTGATTTAAAAACCAGGGCTGATGTAAAAATGATATCAACGTCAAGTGTTTTTTCACACTTGACCTTATTTTATTATTTGCTCATCACTTTTCTCTTTTCTCTCAGATTGTCTCTGGTCAGAACGTGTGTCCCGGTAACAGCGCCGGCAGCCCCTGCATCGAGGTGGACGTCCTGGGCATGCCCGTGGACAGCTGCCACTTCCGCACCAAGCCCATCCACCGCAACACGCTCAACCCCATGTGGAGCGAGCACTTCCAGTTCACCGTGCACTTCGAGGACATGTGCTTCCTGCGCGTCGCCGTGGTGGAGAACAACAGCTCCCAGACGACGGCTCAGAGGACTCTGCCCCTGAAAGCCCTCAAACCTGGTACGAGTCTCAGGTGGAAGAATAGATCTGATTTTAATAGAGGCTGTTTATATGAATTATACTGATCTTCAGGACATCAATGAAGTTTAAACCATGTGTGTATGTGAGAGTTTTCCTTAATATGCCAATTTTTTTAATAAACATGGAGGAAAACACAACTTCCCTGGTGGAGGTCATAACACAAACAGGCAATAATCCTGTATGTTTTCAGGATTTCTTAAAGAGTGGAATGTGTATTTGTTGTGTGTGTTTCAGGTTATAGACACGTCCAGTTGAGGACACAGCACAACGAGCCACTTGAGGTTTCCGGCTTACTCATCTACAGCCGCAGGATAGAGGAGGGTCCAACAGGGGGCGCCACTCCCTCATCCCTGGTATGAGACTATGAGACATAAGACTTTCAAACGTCACAGACTGATTCATGTTTTGATGATGTGGACTCAAAAGAAATCCTGCTTTTATTCTATCACTTAGTTTTTTGATTTGCTCTCTAAGGAGAGAAGTGTCTAATGAAGCAGAACCGTCATGACTGTGTGTTTCTCATTAACCTGAGATTCTCCTGCTCCCTGCACAGCTGTTCAGCTCGGAGGAGAAACATGCGTCCCAGCCGCACTGGGTGACGGTGCACGGGGCTCCTGGTCCTGAGCCCTTCACCGTGTTCTGTGTTACCGAGCAGACCACCGCCAAGCAGCTGCTGGACACGGTCAGTTACTGAGAGATAAAGATTCACGACGCTTGAATAATGTGAGCGTAGAAACTCCCAGACGGATTTCTAACCCTCTCAGGAGATTTCCTATTTGTCACATTTTAGCTGTTTTCAGTGATGAACTATGGAAAATTGGCCCTTATCATCAAAAGCTCTCAAATTCCGTTGTTTTTTCAAGTTGGCATCTATGTTGATGTTTTGGTCTGTCAGACATTTTCCCCGACTTCTTTCTCGGGGGTCTCACAAACAGCCCCTCCAGAAAATCAAAGGAGAATGTCCGATCTTCAGAGCTTTAAGTTTTTCTTCTCACTCTCCCACAGGTTGTAGCATCATCTGGGAATCCATCGGATTACTTCCTCTGCGAGGAGCGGGCCCCTCTGTTGAAGGAGCGCAGTGAGGCGAAGCGCTGTGCTCAGCAGCGACCCCTGGCTCCGGACGAGGAGGTGGTCAGACTGGTCTCCAGCTGGAGCACAGAGGACGGATACGTGGGGAGGATCTACCTCAAAACAAGAGAGGAGGTCTGTGCAAAGTCTACTTTTTACTGTTCTCTAAGAAATAACATATTCAACTGTCTTTGGAAAAGTGGTAAAATATGAATGGGCTCTATTGTTATTATCTGTTGAATGATTTAGAACAGTTTAATCTAAATGTCCTCTTATTAACTTCATCTATTATCCCAATTACTGTTATTAAATTCAACATAAAACTAAATTAACCTAATTAATGCTGCAGACTGGGCTCCATTATGCAGTCTCTGTCTCCCCCTGGTGGTCTTCTTGAACAATTAATACATCTATTGCTGTTTCATTTTGATTTCATCCTACAGAACTTGAACGAGCTGAACACGGTGCTGGACGGAGAGGAGGAGGTGACTGTGGGGAGCAGGGAAGGAGGAGGAGGAGGAGCAGGAGGAGAGGAAGACATGTTCTTTGTTCAGGTTCATGAAGTCTCACCAGAACAACCGCACACTGTGATCAAGGCCCCGCGCTACAGCACCGCTCAGGACATCATCCAGCAGGTGAGGACATTCATGTGACCTTAAAGTTCTTCAATCTGAAAAGAAAGTAACGTAAGGTTTTATTTTATATTCCTCTTCTTTTCCCCGTCTCTTGTTCAGTCTCTGTCGAAGGCCAAGTATTCCTACAGCATCCTCTCGAACCCCAACCCGTGCGACTACGTCCTGATGGAGGAGGTGACCAAGGACGTGAGCTCTAAGAAGTCCTCGGCCCACAAGCCGCTGCAGCGCGTGCTGCTGGACCACGAGTGTGTCTTCCAGGCGCAGAGTCGGTGGCGCGGAGCCGGACGGTTCATTCTAAAGCTCAAAGAGCAGGTAGCTCTGAACGTGGCCGCTGGTTTTCAATGACTTTAATATTCTGCATGGTTCCTGCACAAGTTTCTCCCTTGAAAAACACCTGAGCTGCTGTCGAATACAAACTAACTCTGTATGTGCTTGTACAAAGTCTGTTTCTGTGTTGTGTGATATTTATTGTCTTTGTGCTTTTTATCCTGTCGCTGCTTCCCTTGTGTGTAACTGTTTGTTGTGCGCTCTGCTTTGTATTTGTGATTTATTGTGTAGTGTGAAGTTCTGTCTGTGCATCCTGATCATGTTTTATTAGTTGTGTGTCTGTCTTGTGTTGGTTTTATTCGTTTATTATCCTTTTTTTTACGCCTAAAGCCTTTTTCACTGTGATCATGAAATATATGAAATTTGAACTTGTTCATAAGAATAAAGATTTAGCATATTTTTAAACATCTGTTTTTTTGATAACAGAATGGGTGGGGAAAATAAGTTTACAGAAACAGGTCACACGACCCAAAGATTAACCAAAACCTGCATCTCTCTGAATTCTTAAGAAACCTCCCGACACATTTCTGTATGTTCTTCTTCGAGCGTCAGTAACATGAGTGCGTCTCTGCTTCCAGGTGTCGCGGGAGGACAAGAAGAAAGTCATGTCCTTCGCCAGCGAGCTGAAGAAGCTGACCAGCCGCAGTCGCAGCATGACGACGGGCGGCGGAGTGGACGGCCCCGCCCAGAGTAAGGATGATAGAGCTGCATGCTGTGTGGCTCTGACTGAGCTCCAGGAGTGAGGCTCACACTCTGCCTGCTGTCTGTGCATGGGAAGGCAACAGAGGTACCTACACTAAGTTGTCTCTAACATCTAACTCCTCCTAAGGAACAACTCTGTCTCCAGAAAATAATTCAACACACAAACTAAAAGTAGCTAAATAGAACTTTGTGTTTTCAATAATAAAAATACTAATTTTGCAAGAAGGATTTTGGTGATGTCACATCAAAAGGTCCATTTTGCAGCTGTTCCATCACATATTTCTAATTTGAAATTTTAATATCTGTAACATCGTGTTTCCTCCATGTTGGTAAAATAACCCCACTGTTTGTGTGTGATGTAACAGAGAGATCCTCAGTCGTCACTGTTTTGTTTACTACAGATTCTAAAGAATTAAAGTTTGCTCTTTGTGTAGGATCGAGGTCTAGTACAC